>NC_047573.1:35101214-35419964 GCF_011004845.1 Esox lucius | reverse complement strand
CTGTAGACCTACACAAGGCTGGGATGGGCTACATGACAATAGGCAAGCAGCTTGGTGAGAAGGCAATAACTGTTGGTGCAATTATTAGAAAATGGAAGAAGTTCAAGATGACGGTCAATCTCCCTCGGTCTGGGGCTCCATGCAAGATCTCACCTTGTGGGGCATCAATGATCATGAGGAAGTTGAGGGATCAGCCCAGAACTACACAGCTGGACCTGGTCAATGACCTGAAGAGAGCTGGGACCACAGTCTCAAAGAAAACCATTAGTAACACACTATGCCGTCATGGATTAAAATCCTGCAGCGCATGCAAGTTCCCCCTGCTCAAGCCAGCGCATGTCCAAGCCCATCTGAAGTTTGCCAATGACCATCTGGATGATCCAGAGGAGGAATGGGAGAAGGTCATGTGGTCTGATGAGACAAAAATAGAGCTTTTTGGTCTAAACTCCACTCGCCGTGTTTGGAGGAAGAAGGATGAGTACAAGCCCAAGAACACCATCCCAACCGTAAAGCATGGAGGTGGAAACAACATTTTTGGGGATGCTTTTCTGCAAAGGGGACAAGACGACTGCACCGTATTGAGGGGAGGATGGGGCCATATATCGCGAGATCTTGGCCAACAACCTCCTTCCCTCAGTAGGAGCACTGAAGATGGGTCGTGGCTGGATCTTCCTGCATGACAACAACCCGAAACACACAGCCAGAGCAACTAAGGAGTGGTTCCATAAGATGCATCTCAAGGTCCTGGAGTGGCCAAGCCAGTCTCCAGATCTGAACCCATTAGAAAATCTTTGGAGGGAGCTGAAAGTCTGTTTTGCCCAGCGACAGCCCCGAAACCTGAAGGATCTGGAGAAGGTCTGTATGGAGGAGTGGGCCAAAATCCCTGTTGCAGTGTGTGCAAACCTGGTCAAGAACTACAAGGAAACGTATGATCTCTGTAATTGCGAACAAAGGTTTCTGTACCAAATATTAAGTTCTGCTTTTCTGATGTATCAAATACTTATGTCATGCAAATTAATTACTTAAAGTTTCAGACTTCTACTTGCTTTGTAAGTAGGAAAACCTGCAAAATTGGCAGTGTATCAAATACTTGTTCTCCCCACTGCACATACCAACAGGGTTGGGTGAGTACATTTTTATAGATGTAAGCGGTTACAGTTAGAAGTTACTTGTCCACATTTGTAATTAGTAATGTAACTTTTTGATTAATCAAACTCAGGAACATAATCTGATTATTTTGAATTACTGTTAGATTACTTTCATATTATGAGGCATTGGGAAAACAAATAGGAATAGCCTATAACCACTTTTTGCGGGATCATTCAATGTTTGAGTTTACATAGCTGGCCAAAAACGGAATTAGCATTTTACCTCATGGGTTGTGTAGGCTACAGTGCCTTTGGAAATGGGTTTCTAAACCATTGCTTTTTACTTCAATATGAATGGGCTACATCTCTACATTACGTGCTAAAGGTCTGTCAGATATTCAGTCATTCCAATTAATCCAATAAACCTCGATCTTCCAGAATCTGACTTTTTACTGAACATAACCCAAAATCTGATGATGCTTAAGCCTGTTCTGTAATTTGTTTCATTCATGTTTTTAATTGCTTCAAGTCATTGTTGAAAAACCTTATGGCAATTACTCAAAGGGTATTGATATTGTTGTATATAAAAATTAAGATATCCGTAGCTTTTCACGCTTGGTGATTTGCTCAACAACCAACATTGTCAAAATGTTGCCGAAACCCCCAGCACTCAAATGCACGTTTTGCAATATTAACACCCGCGTAGAAATTAGATTTACCCACGCGAACATAACCTGCAGTTATTATGGCCACCAGTGATGGATTTTCAAAATGCATATGAAAGAAATAAACTGTGATTATAAACCTGCATTCTTAGCTTAAAATAAATGACTTCAACAGCCAGCGATAACCAATGAACACAATTTTCAGAGATGCAAAGCAAGCAGAATCACATGGCCTACCTGTATGGACGGAGTTGATGTTTTTTCATCAAATGCAAATAATCATCCTTTGGCACTTCCCAACGCACCTTTTCTCCTCAAATGTCTTGGTAAATTCCATATAATGTTTTATCTTGAAGCAGTGCAATGTTACAGCTTTCTAACAAATAGTTGCCTAATCTATTAAACAATTCCTGTATACGTTATTCGGTGCGACTCATCCTGGCTGTGTTGTTCGGTGCATTTGACAAATAAACCTTGAAACCTGAAAATGATATAACACCAGGTAGGCCTATTGCCTATCATTGTTCTGAGAATTATGCATCCAGTAGATAACTAAATAACAAGCTATATGACTCGGCTAATATTATCGAAGATATACTCTGTTTTTACCAACCATCCAACCGACCAAAATCAGAGAAATTTAAACTAGCACTTCCTCCGTCACTAAAATGGGAGCGTCCACCTTTGCGAGCATGAACACACACACAACTGTGGTGGGCAATTCATATTTTGAATGATGTTGGACTGATCAATAACAATGTTTTTATAACATTAAATAATAAACATTTATTTATTACCAATGTGGTGTTCTATGAGTGCCGTTCTATCTAGCCACATTACTATCCATTCATGAAATTAAATCACACACTTTAGGATTCTCCTTACCCCGGGAATATGCACGAACCTTAATGGTTTGTAAGAGTGTCATTACAAAGTAGGTTGACGGTGATAAATCGCAGAACAGCATCGCCCATTGTAGAACAGTAGTTGTCTGGCAGATGAAAATATAAACGGCCAAAATGTTTGGTGGGAAATATGCCAAATATATAGATGAATAGCATAATAAATAGCCTAATATTGTGTGACCTACATGATCTGTTGCCAAGAAAACAGTGAGCCTCCGCTGTTTCAGTACGACATTACTGAATCTTTGGTCATGTGACCAAGGGTGGCACAAGATTCAAAAGCTTGACTGTTTTTTTCTTTTGTCGATCAGAGTTGATCCAATAAAGAAGTGACTTTATTAAATAATAATGTTGCGAAATTAGATTACATCTAACTCTGGCAGAGTTGTCAAACGCTCTTCTGCACCCACCGCGTAGACATCCTATGGAAACTGACATAATTCACATGGTATTTGTTGAGATGTTTCTAACATTGTCTTAAAAATCCCTTATTCAGATTGGAAACATGATTTTGTAATCCAAATATTGTGCAATAAGATAGCTGTCTATAGAATAATTGTGATCTGGCTCAAATTATTGGGACCGCCCTAGTTGTAGCCTACATGCTCAGTTCATAAAGATTGTGAAGCGTTCATTCTGCTGACAAATGTAAATGTATATATTCTTTGGACCATAGTGTTTGTTTTATTACTGTTTAAATGTAGGCTATTATATGGCTATTTAAAACATATGTCCGGTAGCTGTTCTTTATGTCCGGAGGCCGTCAAAAAAACGTAATTTAAACTCTAATATAGCTCCCACCCACAGTGTTATTTTGCATACTAGAATAAGTCAGTTTGGTGTTCAGTTCCAGATTTGTTTTACTTATTTTCTTTGACTTAGATGTTCAGTTCAACAGTTATGCTGTTTCTAATAGTCAAAGATCTTTAGTTCCCGAGAATGTCATTTTTTTTTCAAGGAGTGTGGTGGTATCGGCCAATTAATCTGCTTTTTCCTGCTCCAAACTATCATTAATCTATCTGCCTTTAAAAATCCACTATTGGTCGACCTCTAATTTAAACAAACTACCTATCCATGTTGCCTGAAGCAAAAGCTCTAATATCTTAAAACAGATGAACTACTTGTGAATTGTTTATTTTTATTTGTTTGAGACAAAATGATTCCTGCATCACAGCATACATACAAGTGCGTCACTGTGACATAACTTACAAGTAGCAGTGTATAAGCATTCCATAATTACATTAATAAGTATATACAGTGAAACTGTGTGACTTGCAATCATTACATACCTGACACTTTTTCATACTTCTCAGATATTGCCTATTTTTCTCTTCCTCCTAATGCTTTACAGCGAGAAGGCATGGAAACAAAGCAAGCTGTTATTGAGTTCTTAATCTGTTACAAAGGGTACGTCTTTTATATTTGGGGCAACAGGAAGCAAATTGATGGGAGCATTGACCCAGGAACCCGAAAAGTTACTAGATCAAATCCCAGAGTGAAGACTGTGAAGAAATATGTAGTTCTGCATCTGGGAAAGGCAGTTAACCCTAATTGCTCCCATCAGACACTTGCACCTCTCCAATTCAGAGACATTGGAATACATTTTTTATATTAATTGGATATAAACCTAAGTGGCATTTAATTTGTCAATTTAAATTTACTGGTGTTTTTCTCTGTGAGCAGCCCGCAAAAGGCTAGAGCAGGTGGAGAATGGTGGCTGTGACCGGGATGTCAGCAGCATGGGAAGCCGTTCCAGCTCCTCAGGTATGTTCACTCTGTACTGATTTTGTCTCTGACCTTTAGAGATGGGTTGAATCAAGATTCTAACAACCAGTTTACAAGTTTGAGGCTGGGTTGCACCAACATGGTTTAATTTATTCAAGGATAACTGCTTATCTACCTTTCTGTAAAAGTTTAAGATTGGTCAGAGATGTGTCGCACAACTTAGTTTTAAACCTGGATTAGTAGATCCATTAATCCATGAAACAGTAGTAAACAAATTACCAAACTAGCCTTGCTGCAGTTATCTTTGATGAAATCTGTTGTGGCTCATGGGTAGTTTTTTTAAATTTAAATCTGTTATTTCTAGGGTAGACCACACAACTTGTTAATAAAATAATGTGAGCTATTATTTGTTTGCTAACCTAATCATGGCACATGAAAAAATCTATTATTTGAACTGATAGAGGAATTAGTGTTGTACCATTTAACTAGGATACATTTAAATTTAGGTTTTACATTTGGTGCCACAAAGTTGATAGTTGACTGTTTACAAGTTAATTTATGTTGGTGCAACCCGCCGTGAGTGTGAAGAACTACATCAGACCTGCATGTAGTGTGCCAGAATTACTTCACAATGATGTTGGACTGATCAACAACTTCAGTGTTTATTTGCATTCATTGCAGCTAAAAGTATACAAGGGCAATTAACTTCATGTTCACTAAATAAATGATGTACTTGAAGTGTACTGCATAGAGTTTCTGGGTAATCACAGACACTATTAATTTGAGATACTTTCAGATGATTTGGACATGATTCACAGGAAAAAAAAAATTTGGATGGGATTTGTTCCAACAATGCTAATACATTAACATTTGGAAACAGGGCCAGGGAAACTAGAACAAAGCATGGATTCCTGTCAAACATTGTTCTTAGAAGGCATACAGGGTAAGGGAAGACATTTTTTTTTTTGTTTACTTGGGTGAACTAATTTAACCGTTCCTTTGATAAAACACATTGTTTTCACATCAGTTCATTTTCACAGCTGAGCAGACTGGTAAACGGGTGAAATTTCACTGAACAAAAATGGAAACACAACATGCAACGTGTTGATCTTATGTTTTGTATACTCAGGGTTTTTCCTGGCTCAAAATTAAGCAAACCCCCACTACCCAGTGCTCCACCGGATGCCCCTCTCTGATATAATTTAATATCTAGCTACACCTGAAAAAAAGAAAACTATTAGTGTTAAATCTGTCCTGTTGTCAATGTCCACTCTAGCACCTAATGCATGCTACAGTGTCCTCCTTAATAGCAACCAAAATACAAGCAGTATATCTACACTTTACATGTTACATTATTTTATCTTTTTATTTGTTTTGTTTCATAAATATGTAGGTATTTTCCCCTTTTTTTTGTTCTCCTCTGCCTGTCCAGGACACCCACATATTTTTACTGAAATATCTGGGTGTTAAAGAAAACTAGGATCCACTTGTTGTTCTGAAATTACTCAACTCTGTCATGTCAGGACCGGTGAGGGCCTGTATGCAAGATTTCCATATAATTTACAGTAAACCATGAAATCCGCTTACTCCACAAAAATACTTCTGGAACGCAAATTTTTTCTATATATCTGTAAATCGACCCACCCAAGCCCAGGAAAATCCCTGGATCTGAAATAAAACATATTCCATAAATACAAAATGCTTATTTCTCTCATAAAATTCATAGGGTAGGGCTTATTCATTAATTTCAATTGGCATATTTCCTTATAAAGACCGTAACGCAGTAACATTTTTGAAAAGTTGTTTTTGTTCAGTGTACTTTCATATACATTTGCATACTTTAAATGTAGTATTTTCTTTAAAAATATATGTTGTTAAATGTTTGAATTAATTTCTCTGTTTTATTTAACTCACAGACTGGCAGTAAAGATATCTTTACAAATGACATTTATTGGAATGTATTTGCAAACACACTTTTAATTTAGGTCTGTTTGGTCCTATGTTTATGTATTTGAATGTTGTTGAGTACAGTAGTTCAATAATGTTGGTTATGTTCCCCAGGCTCCCTTAATGCAAGGCATGGTAGCGGCGTCGAGGAGCGCTCCCCGGAGAGCCAATCGGGCCCCACAGTGGTGATGGTGGACAGCTACCCCGAGGTGGACAAGGCTGTGCTGGTGGAGCGCATTGTACGCCTGCAGAAGGCCCACGCCCGCAAGCAGGAGAAGATTGAGTTCATGGAGGACCACATCAAGCAGCTGGTGGAGGAGATCCGTAAAAAGACAAAGTGAGTGAAAGAATTCTGTCTTTTAGTCCAATGGTAATTCACAGTGGGAAAGCACACATTCAACCCTGATGGTTGTGCGTTCAATCCTGAACTCAGCCTTTTCTGTCTTCCTTTTTCAAAAAGCAAATTGAGGACAGAGAAGCACACCGTTTCTTTTTTTTTCATACTGATTGGAGTTGGCCCGCCTTTGGATAACTATTATAATATGTTTACCTCAATGTTTGGTCTACTTTTGGCATGATATTTTTTGCCATTAGATGCTTGGGAAAGTATCTCTTGTACAAGTATTCTTAAGGAAACATGAGAACTTTGTCAAACAGGGTGCAAATTGCTAGCAAAACATGAGGTTAAAGTTTAGAAAAGAAGCACACTATGTAAGGGTTTGTAGAGGTCTGCTGAAAGTGGATGCTATTGGCGAGCATGGACTTGAATATCATTGGGACTCATGACTATTATTTTGCATTAGACTGGCTTTTGCCTCAGCAAAATCTGCTTTTACAAATTCTGCTTTGACACAGACATTGTCACAGCATCAGGTGGTTCTGGCTGACTTCACTCTTTTTGGAATGCTAGGGAGAGTTTTCTCGTCTGTGTGAGTGTTTTATGCCGGTTACTTTGTCGATCTGTGTCGCTGTCTCTCTGTCTCAGTCTCTCTGCTTAGTTTTGAATATTTCTTGGTTTTCATTATACTGATAAGCTGTAGGAATTGGCTCGCATGCATTTCATTTTGTCACTACCTCATTCTCTTACACACACACACGTCCATTCCTTCTCCTGTCATATTAATATTCAAGGAGACATTTTTGGACAAATCCAAATCTAGGTGGACATGCCACTCTTGACAATGTTAAATCTTAACTGCTATATACAAAACCAGATTATTGAGGCTGGCAGCAGAGAATTAGTGTTATGCAATGCATTAAGAATTCCAGTAGCATGTTTATTGTGTGGAATAAAGAACATGGGTTTACACTGACATTATGATTGACTATTTAAAAAAAGGGTTTCTTCTTGGCATTTCACATCAGGCATCTTTCAATGAATGTAGTCTATGAATTCAAATAGAAAATCACCTCTGCTACTTCCTTTGTCTCCTTTAATAAGCTTGGATGAAATCCATCAGCCGCAACCTAAATTCATAAGTTAAAACCAAGGGGCTGAATCCCATGGTGGTTAGGCTTGATTTAGCTACATCTGTGTGGGCAAGGGTGGGAGGGGGTCTGAGTCCTGCATTAGGTCGGTGGCCCACCGAGTCTCAACCGCAAATAAGTCAGTCATCTGGTAGAATAAAAAATGTATTTCAAACTATGGGTGGACTTGGGGTTTCGAACCATGGGTGAACTTGAGGTTCAGAAAAAAATTATTGTGGGTTAGAATCATTGTAAATAAAGGCAAAGCTTTATTTCTCTGAGAGGTGAGACAGATACTACCATACCGTTTGACAATAGAAAATGTATTCCAGTTACCATTGTTTCTTGTGCATAAATGTGTAATTTTTTTGCTAAGTTAGGTAGCTACAGTAAGATTAACTAGCTTGGCTATGCTTGCTGGCTTATAGAGAGCTATTAATTTGTCAGTTAACGTCACATTTGCTAACTAGCAATCTAGCTAACCAGCCTTACCAGCTGTTCATCAAGACACTATCGCCTCAATAGATTTTCATCCATAAACACACAAATTGGGCCATTGTTTCTTGTGCATATGTAAATATGTTACCAACTATGAGACGAAGTGAACAGTAGCTAGCTTACAGATAGTTTAGAATTCTTTTTATGGATTACTTCAATTGAAAAATAATAGGTGCATGAAATAATTGACACGTTGCGTGTTTTTTAAATTTATTTAATGTTTTGAGAACCCAAATAACAATAGCGTGCCACAGTTGTGCGTGTGATTATCATTCGCTCTTCTTAGCTGGCTCAGCTTATGCGGTCCGGAAAAAAACGGGTTGATCTAGGGTTGTTTATTCACTGATCCCTATGGATTGATTATATCAAATTATCAAAGAAAAAATGCTCAAAATCCTACATTCAGGAGAAAGAAGATTTGTGACTGACTTTTGTAAGGAGGGGTGGGCAAAAATACCAACCAAGTTGCTATAGGAGACATTTAATCAAAGGGGTTCATATTTTATGCACACGTGAGTTTTTGATATTAAATCACTTAAGTAATGAAAATATAATATTTTTGTTTGTGTTCTTTATTTGAAGTGGGGTAATAACTGGGGTCATGGAGATTATCTGAGTTTATTTAAATATTTTATCCCAAAATAGTGACAATCCCTGTAGGGTTCAGGTCCTTTCAAGCAACACTGTATGCACTGCTAATATGCAAGCAACCTAATGTGATCTCTGTAGCAGAGTTTTTAATTGTAATTTAGTTACTTTCAAATAATAGTCCATCCCATGTGGTGTTTTTCCATTATTCTGTCCACCCCCTGAATAATACCATTTGTATTCTTATGTTTTTTAAATGTTACAATATAACACGTAGTACCCTTATGTGAATAATGTATTAACCCCCGATACTTATAACTCCAGTTACAAGAAATCGCCTACTGAAGTTGTTAATCAGTTTCACAACTCTGTGGTGAAATTTCGGCCCATGCTTCCATCTAGATCTGCTGTAGCTCCTTACCCTCAAACCTACATAAAAGAAACCAATGAATGTTTTGGTAAGGCATAGTCAATCTCTAAACCTGTGCCCAATTGAGATGTTCTGGCAGGACCTGAAATTAGTAGTTCATGGCAAAAAACCACACATTTCTTTAAGTTAAAGTATTTTTGTGTTTTAAATTAACCTTTTTTATGTTTTAAATTCACTGCACCATTTCCTGCCTGGAGCCAACAGACACGCACAATTTCTACACATTCAAAAAGAGCTTCACCCTGATAGAACCTATCTTGAGCTTGTGCATTCCACAAATATTAGATGGAGTTAAAAATCTGACCGAGTTTGTCAGTCGAGTTTTGACAGTATATGACGTTATATTAGAAATACTGAGGGAGTTTGCAGAAGGCTCCAGAATTGACGCAACCAGAATTGACGCAACAAATACAGACCAAGAGATTCATCTTTCTTCTTGTGGCATTTTCCATGCTGTTCAGTTTTTTTTTTCCAACAAAATGCCTACAGTCCCCATCTGTTTCAGTGACTGATTGCATCCACATGATTGAGGGCCTAAAAAAAGGTTTGCTACATTTCGGAAACAACTCTGATGGGGAATTTGAGACAATCATCGGGCTTACTGATGACTTTATGAAGAAAAATGTGTAGAACTGGGATGTTGTAACAGGAAATTACCTTCAAGGTTTGCTGATTCACATGTGACATCTACAGTGGGCAGGTCTGTGCCCATTAAGAGTGACTTTAGCATTCATTTCTTGACAGACAGCTTATGGAACTTAACAACCGTTTTAACAAGAGATTTCTATGGAATAATGAAGGCCGCCCGCCCTGGGCAGACTTGTTTGGTCATATGGAAATACTACTGTCTCCAAGCAAGCATTATGGAGTTAAAGTGGAAGGGCCTGAACTAACAGTATTTGGGCAACTGATCAGACAAAAGGTGAATGGGGGTCTCTTGTACCCGTCCCTAATGGAAGTCTTAGACTTGTGAGAAAGACATATTTCCCAATATGAACAGTATACTTCGTATTTTGATCACATTGCCTGTTAGAAGCTGTTCTGTGGAGCACCTGTTCTCAACAGTCAACAGGATAAAATCCAGCAGCAGAGCAACCTTGCTTACAAGAAGACTACATAGCCTCTCGTTGCTGGCGTTTGAAAGGGAACTTACAGAGTTTTTGGAGTCGAATGAAATAATTTATTTATTAGCCACGCTGTCCTGCCCTTTAAGATGTCAACTTGCACAGGTAGGTTGTCCAAATAATGTTTCATCTCATTTGGGGTATGCTGTGTATTCTTGCCTAGTTATCTATTGTAGGCCTATTTTTTTATTTATTTGATAAGCCTACATAAAGAATGATTGCACTGTGACGTTTATAATAACAATAACAATCAAAGAATGGATTACTATGTTGTAGATAATATTCAGTGTGGCACCCCATGTTTTTCAGATGCACACCCACAGTCCTTTTTTTTGGCTATGCTACTGCTTCCCACAGTGCATTCTGGTGCCATCTAGGGTTGTAACGGTACGGTTCGGTACGTACCGAAACCCTTTCAGTCACGTTGAGTACGTTTTCGGAACAGTGGAAAAGAACTGGCAAAATTATTAGCTAGCAACCAGGAACCCAAAGCTAACATTAGCAAGACTAAGAATAATGTCAAACTCTAAGTTCGCGCTTTTTGGAACAGGTAATTCTATTTTTCCTATTATTATTCGGATCGTCATTCTCTATCGGGCATTGGTGCGCAACCGCTTTCTGACCAGTGAGTAATGGCAAAATGCTGTAATAGTTTTTTTTACTGAAAGAATTCAACCTACTGCATTTTTTAAGTACAGTGGCAATGGGCAAAGTTTATAACTTTGAAATAAATTAAAATATATGTTATGTTTTGCATGTTTTTTTCCACTCAAATATGACTTCTGCGTGCTGTTACACCCCTAGTGCCCTCAATTACTCTGGTAAACAACATACACCACTGCGCGTGATGTAAAAGAAAACGGTACTTAGTGGACCAAGCTACCTTCTTCCACTGCTCCAAGGTCCAGTTCCAACACTCGCATGCCCATTGTAGACGGTGGACAGGTCATTCTGGGCACTCTGACTGGTCTAAGGCGACACAGCCCCATACACAGCAGGGTGTGATGCACTGTGTGTTGTAACGTTCCTCCCATAACCATCATTCAAATGTTCTATGACTTAAGCCACACTAGATGTTCTGTTGGTTTCGACCAAAAGGGATAGCCTTTTTTGCCCTTGCGCATCGATGAGCCTTCACTGCCCAACACCCTGTCATTGGTTTGTGTTTTGTTCTTCTTCAGACCACTGTCGGTAGATACTTGCCACTGTTGACCTGGGGCACCCCACAAGCCTTGCCGTTTCAGAGATGCTCTGACCCAGTAATTTGACCATAACAAATTTTGCTCAGGTCTTTACTCCTGCCCGTTTCTCCTGCATCCAACACGTTGACCACCAGTACTGATTGTTTGCTTACCATCTAATTTATCCAACCTTGACATGTGCCCTTGTTAGGAGGCGTTATTCACTTCATCTATAAGTTGTCATAATGTTTTGTCTCGTCAGTGTATAAACAGTGGCTTATTTGATTTTTACAGGTAACGTTGTGAATCCTTTCTAAAATGGGTATTACAGACATAGCTAATGAAGCAGGCGCATGAGGCACATAGAATCTACGCTTATAAGCATATTGAAGGTACCCTATGTCACCGGCAAGGTTGGGTTTGTTTTATGTTTGCTATTTGTTTTCATGGAATATTGTTTTATTCACTGAGTTTGGCCCGACATCATATTTTGGTAGGAATTGAGCCTAGTGCTCACCGATGAAGCGATTTCATTCCATGCTTCATATGAAATTACTGACACTACAAAATTTTAGTGTATGACAAACAGACTAGTGTAAGGTTAGGACTCAGAATAGTCCTGAGGTTCTAGTTACAAACCCAATCATTTTGACAGGTTTCTTGGTTTAGGTCAGTCCTCTTTTTGTACCGACACTCTGTTTTTAATGGACATCGGAGCCATTGTTCATCATCAACCATGGACAAGATGTTTACCATCTGTATGCATTTCTATTGGAAATGAATGTGCTTGCTTTGTTTTCTGGCCCCCAGGACTGCTTGCTTTCAGGATCTTGTCAGACTGTATGCAGACCTCCGTGAATGCATTCCTTTCTTGCTGCTTTGGCAACTCTTGCTCACTTTTCTAATTCTCCCACTCAAACCATACACATTTCATAATTTGTCATGCTCCACTTCATGCTTGTCACAACATCACCGGCTAGTTTGTTAATTTCTGTCACTTTTTTGTTTTTATTATATACTATCACGATGGAACTGGGGTCTTATGGTACCCGAGACTAGTTAGAGGTAAGTCAGTACATATTGGCCTTCAGTCTTTTGCGTAAATGTGTGTAGATGGGTTTGGGTTATGTGTGTTGTTTGTGTGTTTGCTGCATTGTGTAGTGCATATAGTCCAATTCTGCTCTGTAGGTTTTGTGTTGTGCATTTTTGCTTGGGTTTGGAATAATTCTGTCAATGATCCCTCATGAGAACGCTTCAATAATATAGCTGTAATGCCTCTTCAGTGAAGTGCTGAACATGTCATGGACTTTTATGTCACTCCACAATGGTTTAGTTATTCTCATCCTCAAAGATGCCATGCCTGATGGTTTTCTGATACTCTAGTTGATCAATTCCTGTTATTGTAAACATCCGTGCAGTGCGCATTCCCAATTCAAATAATCCTTTTTCCATATCTGCATGTGTGCATATTCCATGTACCGATATGACAAATCCTTATAAGAGATGTTTGCAGTAAGCAAAATTTGAAAAGGAAACAAGTAGACACTCCACACTATTGGAACTGCAGGTGAGTTCAGTATTAAATAGGAATCCCCAAGGTAATCAAACTAATGCATGAAGTATTGACATACGAACATGTTAGTCTTGTGATTTTACGATGACACTGGAAATAACACAAAAGTATGCAGGTTTACTAAAAACAATCTAAAAATAAAATGTTCCAAAAGGTGAAACTAATGTTTTCTATCAAATTCTATGATATTTAACACTAGAACCACCAGTTACCTACGCCAATTGCCGTTTGAAATTGTAATTAAAATAAAACTTTTATTTTGAAAGCTACACCCTTCTCCTTCCATGACTTTTCCAAAATAGGTGTATATTACATTTAGTTGTCAGAATTCAAAAACTATTTAGAGACTATTTCCCTTTTTTCTGACTTAACACTAGAACCACAAGGCCGTCAGAGCCGAACGCTGTTTGTCGTCATTAGCCAACGAATCGTCTCTGTTAGCATGGACATTCTGTTCCACAGCATTACCATCCAGCCAGAACATCAGTTCATCTACTGGGTCATCATCAAACTATATAGAATAGTCTAAAAAAGAACATATTTGATATATTTTTTTGTGAGTAATTATGTAGCCTAATGCATTTATAGAATCTTAATCTTCAGTAAAATAAGCAGAGAATAGGCTATATGAACAGCGCGTCTTTGCAGGTACTTACTAAGCCTAACTTAAATTTTGAATTACACTTAATAATGTCTCTGGTGCTAGAATTATCCAAAGACACTTGGGCTGATTGTCACTAGCATACACATGCACAGCATCTTGTTGACAAATGGAAGGGGAAAAACACCATAATGAAAGATTCAAGCAAGCAACAATCTTCTTTGTAAGATTCCCCTTTTAATGTTGGTAATTTCTTATTTTACTTCTGCAGGGGGGTTTCATTATTAATTGTGGTTTCCGTTGTGCAAAGGAAGGAAGCAAGCAAGCCACCTCTGAAAAGCAAACTCAAGCAAACTCTACCCTTGCATCGATTTAATCTGTTTTTATAATTTGACATGCTTTTTGATGCTATAGACATCTACAGTGGGGAGAACAAGTATTTGATACACTGCCGATTTTGCAGGTTTTCCTACTTACAAAGCATGTAGAGGTCTGTAAAAATAAATCCAGAAAATCACATTGTATGATTTTTTTATATTTAATTTGCATTTTATTGCATGACATAAGTATTTGATCACCTACCAACCAGAAAGAACTCCGGCTCTCACAGACCTATTTTTCTTTAAGAAGCCCCCCTGTTCTCCACTCATTACCTGTATTAACTGCACCTGTTTGAACTTGTTACCTGTATAAAAGACACCTGTCCACACAATCAAACAGTCTCCAACCTCTCCACAATGGCTAAGACCAGAGAGCTGTGTAAGGACATCAGGGATAAAATTATAGACCTGCACAAGGCTGGGATGGGCTACAGGACAATAGGCAAGCAGTTTGGTGAGAAGGCAACAACTGTTGGCGCAGTTATTAGAAAATGGAAGAAGTTCAAGATGACGGTCAATCTCCCTCGGTCTGGGGCTCAATGCAAGATCTCACCTCGTGGGGCATCAATGATCATGAGGAAGTTGAGGGATCAGCCCAGAACTACACGGCTGGACCTGGTCAATGACCTGAAGAGAGCTGGGACCACAGTCTCAAAGAAAACCATTAGTAACACACTATGCCGTCATGGATTAAAATCCTGCAGCGCACGCAAGGTCCCCCTGCTCAAGCCAGCGCATGCCCAGGCCTGTATGAAATTTGCCAATGACCATTTGGATGATCCAGAGGAGGAATGGGAGAAGGTCATGTGGTCTGATGAGACAAAAATAGAGCTTTTTGGTCTAAACTCCACTTGCCGTGTTTGGAGGAAGTAGGATGAGTACAAGCCCAAGAACACCATCCCAACCGTGAAGCATGGAGGTGGAAACAACATTCTTTGGGGATGCTTTTCTGCAAAGGGGACAAGACGACTGCACCATATTGAGGGGGCCATGTATCGCGAGATCTTGGCCAACAACCTCCTTCCCTCAGTAAGAGCATTGAAGATGGGTCGTGGCTGGGTCTTCCAGCATGACAACGACCCGAAACACACAGCCAGGGCAACTAAGGAGTGGCTCCGTAAGAAGCATCTCAAGGTCCTGGAGTGGCCTAGCCAGTCTCCAGACCTGAACCCAATAGAACATCTTTGGAGGGAGCTGAAAGTCCCGAAACCTGAAGGGTCTGGAGAAGGTCTGTATGAAGTGGGCCAAAATCCCTGCTGCTAGTATGCAAACCTGGTCAAGAACTACAGGAAACATATGATCTCTGTAATTGCAAACAAATGTTTCTGTACCAAATATTAAGTTCTGCTTTTCTGATGTATCAAATACTTATGTCATGCAAATTAATTACTTAAAATTAATAAAATGTGATTTTTTGTTTTAGATTCCGTCACTCACAGTTGAAGAGTACCTATGATAGAAATTACAGACTTCTACATGCTTTGCAAATTGGCAGTGTATCAAATACTTGTTCTCCCCACTGTATATCTAGTAGAAAACATTTATCCGCTCACAAGTTTAAAAACGATATCTCAGTTTAGAAATTTTACATTTGAGTGCCTGAAATATTCCCCATTTAAAGAGGCACTTTCACAATAACTTTTTCGGAAACCAGATGTTTTTGCTGTAGTTATAGTGGAACACATCCATTCAGGTCCTCTTTTTGACGTTTTGTTGCAAATGTCATATTTTCGGGAACAAGAATAAAGCTATTTGCCACCTATGTGTTTCATAACTGCCATTGCAATTTGAACGTAATAACACCCATTAGAGGTTTTCTACATCACTCAAGGGAGTGGCCTATATGAAGTTCACTCCCTTTGAAGCGTGCTGGGAGGTACCTCCTCAAAGTATCCTATAAAATCAGGTTACATTGTGCCAATGAAGAGGCTTTGGATTAAAATTGTTAGCTGGCAAGTATTAATTGATATTTTTGGACAGCATAAAGGGGCTCTACAATGTTCTATAAAAACTAACCTTTGCAACGTCCCTATGCACATTGGCCACACATACTACTTATGAAAAATAAATAAGAGTTTGTAGACTATGGGGAAAGTAAGTGCTAGGGTGTCTGACCACAGCTTACAAACTAATATTGTGAAATGTGAAATGTGAACGATGAACCATACCAATTGGACACCTCCCCCATCCTTTTTCCCTCCTCCGTTGTTTCGGCTCCTGCCTCATCTCCAGTCACGCCAGGGTGGGCTGGAGCGGGTGCAAACTGTTCAAATTGATACGGCTCAGGGTGGCTCGTTGTGGGCATCTGTTGAACAAGGTGATTCTGGTGGTCCTCATATGATTCAGTTGCAAAAGTTCATTTGATTGATGGGACTCGCTATCACTCTTTTGGCCCAGTCAGCGTTGCAAACATTAGAGGCAGGATTCTACACAGTGCCCCATTTAAAGCAGCAATGAAATGGTGCTGGATTATGGGCAAGCTGACAGACCAATTCATGGAAGTGCTGTTCGGTGGCCTGTAGAGGGCAGCAGGGTGCTCTTCCCGCTTATCTAAAGATCAAGTCTCAATGCTCAAGGACAGTGAACGGGACATTAGTTTGTGTAGGATTTAATGTTTCGGATTATAATATTACATTAGATAACGTAGAGATGTTAACCCTCTTGTCTTGGCCAAAATAATGATTGTCGTTATGACCACCTAATAATCCCTAGCTTCCATTTGATTCTCACTGCCCTCCCCAGGTAAAAAATAAAATGAAGAGCACTATAGGTACTAAATGCATTTATGGCACTCAGCAAATTGTCAGCAACTTAACTAAAATGTTAACATAAAAAATGCAGTATGTTGTCATGTTCAAAGTATTTGGACAGTATTTTGTCATATCTTTGTTGCTGAAAGGGCAGCAGGCCTGATTCATGCCCATGCTGCAGCTGTGTGAGCCTCAGAGGAAGCCGTTTAGACTGGTCTACCCTCAGCTTTTTGTCTTTTGACATAGGCATGTCAAGGTTTAACATCAGACTGACCTAGTTGATTTGGAACTGATCCCAAGTGAAACACTGAAGAGTATAGCCCAAGCAACCCTGATTAGATTTGTGATTTTGATTTATACTGTCTTCACCATATTGTTTCCCACTGTGTCCTGATTAGTTACACCAGCAACCATTACCCTTCTTACAGTGAGTGTGCCTATCAATTTAAAATGGCTTTCCATTGGGGATTGACTGTAGACAGCAGGCACCTGATCTAATTTAGATTTCTCTGCCCCTTAAAGGATCATCCAGAGCTATGTGCTGAGAGAAGAGTCAGGCGCCCTCTCTTCAGAAGCCTCAGACTTTAACAAAGCCCAACTGGGCAGGCGGGGTGGCATCATGGCATCTCTGTACACCTCCCACCCGGCTGACAGTGGCCTGACCCTTGACCTCTCCCTGGAGATCAACAGAAAACTGCAGGCCGTGCTGGAGGACACGCTGCTCAAGAACATAACGCTCAAGGTGGGCCCAAATGTTCATTTGTTTTGAAGACAACCTACAGTGTGTTCAGATTCCTTCACTTTCACCACATTTTGTGGTGTTGTAGACATTAATTATAATAGATTTTTTGGGGGGTAATCAATCCACAAACAACAGGTCATGATGAGTGAAAATACATTTTTATCATACATTTTAATTTATTGAAAATGCATGAGAAATACACTACCTTTCAAGTTTGGGGTCACATAGAAATGTCCTTGTTTTCGCTTGTTGTAAGAAATGTCCATTTTCAAAGTTGTTTACTAAAATATGTGTATAAACATCAACATTTCGCAAACCATTTATCTTAGAATTGTTGAATTTTTATGATCAAAAGATTGTTACAAGTGGCAACAATAAGACCAGTAACTTTCCAGATCTTGATTTATTTGGAAAATACCCTCTCTACTCTTACTGTTAAAATATGTTTGCTTTGGTTGGGCATGGGCATATAGCTTTCCCATTTGTTGTTGTTAAATTACAACTCAGATTTTGTTTTAATTTAACTGCCATGGCTACAATTTAAAAGGTGCAGTTGATAAGTTTAGCCCTCAATTAGAAGTGGAATTCAAGAAACAAATTAAAACAGAGAAATGACTTTACTACTGAGCATGGATTTTCTACTGATGCTTGAACGCATAACACCCTCTCTATAAAAGGCAAATTATTAATAGCTACAGTGGATATAAAGTTTACACACCCTGTGAACATTTTCGTGATTTAAAAGAATGAGACAAAGATAAATCATGTCAGAACTTTTTCTACTTTTAATGTGACCTATAATGTGGACAATTAATTTGAAAAACAAACTGAAAAATAAAAACCTTATAACCTGGTTGCATAAGTGTGCAACTCTTATAACTGGTGATGCGGCTGTGTTCAGATTTAACCAATCACATTCAAACTCATGTTAAATAGAAGTCATTACACACCTGCCATAACTTAAAGTGACTGATTAATCACAAATAAAGTTCAGCTGTTCTGGTACGATTCACCTGACATTTTCTTAGTTGCATCTCAGAGCAAAAGCCGTGGTCTGCAGAGAAATTCCAAAGCATCAGAGTGATCTCATTGTTGAAAGATATCAGTCAGGAGAAGGGTACAAAATAATTTCCAAAGCATTAGATATACCATGGAACACAGTGAAGATGGTCATGATCAAGTGGAGAAAATATGGCACAACAAACATTACCAAGAACTGGACGTCCTTGCAAACCTTTCAAAAAGACAAGAAGAAATCTGGTCAAGGAGGCTTCCAAGAGGCAACATTAAAGGAACTGCAGGAATTTCTGGCAGTCCTGGCTATATGCTACCTGTGACAACAATCTCCTGTATTCTTCATTTGAATGGGGTAGGGTGGCAAGATGGAAGCCTTTTCTTACAAAGAAAAACATCTAAGCCCGGCTGAAGTTTGCAAAAACAAACATCAAGTCCCCAAAAAGCACGTGGGAAAATGTGTTATGGTCTGATGAAACCAAGATTGAACTTTTTGGCCATAATTCCAAAAGGTATATTTGGTGCAAAAAACAACACTGCACATCACCCAAAGAACACCATACCCACATTGAAGCATGGTGGTGGCAGCACCCTTAGTCAGGGTGGAGGGAATTATGAACAGTTCCAAATACCAGGCAATTTCGGCACGAAATCTTCAGGCGTCCGTTAGAAAGATGAAGAGGAAGTTCACCTTTCAGCACATCAACGACCCTGAGCACACATCCAAATCCTCAAAAGCATGGCTTCACCAGAAGAAGATTAATGTTTTGGAACGGCTCAGCCAGAGTCCAGACCTGAATCCAATTGAGCATCTGTGGGGTGATCTGAAGAGGGCTGTGCACAGGAGATGTCCTTGCAATCTGACAGATTTGAAGTGCTTTTGCAAAGAAGAGTTGGCAAATATTGCCACGTCAAGATGTGCCATGCTAATAGACTCCTACCCCAAAAGACTGAGTGCTGTAATAAAATCAAAAGCTGCTTCCTTCAACAACGTATGAGTTTGAGGGTGTGCACACTTGTGCAACCAGGTTATTGTGAGATTTTAATTTTTCCCCCTCAAAGATTTCAGTTTGTTTTTCAATTTAATTGTTCATGTTATAGGTCACATTAAAGGTGGAAAAAGTTCTGACATGATCTTTGTCTCATTCTTTTACATCACAAGAACCTGGCAATTTGAACAGGGGTGTGTAGACTTTTTATATCCACTGTAAGTCATTGGTTATAATGTTCATGTGACCTGAATGATTTAAGGTTAATTAATGCTAGCTTTGACTGAGGCTCTTCTAGCAATTCTTATTGACAAAATAATCATGGCAACATTGCATTCCACTAAATATTTGTCTATATTAGCAAATCATTGTACAAATGCAAACAGTGGATTAATTTAGCTACTGAGCATAGATTAGCTACTGAGGCTGGAATACATGACACCATTTCTAAAAGGCAAATTATTATTAGCGAAACAGTTTGCTATAATGTGCATGTCATCAGAATAATTTTAGATGGAGTAACGTTAGCTTAGAGTGAAGCTAGTTAACCACTTTTAAGTTAGCTAACGGTACTAGTTAGCTGGGTGACTGAGGGGCAAGAAGATTTGAACTTCCGGTCAGATTTGTGAATCGTATTGTTTCAACATATTTGGTCACAGAAATCTTTGGTCCCAGCATCCAGTGCATTGTAAACAAACATGGCTGCACAACAAACTGCAATGCACTGTGTTTTGACACCTTTATATCAGTACCAGCATTAACATTTTCAGCAATTTGAGCTACAGTATATTGTCTGTTTGGATCGGGCCACACGGGCCAGCCTTCGCTCCCCACATGCATCAGTGAGACTTGTGATGTACCATGACCCTGCAACCATGTTTGCTTTTATACTATTTTCTCCAAAACAGTCATTCTGCGGTTTCACTAACAATAGCCAAAGCATTTAATCCTAATTAATGATTTTTTGTCATCAAATAATTTCATTTACATGAGGAATCATAAAACCCCTAATTCAGACAGTTTTTTCTGTACTTTGTAGAAGTGCATTTAACAGCAATCACAGCTTTGAGTTTTCTTGAGAATGCCTCTAGGCTTTTTACACCTGAATTTAGGCCATTTCTCCCATTCCTTGTAGATCCTCTCAATGTCTGTCAGATTGGATGGAAAAGTGTTTGTGAACTGCGATCTTTAGGTCTCTTTACATATGTGCGATGGGGCTGAAGTCCAAATTAGCCTGATGCCACTCCTGTGTTGTCTTGGCTGTATGCTTTGGGTTGTTTGCCCCAAACTATATTCCTGTATGCTCAGGATCCGGGTTTCTTCAAGAACCTCTCTATTTTGCTCCTTTCATCCTGCCCTCAATTCTGTCCAATCTCCCAGTATGGATTATGTTAGCCAGGTAATAAGCGGTACCTTGTTTTCAGGAGACACAGTGTTTAGCATTCAGGATTAATAGTTCAATGTCATTCTCATCAAACATTTAGCTGATCCCCATATTCGGGGCATCTTGCTGAGTGAATACATTTCCGACCTGGTCACGCATGGGAATCTTAACCACAACCTGTGGCTTTGCAATCGTCATGCTTTGCAAAATGAGCTGCATATAGGATGTCCAATGACCTACACTTGTGCATAGCCAAGGACTGTCCAGTAAAACAAAATTTTCTTTTACAATATTTCCTCTTATGAATGAGATTTCTCTCCTTTCTCTTTATTTGCAGGAGAATCTTCAGACATTAGGGGCAGAGATTGAGAGACTTATCAAACAGCAACGATAGCTGGAGGACATTGCTTGGAGCTAGTGACAATTGAAAGACAACAGTGTAAGAAAGAATTGGAGGACCAAGTGAAGAAGGAATGACAAAAACAACTATGTATTTTACTGAGACATGTGCATGCGCACACAGTGTCAAGGGGCAAGTGGAATGTTTAACGCCTGTTCTCATGCTGAAGACCCCTTTGTTTTAACATTTTCTCTATAATGGGATGAGTTCACAAGTCCTCTGACCAATGAATTATCGTGCTCTTGTACCCAACACACTGCCCTTGGTAAATTAGGGTTTTGCCTTGCTTTTTATGGAGCATTAGAGAGGAAAAACAATCCTGTGAAATGTCGATTCTTGAAGTCCACAAGAAAACAAAGTCTCAGAACTATGTGAACTTGAATACAGAGTTCTGCATTTGTCTGTGGAAAGTTATAGTGGTACCTTAACCTTTCCCTACAGTAAACCTCCATCAATACCACCACTGCATAATATAATCTTCTTTCCTTTAGTTATGAATGATTTATAAAGTACACATCAGACAACTGCTAATTAGGATTGTTGTACATGCCCAGTTCTTATTTCTCCCCCCAAATTCTTTTTTGGGCAATCTGCTGAATGTGCATTTGGAATTTATTTTGTGACCTGTAATGCATACAGTAGTACTCACTGTGAACCCAAAACTAGTGAATACTACTGCTGTCAAAGTGCAACTTTTTAGAAGCTTGCCCACCAGGTACCTAATTTTGACTTATTCTCTGTAGAAAGCACTTTGTGCAGATTTAATGAAATCACTCATATCTCATGGCCATGCATATCTCTGTTTTTGATTTATGACACAGTATCTGGGGCCGGTCAGGTTTCACCTGTCTTGATTTCAGACACCAATGTCATAGACTACTCTTGCCCAAAATTGTCCTACTATGAAGTATGTACATTTAAAAAAAATTGTTTAGCTGGAAAATGTAGGGACTGGTCCTTAGTCTGTAATTTGATGTGATTAATTTATTTGTGTCAGCTCCAACATTTCTATTCATTTAAATAATGTTATTTTAATGTTTTCTTTAGGGTTTCTCGTGTTTAAAATCAAGCCCACTGCTCTCTCCTTTCTGTTTTTATTTTTGTCAGTTTACCATTCTTTTCTATTCTGTTTGTTTTCCATCCTTCCTCACACACTCCCTTGTTTTTACTTTCATGCATTCTTGTTTTGTTTTTTTTGCAGCCAAAGCATTGTAGCTCATTGAAATGTACTCCCGAAGGCCGAGCCAGTTGGAAGGAGTCTGTGTAAATATTGTGGGCAAAAGTGCAATTATTTGTCTTCGTCCCCTTCCCCTTATTGTAGAATGCATGTCTTCGGTGCGGTGTGTGAGATGACTAAGTGTGCTTTTCAACTTTTACAATGATGCTTACCTGGCTGGGTTGTAGTTGTATGACCTGTTAAACAATACTAGAGGTTCTTCACTCAGAGTTGTTAGCATGCACCTGAGGTACACTGGCTTCCAGCCATTCAGTTTGTCCTGGATGTGATAAAGATTTAATTATTCCTCAGACACAGCTCTCTACTTGACACACACAAGCATGATGTACATTGAGTGTATTGATGAAGGACTAACTCTTCCTGTATGTGTATTTGTTGCCTGTGTAAGTATTTTGACTGAAGTATAAAGATGGCCCCTTTGTTTCTTCTAACATTGCTTAGCTGAGATCTCCCCTAAACAAGCCCTCTTGGCCACCACTGTTAAACAATAACAGGATTGATTTTTTCTGATTAAATAAATAGATTGTTGCAGCTTGTTGGTTTAACAGCAAGTCCCACCCTTAAAGTACTATTGAAGGCTTAAGTGCCCAAAAGTCAGATTTAGCATAAGTAGCGCTATTAAGGACTTTTTAAGTGGACAAGAATGATGGTTAAAGGTGTATTCTTGGATTTTTGGCCATGAGTTGTAGAAATGGTGCCTTCGCAGAAACTGGTCCCTGTAAATTGTGTACAATGTCATGCAAATCTTTATGTTCCCAATGTCATCAAAACCTCTCCCTTTCTTGCAATGTTATGGCTAACTGAAGTTTGATATTGATTCTACTTAGATTATGCTCATATGAAATGTACTTATAAGCAAACATTTCTTATTTGCAGGATTTAGTAAATTGTCACTTGTCAACCTTGAATTTGACACAGGCAATTTGATTAGTCCTTAAGACTTTCATTGTGAAATAACGTACTAGATTGCTTAGTAAGACAGTGTGGATAATGTGACACTTATGGTAAAAAAGAAAATGTGTTCTCTATCGTTGACAGCAAAGCATTACAATCATAACTCATCTCAATGCATTCTGTATCCACCAGATTTGTTTGTATCGATACTTGAAATGGGCTGGAAAATGCTATTTCAAATGTGAAAATGTACAACACTCCCCCATGTGTGGCCCAAACTACATTATCACAACATTAGAGCAATGTTTGAAACAATAGGGACCATTCCACCAAGAGATTGGGACTGATCTGCAATCACACTAAAATTAATAATATGAAGGGATGTGTTCTGAGTGTAAAACTGACTAAAGTGAGATGTATTTTCTGTTGATTGTCTTGGTGTGCTGTTTGATTGAATATTCATACTGTGATTATTATAAATTTGTAGATATAATCTGTAAAATTGTCAATTGTTTTTAAGGTAATGATTCTGGATTTCATTCTGTATATATGGTGGGAATAAAAGAGAGAATTCTCTTTTTCTCTTCTTTACTGTCTTGTTTCTTCAATATATATAGCTCCCTACAGAGAACGTAATTGCATTTCTAGATATATGAAAACAAAATAAAGAAAATAAAAGCATTACTAGATATATAAATAAGTATAATTACTTGTAGAGCACTGCTTCCATTGAGAAAGCATTACGAACATATAGTCTACATACCCCTTTTAAAATGCTGTTAAAATTACTTAACTACTGAGCATGGATTATCTACTGAGGCTTGGAATGCATAACACCCTCTATAAAAGGCAAATTATTAATAGCTACAGTGGACATAAAGTCTACACCCCCCGTGAACATTTTTGTGATGTAAAAGAATGAGATAAAGATAAATCATGTCAGAACTTTTACCACTTGTAATATGACCTATAATGTGAACAATAAAATTGAAAAACATGCTGAAATCTTCGAGGGGAAGAAATGAAAAATGAAAACCTTACAGTAACCTGGTTGCATAAGTGTCGACACCCTTATATTAATATTTTGTTGAAGCACCTTTTGATTTTATTACAGCACTCAGTCTTTTTGGGTAGGAGTCTGATTCTCTTGGTGTGCTGTTTTATTAAATATTCATACTGTGATTATTATAATTTTCTATATATATTATAACTATGGAAATGATAAAACTACAAGTTCATGCATGCATTTGACTATTGTTAAAAGGCTTAGCTTACTTTAACGGACAGGCCCAAAGGCAGGTCTTCTGCATCTTCTGCTAGACAAAATTGTTGGCAAACCCTTTAAAACAACATCTTCCCAAAGAGACATGGATGCACTCTGGAGCAAAACAATATCTTTGCAGTTTCATTTGAGTTAGTAAGCAGAAGTCATAGAAACTATTTATCATCCACGCAAGCAGCGCACACTGGGGAGTTTGGGGCTCATGAGAGGAAAATGTAATGTTGACTTTTTTTATACAATTGGGGGTATGCTATAATATTTGTGTTACATATGCAAGAATTCTGTGATCATGGTGATTTTGCAAATCACACCTCTCATGGCCATCTGCCCCATGGCTATAAAAGAGGTTGTCATACTCTGCTCTGTCTCCCGACATACCTTTCTTTACGAGAAAAGCAGCCATAGACTGGTCAGGGCATGAACCCTATGGGTGACGCTCCAGTCATAGAACTGGAGTTACGAAAGTAACTATCGTTCTATATCGTGAAACTTTGCCCATAGGGGCTTCGCTCCTATTAGTTTAGGGCAGAGAACTCAAACACAGAGTCCCATGTGTCTGCAGGTTTTTGGGTTTTCCTTTGGTTCCCAGTTCAGACCTAAACAACCAGATGGGGGTAGAAACGAACCAATTAGTGACCTAATTAGTCAATTAAGTACAAGGTGAGAGCGAAAACCTGCAGACACTCGGCCCTCTGTGGAACCGGTTTGAGACCTCTGGTTTAGGGCAAAGCGAGCGAGCCCAAGATGTACTCCCTGCCGGTTTCCGACTTCACCAACGTGCCCAAGTGCCCAACAGGAAGGCCCAGGTGTGGAATACTAACCAGCACACCGAGCTGCTTCCATCCCGCTCACTCCAATCACATACGTTTACACACTGATAAACAGCACCAAACCAATGCACACACAGCACTAATCCAACCAGTACTTCCTCAATCAGTAAAAACTGAATTGGAGAGTCCAAGGCCAGCCCAAAAAACACACTGAGACCCGGACTCCGCAAACAAGCAGACATTCAAGCACACACAATGCCTGCGTCCAACCAAAAACCGCCCAGGCAAAACCGGAGCATCAGACCGAACCCTGTCACACCTAACTCACACTCCAGCCTCAGGCACACTGAGCACAGAGTGAGCCAGCGTACCCGCAGCCATGTCATGCAAGTAAAACCGTCGCCGTTGATGGCGAGACAGCCAGGCTGCGTCGACAGCGCACAAAGGTCAATGACCCTCTTAGCAGAGGTCAGAGCAAACAAAAGCACAGTTTTAAGGGACAGCATCCTCAACGGTATCTGATCAATCAGTTCGAACGGCGCGTCACACAGCACCTCCAGAACCAGAGCCAAATCTCACTGTGGCAATGTCCGCCGAGCCACCGGCCGGAGACGGCGGGACTCAGCCAGAAAATGTTTTACCAAGGGATGACTAAACATAGACACTCCATTGAATTTCATGACACACCGAGATCTCACATGCGTATACCTTGAGCATGCCAGGGGATCTTTGCTGATCAAACACATGCTGCAGGAACAACAGGACACTGCCCACGTCACAATAGAGGGGGTCAACCCCCATGTCCTCACACCAGCGGGCAAAGAACCGCTAGCATAGCTAGCCGACGTGGAGGCCGCCCTCGCACCCTGAATGGTCGTGACTACATCGTCTTCGCTGCAGCGGCTGACCCAGAACAGAGAACACCCCGATTGAGCCTTACACCTGTGTCTATGCCCTGTGGCAGTAAGGGATCGGCCATGGCGTTCCCACTGCCATCTGGGCCGCCTCCGCAAACCACAGGGCACCTGTGTGAAAAGGGGCGATCAGGATGAGTGACAGCCCCTCCGACCGCACTCGAGACATGACAGGGAGAATGCACTGGAGAGGGGGATGCGTCTGTAAACACTGGGACCCGAACCGACACTCTGCCCATGGGAACCCCACACAGCAGAGTGCGCGGGTCTATCCAGTATGTTATGTCTGGCTCCAGAGAGCTCAGGACCTTGACCAACCACCGCCGGTGACACACCAGATCTAACCAGAGACGTGTGAACCAGCGTTGTAGGCCCCGCATGTGCAGCAGGCCCAGCGCAATCACCGCGTGGTCTGAAGACACCAATCCCAGCAGTGACATGACCACGTACACCGACACCGTATGCAAAAGTCGGACATGGGCTAGGGCCCGCAGAGTGGCCTCTCTCCGCGTCTCAAACACGTGCACCCTTATATACACTGTGGATAACTGGAGCCCCAGAAATACCACCAGTTGACTGGGCTGAGGAGTGCTCTTTTTCCAGTTTACCGCAAACCCCAAGCGAGTGAGCTGAGTCATCAGCCTGAACGTGTGAGCCCGGGCCTGTTCCGCCGAGTGCACCAGAACAAAAAGGTAATCTAAGTAGGCCAGAACTCTGGCCCCTTGACACCTCAGAGGTCCCAACGCCGCCTCCACGCGTGAAAGTGTGGGGGGCCAACGCGTATCCAAACGGAATCCGCGTGTACTCATACGCCTGGCCCTGAAAGGCAAACCACAGGAACTTCCAGCGGTGAGGCAGTATTGGAACATGGAAATAAGCGTCCTTTAAGTCAATGCTGAGCCGTTTCGTCGTGAGCATGTGGAACAGCCTCTTCGACACGCATTTGTTCAAAACGCGCAGGTCGAGAATCTGCCTCATGCCTCCCATTTTCTTGGGTACCAGGAAGTAAGGGGAGTACAGCCACCGCTCCCTCTGCTCCAACCGGACCAGAGACACAGCCTCCTTCTCTAGAAGGTCCGCAATCACCTCCTGCAGGGCGGCGACCTTCAATGGAAGGCAGTGGTAGTAGAACTGCAGCACATAACCCTTCCTCAGTGTCTTGTCCAACCAGCCCGGCAGTGTACATAGCCGACGCCGTTCTGAATAATAGAGAGAGTGGGCGAGCACGCAGCTGGGGTGCTGTGGCCAGCCATTGACTGTACGCCTCCTCGGCCCAACCACCACGGGGGCGCCGTCCACAAACAGCCACCCCGCCCAAGGTGGGGCCAACCCGAAAGGGAGAGGAAGATACATGTGTCACCTGGGCCTAGCTGTCCATCTCCCCATCGGTTAAAGCCGTAACCATGGAGATAGAGGCTCCAGCAGGTGGCGCAGCCGAGTACAGCTGGCCTGAGACCTCAGTGGGGCGAGCGGAAAACTCCTCATCACCCAACAGTACCCTACCCGGGCTCCCACACCCACCAGCCACCCAGCGGCCGCAGAACGGAAGACCGCTCACTAACCGAAACCGGGCCTGCAACAGCCGTCTGCAATGAAGGCTCACTCACAGATAAATAAGGTGTACACACAACAGAGGAGCTCCCCACCAAATGCACACAGGGTGGGGAAGCGTCCGAGGGACACTCCCCCCAAAGAGTCAGGTACGACGTTTCTTGAACAGTGGGACCTTCTGGCCCCCCTTGTTCTGCCGGCGGGAAGGAGGAGGAGGAGGGGACGACCTCGGGAGGCGAGGTTCTGATGCACCCATCGACCTTGCACGGCGATGTTGTGCATGGCGACATTGCGCACGGCGACATTGCGCACAGGCTTCTCTGTGAACTCGAAGCCTCAGGGGGGGCAGCTGATGCCGAAGAGGCAGCAGGAACCGGCAGAAGGGTACCCAGCCGGAGACACTCCTCCCTATCCTCTTTCTGGCGCACCAGGGCCTCTGTGACCGTGGCGCAAAAGAGTGCGTCCTCCTGCAATGGGGCATTAAGGAACACCATCTTCTCCGGCTCCTTCAGGGAAGTCAGCGCCAGCCACAGGTGCCAGACCTGCACTACCAACGTGGCCATCGCCTGTCTGGCCGAGAGGGAGTTAGCCTGAGTAAGTTTGAGGATGGCAGCCGAAACCCTCGCCACCTCACTCACCTCAGCCGGGGATAACGAGGTGCAACCCTCGGTCATCCCTGCCACAGCCACCGCCAGGAGGCCCACGTTGTTGCAGGCCGCCAGTGACTGCACAGACAGGGCGTACTGCTTCTCTGCCAGACTGGCGGAGACACGGTCCTTCACAGACAGTAGAGCTGGACGCTTGTCAGTCCAGGTGCTCAGGCCCGGGGACAGGGAAGTCGCCAGGGCGGGTTCTTGGGGCGGAATGTCCCTACTTAAAGTCTCCAGCCGTCCCTCCACCGTGGTGAAGGCGAGGTGGGACTTAACCGTAACCCGGGTCATGAAGGGGGCCCTCACGCTCCCTCCGCGTCCTTGCGTAGGGAAGGGTCCTCCTGCGCCGCAGTTGGCATCGGGCGACGATCAAAGAGATCTTCCCCCTCCTCCAGCGCAGGCACCAGAATTGGGATGGCCAGGCGCCAGGTAGCAGCAGAGATGGCAGCGAAGAAGTCCTCCTTCATTGCTGGGGGGTCGACACTCCTGTCCTTCAGGGGGGCGACCTCCTCCTCCGAAGTGGGGGAGACCAGTTCCTCAGGTGGACGGAGCCGTAGCCGGGCCGGTCCCCTCAGCCTCCGACCCCGACTCCTGAAAGGAGTTCTTCCCAAAAAGTGAGATTCACAGTTCCGTCTTGAAAAGACATAGGAGCCCCTGAATGGTGCCATGGTAAAGTCACTTCCACACAGTTAGCTGAGTCATTGCGAGACTGGGTTTGAACCCTACTTGCAAATTATCCTAGAGCTCCTATGGACGGTGGTGCAATTACCCAGCAACATTAGGGTTTGGGTGTTAGTAATCAAATACAGTTGCTCTTCATTGTCGCCCTCTAATGACTAAATGTGGCATCTTGGGCATCTATGAGCTTAATAAATGAAGAAGGCTAGGGAGTGCATTCCTTCCATCACATAAGGATATTGGTTTAGACTTCCCTTTTGAGCAAGCAGTGTCATAAGAAAAATAACTGCATCAGGAGAGATTCAGAAAAAATCAAATATCTTTTCAGGACACAATTGGCTCAGTTTTTTCTGATTAAAACACACTCAATCCAATGCATTTAAGTATAATGCATTTAAAGTCAAATAAATGTCATAGTGAAAAAAGACTGTTTTGCTATATATTCTAAAAGGAAAAATGACACAATCTCATTAACAGGGTTTTAATTCTAGTGATATTTCACTTATTTAATGACTGGTGACATGTTTTTCTAACTTTAAGTAAGTCTAGTTTCAGGTTTTTATAGTTCTATATAGGATACTCATGGTAAAAACTAACCTGTTGCAATTCATTTCAATGATGAAAAACATCGCCACCCTTTGTTTTTGTGGTATTGAGCAAGTTACCTTGCCACTGAGAGGTGGTGATCTAGACGTGAAGTGTTTAGGATTACAACACTAAACACTCTCCCCCCTAGTCATCTAAAATTATGAGTTACTATTCATTGTCATGTTTCAATATCAACGTGCAATGCTTGTTCCTCTTGTTCTGGATATTACCTCATTTTGATCCTTATGTCTTTTTTATTAAAAATGTATTTGTCTAATTAGCATCTTCATTTTTTGGGTTGGCTATGATACCTTGGTATTTTGTATTGTTTAAGATGTATTTTTTCTATTTGTATTGCTATGATGTTTCTTCTTGTTTATATATTACTGTACTTTTATACTATCATGATTGGTCTTAGTTAATTGACAATTGTCTTCCATGAATGACTGACTATAGACTATCAATATCGAATGGGCATTGGTATATTGTTGAATGGGCTTAAATGTTGTTTGTTTATTCTGTTACAGCAATTATACCATTATGATGTCATGATTGGTTGTGTTATGTGATTGGCTAGGTTACCGTATGTGTACACTCTGTGTTCACCATTTCTTTATGCCTGACGAAGGTCTTTGACCGAAGCGTTGCAGTTTTTCAATAAATTATAACATTTGTAAGCATCACCAGTGTACAAGAATATCTCCAAAAAAATAATATTGTACAACCAAAATGCTTTCTTGCAGGTTTCCTCTAAAGTGCAACAACAATCAATAAGTACAGAAGTACTAATATTAAGTTTCTCTGAATATTTTTTGTATATACAACGTAAGGCATGTATGTCATATGTAGGTTTGAAGGAAGGATTGAAGTATTTAGTGTTTTATTACATTTATTAGGTGTAATATATTGTTTTTGGGTTGTTTATAACAATTCATTATTCACTTACCTGCTAGTAAATATTACAATAATACCTTTTCAGGAAAGATTTATGATTATATCAGAATGAAAGGGAATGACTTGACAAAAAGGTAGCATAACCTAAACATACTGGAAATTAATTAGAGTTAAGTTAATATTTTAAATGTTACTGTATGTGACTAAGCATTTTCTTATTGTTTTACTGATTTGGATCTCCATGCTCTTGTGTTTGACCCAAAAGTTCCAACAAAGATACTAAAACCTTAAAAATTGGAGCACACCCTGATTTTGGCAGTTCCCGAATAGGAAATGTTAGGTTTACAATAAAAAGTACAATTAGCCATAGTGTTAATTTCATGTTGGTACACTACTGGTTAGGTTTAGGGTTAGGCATTATCGCTAATTTACTTTTGGGAATAAATGTTACATTATTGAGGTTATGCGTAAGGTTAGGATTAGGTTAATGGTAGTTTAAGGGTTAGGACTTTTAAAGGGCTATAGTGATAGGGAACATGGATTTCTGTGTTGGGGTTAGATTTCAGGTCTGCACAAGAATTGAAAAACAAACATCTTTGTGTATGTCTGTGTGCTTATTAAATTGTACCGAAGGTTGGTAAAATGTGGACAATTCAGGGCTTGAGGTTAGAATTAGGATAAGATTAAGAGATTGGTTTAGCTATTAAGGTTAGGTTTAAGTTCAATGTTAAGGTTTCGTGGGTTGGGATTAAGATTAAAGGAGAAATATGTTTGCAATATTACTGTACAACTAGCATAAAAACAAGCAGAAATGACCAGTAGATATCTGCAGTTATGTTTTAAGTTAATGTTTCAATAAATAATTTTCTAGGAAATGAATCTGAGTGACTGAGATATTCCACATTTAAACTTCCTCGCTGGTTCATTTATGAGTTTCCATTGTCTTGTAATCTCCTTATGCTATACTTGTTTAAGACACTCACAGTACTATCCTTCTCACCCTAAACAACCCTGGACTAGTTAATACTATACCAGTCTTGTTCAGTATGGGAAGTCGAGGAGGAAACAAGTTGTGTTATTGTTTAGAGGGCAAGATTCTACACAGTATAAGGATTAGGGTAAAGAATTAAGGAAAACTCTGTTTTTAACATTTGTTCCCAGATGCATTAAATTTGCAGTGGTCTCTTAATTTTAACCCTTCTGTTCCTCACTCAAAACCTTCCTTTTCGATTTTTTTGGAAAGGAAAGTAGAAGGTGCAGTGGTCTCTTAATTTTTTCTGGAGATGTATATAAGTTAGGACTAAAGGTTGACAAACACGTTTGAAAATGAAATGCCAAATGGCTTGTCGTTAACATTTTAATTATGACAGCAAATGTGCATACAAGTACAAATTCAAATGCAAATCACATGATTGTATTTTAATTTTGACTGAAAAAATGCAGGCAAAAGTGTAAAATTAATATGCAATGCATTAACATTTGTATTAAATTAACTGTATGCTTCCATATATTGTGGTATTATCAATCTGAAATGTTGGAACACCATGATGGAAGAACGTTTGCACCATGGGGTGACCTGGTCCTGTAAAATGGCCTCATATTCCTTGGCTATTATACAACCTTATAGAGCAATCATCGGTTCCAGTGACTTCAAAGATATGGATGCCCATACCATTATGGATCCCCCACCATGTTTTTACAATTGGCAGTTGCAATTATGTGTTGAAAGGATCCTTTCCATTTTTCAAACATAAACACCAGATGTAGGAAATCAGGTAAGAGATCAGTAATCAAACCCTATTATTATTTTCCATTGGGTCATGTTTTGTGCACCTTATAAAGTGTCTTTGTGTGTTGAAATTGGATGAAAGAAGTTTCCAAATGGCAGCATAGTGAAGCTAACTGGATATTTTTTGTTGAGATTTGGTCACAGCTGATTCAATTATGTGGTAATTTTTAAGGCTGTGCTTTTGGTTCATTGAGCAACTATCCTGTTAAATGTCTGTCTATCCCTGTCAGTCAGCTTCAGCTTCAACCACTGTTCCTCATTCCCAATGCCAATTGTCCATGTTCAGCATATGCTGTCATAATTTTTTAGACTGTTCCCCTTGACACATTGAATCATTTTACAGTTTTTGTCAGTTGCAGTTTGGGGACCCACTATTTGGCCTCTTTGCAATTTTTTAGAAGGACATATATGTAGGTATGGGGACAGACACAGGGATCCAACATAGCACAAGTGTTTTTGGAGCAATTAGTACTGGTGGTTGTAGCTCTGGCAACCTTTCCACCCTTATTCTGGCTGTCGTTCTCCCTCCTTGGCTTAACATCTCTGCGGCAGAGAAACTGGTGTTGCGTCACCCTCCAGACCTCAGTAACTTCTGATTCTTCCTCCTCCATCTGCCTTTGTTTCTCCCACAGTTTATTCTCCAGCTTCTTCTGTTTTGGCCTCAGCACTGAGCTGCTCCTTGGGAGAACTCATATACACCCCCTGGCGAGGTCAAAATGAAAATGCCAGATCTGACAGGTTTCTCCATTGGGGGTATTCGTGAGACACTGATTCAGGAAGCTGATTCAATATATTCGTAATAAAATGATTAGTGAATGGAATCTATTGCGACAAGAAAGGTTTTTACCACATAACATTAAAAAAAGGTATTGTATATGCAAATATTGGAATTGTGCCAGAAATGTTAAAACATTTGCAAACATGGTGGTAAAAAAAGCTCAGACATGTTTTGGTAGAATAGCCTAACTTATTGGCACTTTTAAACAGACAGACTTAAATAAAAGAACAAATTCTGTTAACATCTGGCTCCAAAGCAGTCTGTTTTTTTGTTAAAAAAAATAAAGTAGTATGATGCAATTTTTTTATCATTTTCATCCAAGTAGCTTTCTTATAGTGAACTACTTTTTCAAAGTAGCTTTAGTTAAGTAAACTGTATTTTCTTATGGATAGCTTTACTTTAGCTTAAGTACTTCCAGTGTGAAGTGATTGACAACTTGTTAAACTATATTTTCAGATTACTGTATCTTTCACAACATAGGTGATTATAGAACAAGGATGATGCTGATACTAGATAAAAGAAAATTGGTTTTGAAAACAGAGTGGCAATTGACAGGGAACAAAGTTCAATCCAAGGCTGTGTGCTACTGTACAACAGGGAAGCAACAATACAGCTCCGGAAAAAATTAAGAGACCACTGCACCTTTTTCTTTCCTTTCCAAAAAAGACGCGTTCAATTAGCAGTAGTCTCTTAATTTTAACCCTTCTGTTCCTCGCTCAAAACCTTCCTTTTCAAATTTCTTGGAAAGGAAAGAAAAAGGGTAATTTTTTCCGGAGCTATATATAAATAAGAACTAAAGGCTAACAAACCAAATTTTTATGGATGATATGTAACATGATATTCATTTTTAAATAATCCTACTGTTTTGTTTGTTAACTAATTCTGTCTAAAAGTATTGAAATGCACCCATATCACACAAAACAATGTTATTTCTTAAGAAACTACTCAAAGGTTTAGTTGTAGACAACAGATATTACCTTCTTGCTTATGGGTGTGGAGAGCTATTTCAGGCTATTTTGTCTAATTCAACACATTCATAGATGTTGGGGCAGACAAATTTGTATTATCATTGAAGTGATTCAAACAAATTATTCTTTAAACCCAGGGATCAGCTCCTACATCTGTGTGACCACTTAAGCTGCCCAGATGCGAGCTTCCTGCCAAACAAATATTACCAAATAACTAAAAGGGCTTCTGCCAGAAGACTTGGTGGCAAAGCTGTTGTTGTTTTACAACAGGGCTTCATACACATACATTGGTGTGGGCAATCATATTTAAACAAGTCTCATTAGATAAAACAGGCAGAACCCTATTCCATTCAGCTTTTTTTATTACTTTAATTATGTGCAAGGTCCCTCAGGAGAGTAGCATTAACAGAACACAGAAAGCTAATGCATTTTATAAACGTCCAGCTCCGGGGCTGATTAATAAGGAACAATTTGGAAACACCAGGCATTTACATGTGTTGTTTACCAGGAGTTTCTCACATTGTGAGAAGACGTTTCATCAATGATACTATCAAATGAGAGAATGGATAGATTTTGAATGCCACCTCTGCATCTCCATAGGAAAATGGGGGGGAACGAATTGCATGCCACTTAAGTTGTATTGACAGATGTTCTTAAAGGTGGGCTCTATAGTTTCTACTTTGATTATTTGTTTGACTTGACTTGTGGTTTGATGATTTGAGAATGCTTTGTGGGAACTGAAAAACATGCAAACTTGCAGTATGTAACCAAATTGTGTTTAGATTCTCTGAATAGGGAAGATGGCAGAGAATAGCTTAGCAAGGTAAAACAGTAATTCTGGTCATTGATTAATCTTATATGAAATACACATTGACACAACCAACAGGTTTTCAACCTACTTAATGTCTCAAATGTTTCAGGGCATATAATCCCTGGAAAAGTTAGGGTCTTGTTTCTTGTATGTATGGCAGCCATTCCATTCCAATGTCTGTTAAATTCCAACACAGGCAGACCACATTTTACTTAATGAGGTACCCTTTAGGTGATTACCTGATCCAAATCTAATTTAACAAGGAAAAGTATAAAAACCACTGCTGTGGTCATCACTATCTTCTTGCAATAAGACCAGGTGGATGGCAAAAACAGTGCAAGTAGAACCTCAAAGGTCATTTGAATGAAAAAATAACTATTCAGCATGACAAAAGAGTTGAAAAGAAAAGCTTTGAGTGAGGAAAAGAAGGGGTAAATTCTGGCTTTACTGGCAGAGGGATACAGTGAGCGTCAAGTTGATTCCATCCTGAACATTTCGAAGACAGCGGTTGATAAGAACAAGGTCAAGCAACAGACATTTGGGACAACGACGCTAAAGACTGGCAGAGGGTGAAAACGACTGTCCACTGACCGAGATGACAGTCAACTCATTCAAATGTCACTCAACAACCATAGGATGACATCAAGTGACCTACAAAAATTATGGCAAACAGCAGCTAGGGTGAAGTGCACAGAGAGGACAGTTCGAAACAGGCTCCTAGGAGCAGGGCTGAAGTCGTGCAAAGCTAGAAAAAAGCCCTTCATCAATGAGAAGCAAAGAAGAGCCAGGCTGAAGTTTGCAAAAGACCATAAGGATTCAACCGTAGAGGAATGGAGTAAGATCATCTTCTCTGACCAGTCACATTTTCAGCTTTGCCCAACACCTGGTCATCTAATGGTTAGACAGAGACCTGGAGAGGCCTACAAGACATAGTGTCTCACACCCACTGTGAAATTCGGTGGAGTTGATCATAAGTGATGATCTAGGGATGCTTCAGTAAGGCTGGAATCGGGCAGATTTGTCTTTGGGAAGAGGACAATAGATAGTTACAAGCCATCAAACAAAGCCGAGCTAATTGAATTTTTGTGCCAAGAGTGGCATAAAGTCACCCAACAGCAATGTGATAGACTGGCGGAGAGCATGCCAAGACGCATGAAAGCTGTGATTAAGAAACTGGGTTATTCCACCAAATATTGATCTTCCTAAGTTAAAACAATAGTATTTTGTTGTTGAAATATTAATAGGAATTTGTTTTCTTTTCATTATTTGAGGTCTGTAGACAATGCATATTTTTTTGGTTATTTTGGCCAGTTGTTATTTTCTACAAATAAATACTCTAAATGACAATATTTGTATTTGGAATTTGGGAGTAATGTGGTCAGTATTTATAGAATAAAACAAAACTGTTCATTTTACTCAAACACATACCTATGAATAGTAAAACCAGAGAAATTGATAATTTTGCAGTGGTTTCTTAATTTTTTCCAGAGCTGTATCTGTTGGCACTTTCTCTCAGCAGTTCAAAACCTGTCAAAGGTTTGGACACACCTTTCCATATTGTAAAATAATTGTGAAGACATCAAAAATATGAAATAACACATGGAATCATATAATAACCAAAATGGTGTTAAACAGATCAAAATACATTTCATATTGTAGATTACTAGCCTTGATGACAGCATTGCACACTCTTTGCACTCTCTCAACCAGCTTCCTTAGGTAGGCACCTGGAATGTATTTCAATTAACAGGGGTTGTAGAATTTCTTTCCTTAATGTGTTTAAGCCAATAAGTTGTGTTGTGGCAAGGTATACAGAAGACAATCATAATATATGCATCACAGAGTTCAAGTAATAGACATATCTCAACATCAACTGTTCAAAAGAGACTGTGAATCAATATTTAATGGTCAAATTGCTGCAAAGAAACCACCACTGAAGGACACCAATAAGGAGGACAGATTTGCTTCATCCATGATGCATTAGCATGAGGCTGGTGGAAATCTGTCCTTTGGTCTGATGTGTCCAAATGTGAAATGTTTGGCTCCAACTGCTGTGTCTTTGTGAGATGCAAAGTGAATAAACGGATGATCTTTGCATATGAGGTTCTCACCGTGAAGCATGGAAGATGAGAAGTGAATGTGTCTGGGTGCTTTGCTGGTCACATTTAGAATTAAAGGAACACCTAACCAGCATGGCTACAACAGTATTCTGCAACATTATACCATCCCATCTGGTATGCAATTAGGGGGACTATCATTTGTTTTTCAACAGGACAATGACACAACACACACCTCCAGGCTGAGCTATTTGTCCAAGAAGGATAGTCATGTAGTGTTGCATCAGATGACCTGGCCTCCACAATCACCCAACCTCAACCCATTTGAGATGGTTTGGGATGAGTTGAACAACAGAGTGAAAGAAATGCAGCCAACAAATGCTCAACAAAAGATGACCTCACACAGCTGGATGGGAGAATGCCTAGAGTGTGCAAAGATGTCATCAAGGGAAAGGGTTGCTACTCTGAAGAATCTAAAATAGATAAGTATTTCAATTTGTTTAACACTTTTTGGTTACTACGTGATTCCATATGCGTTATTTTTTAGTTTTGATGTATTCAATATTGTCCTATATTGTCATATGTGGAATTAGGAAAATAATAAGAATAAAGAAATACAGTTGAATTAGTAGGTGTGTTCAATCTACTGACTGGTACATTATATCAAACAAAGTGACAAGACTACTGTTAATCACAGGTGGAACCTATATCTACAATATGAGTTTTGCACTGCATTGAATCTAAAGTTTTCAAACATATTATAGCATTGTATGAAATTATTTTTTCCTATTATCATTAAGGGTTTTTTTATACAATATTTTCATTATTGTAATGCAGTCTGGTGTACAGTGTTTACATGGTCAAAATAATAACAAATTAACAATAAAAAATTAAATCATTTTTTAATTGGGTGTTATCCTCATATAGAACTTTATGGTTCTGAAATTTCTATCTTGGTAAAGCAATAAGGTGGTACCTGCACAGAATGTTACAGAACTTATTTAAAGTTAAATCCAGATCAAGTTATTGATTACTTAAAGAGAATACCATCCATCTTTATAATCACTCCCTCATATCCATTTATTAATTATCTATACACACACTGTATGTTAAAGCGATTGTAATCTAAAAGGAGAAATACACTACATCCTATAGAAAATTAACAACATTATTAGTTTAATCATGGATGAGTAAAATAATAGATTATAATAGTATTTGCTCATAATTATAATAGATTATAATAATACTTGCTTTTTTGTAAAACACTGGGTAAATTGGTTATTTTTGTCTTACTGGGATTCTTTTAAATAGATATACCCCAATGGGCCTTTAAACATGTTCTAAGGTACCCGTCATTATTTGATTTACCAGAAAGTGCATAAGTTCTGAACATTATTTTGAAGAAGTGGTAAAACAAATTTAAAAAAATGCAAAAGAGAACAAGAACCAGTCCAATAAACAACAATTTCAGTCAAGGAATTGGAAGCTTAATGTTCTAGATGCAAGAATGTATAGTTTTAGGATAATTATCAACACCAAGCTGAAAGGGATTTAACCAGAAAGAACTTTCATATTTTAATTGTAAAACTTTTATTAAATCTAATATATCTTATATGTTAGGGACCAAATACAGAATAAATTAATGTTAAAAGAATTGTCAGAAACATTAGACCTTGACCTTCTAGTTCCAAGGACAAAAAATATTGACCATATATTTTCAAGAATGTATTTTTCTGGGGCTATCTGAGGGGGATAAACAACACAATCTACACATATGGCAAGTTAGGCCAGAGTTCCCGGATTGTATGGACCTATGGACTCTGCTATGGCAATTTTCATATTCTGTGATGCTAACTTGTTGTTTTGTCCACTACATACACTCCAGACTATCTTGCATCACATTGTGGATACAGGCATGAAGAATCAATCAACTCCAATCGAACTGATAAGTCTAAATGAATTACCTTAATAAACTTGAGTTTGTGCTTAAGCTGTTTGCTCTTTCATCTAAACTCCTGGGCTCAGGTTTTTGCTTGCATCATAATATGGATACAGACATTAATAATCAATTTACAACTCCAGTGTGAACTGATAATGAAGCTAATTATTGAGGCCTGAACACAGGTTTCATTAAGTTAATTCAGAGCATTTTTGCTGACAGTGGAGTAGTGGGTCCAGGAGACTTCAGAGTGATCCATCTGCAACACCAAAACCAAGTGTGTGGTCATGGGTGACAAACAAAGTAAAGAATAGATTAGAATAATGTCTATTGTGGCTGAGTTACAGCATGGTTCTCGGATGCCAGGGTTCTGGATTTGATTTATCCAAAGGAGCAGTATGAAAATGAACACTCTCACTACTGTAAGCAACACTGGATAACTGTGTCTACTAAATGTAAAAATAATTAGTTACGTATATTTACCAATGTTCAACTATAAGAAGACACTATGGTAACGTTTTCACATATTTAGATTAAGATTATGTCTATCTCCAAAGATTTTCAGAAACATTTTCAAATAGGAGAATTGCAATTGTGAGCAGTATTCCACAATACAATAACGAGTATCAACATAATGTTAAAATCTCTGTGTGCCGTTGTATTTACACAATTACTACAAATGCTCTTTGGGCATTGATTTATTTAAATATTTGTCTCCAAGTTTTGAAGGGGTACGACAGGCATCACTACATTACTCAATTGATTTGTTCCAAAAATTGGAACATTATTTTTGTGTGCTAACATTAACAATATATATGATGAATGTTTTGCTTCTATAATGACACACTAGCCAACATAATAACCACCTTGACACAATATGATACATTAAGCATAAACAGAAAGAGATAAAAAAATGAACTGTGTGTGAGTTAGATATTGTTTTTGTTTTTTTCCTTTGTTGAATAAAGCACTAAATGCTACACACTTGGATACCTATATTAATATGTTTAATATAAACAAATTGGTTTTCAACAATTTGCACATAAGGAAGCATGAGGTAAAACAGTGTAGACACAGAAAATTTGATGTAGATCTACATTTCTTCACGTATTCAATACGGTTTACGTTTGGGCCATTGCCTTATCAAAACACAAAAACGTTTATGTTTAGGCTGTGCGCATATCCACACAGACAAATGTGACAGATGGTATATCGTCCAGGATAAGGCTTATTACTCAAATAGTTACTTAACGATGTTGTTTTATTTCTGGTAATACAATTTGTCATTGCGCTTAAACTGCCTCGTTTTGCGTAAAGGGGTGAAGTTTACTTATGACTGTCATAGATTACCATAATTCAACTGCATGTCCCTACAGCTGGGACTCGAAGTGAAACAACTTGGCGCTGCCGTCGAGGCTGCTATCGCTGTTGTCCAGTCGGTTGCAGTCCGACCATGTCCCCATTATACTCGGCTCTAGAGAGTTCACGAAACCGCCGGAACAGCGCGAAAGGTTGCATGAGCTGACATGGAGCCTTCGGTCTGCCTGTCTTGGGCAGCAAAGCAGTCTCTTGAAAGCCTTTCTAAAGTCCGGACTCCTGCAGTAAATTATTGGGTTAAAAGCAGAGTTGACGTAGCCCAGCCAGTTGAAGAACACGAAAAGGTTTTTGTCCACGACCTCGGAGGATGACAACACCCGAACAACATTAACTACAAAAAAGGGCAACCAACAAAGCGTGAAAGTACCCATAATTATGCCCAGAGTTTTCAGCGCTTTTTGCTCCTTAATCGCAAGGATTTTTGATGGTCTCTTTCTATTTGGTTTGCACTTTGAGACACCGTTGAGGTTAATGTGGAACCTTCCTTCGCATTTGTCTATTTTTTTCAACTGCTTTTGAGCCTCTCTGTACACTCTGGCATATACAAATATCATCACCACCAAAGGAATGTAAAACGATATGATGGAGGATGAGATGGCATACGCACGGTTGGTTACAAAGTCACAACATTCAGGATTGTCATAACAGGCAGTATCCACATTGTCCCGAGACCAGTGCATCAATATGGGTAGGAAGGAGACCAGAGCAGAGATAGCCCACACGCTACAAACTATCACTTTCGCCCTGGCTTTGGTCAGCAAGCTTTGGTATCGGAAAGGCGAGGTGATGGCAATAAATCTGTCTATCGCAATAACACATAGTGTCTCAATGCTGGCAGTAACACAGAGAACGTCCACGGATATCCAAAATTCACAGAAAAAAGAGCCGTACAGCCAAGCGCCTCGGACTTCCAGCAGGGCTCCAAAAGGTACCACCAGCAAACCCATGATTAGGTCCGCGCTCGCCAGGGACACAATAAACACGTTTGTCAGTGTTTGCAGTCTTTGGTTCTTGGCTATAGCAACAATTACCAATATATTCCCAACAACAATGATTAAAACTATAAGACCCATAACTAATCCCACTCCGATCATCCACTGCTCAGATGAACCAGCGCCTGGTGAATTGAGGTCCACCTCAGTTCCACTGGTAGTTTCATTATCAAACCTTATGGATGACGGACCATCCCCCATGATGGGATTTGCTCTGTATGTAAATGTTTTCTGTTCATGAAGACAGTTTTAGTAAATCCTGGTCCAAGAGTTTTTTTTCCTCCGTTGTCTTCCCGTCGCGCGTAAATTTCATTGAAACACTGGCCTCAGCTTGCACTGACAGCTGGGCAATAAACCAATGACGTCACTACGTCTAGCAACCAATTGAGCGGCGTCTGTCACCATGTCTTGATTTGGGCGGTCGGGCTCATTTCGGCAGATTATTTCTTGTATAGGGATTGCGAAGTGATTAGAACTAGTAGTGCAGCAGTAGAAGCTATTCTATGTTGTTATCACTATTTCATCCATCCGTGCCATTCATTTTGCCCTATGAAATGTATCATATGACGAAGTCTATTTACAACAACTTCAAAATCTGACTAAAGCTTGGATTCAGGGCTATCCACCAGATGCATTTCTAGATTTTCGGGTCAATATAATTTTATTGGAATCGCTTTTATAATGACGATATACAAACGGGTGCCAAATTAAAGAAAAAAACATTTGTAATGTGGGTTTTATACACTGCAACCCTAGTAGCCTATAATATCACCAGAGGCGTCGCTAGGATCACAATTCATTCGGGGCTTCGCAGCATTGTAGTTCGAAAGATCGGTTGGCAGTATAACGTGTACCCAACGAAAGGTGTAACCGTATGTTGTGTTGACTTAAAGTATCAACAAACATTAATTAACATTAATTAATTGCATTATTACAGTAAGTTTACTCTCATTGCTTTAATGGTGATCTTTAACGTTAGCATTTCATTAATCAGTTGTAATGTGGCAATGTGTGTTGGCTCAATCTTGGCTGTACTTGGGCATTGTTTGTAGTCGTGTTTTTTCCGCCGTTGGCCCGACTGAGTATAAGTGGCTGTGTTCTACGACATGCGTTGAACATATTGGCAAAGATCGTTTGGCAGTATAAGTGTACCCAACGCAAAGCCAACCGTGGAAGTTGTGTTGACTTCAATATCGGTAAACAAACATTGGTTACTTGCATTATTATATTCTCATTGATGTAATGGTGATCTTTAACTTCAGCATTTCATTAAGTTTTATGCTTTACAATCAATGGGCTAATCTATAATTTGTCTTATAGCCATTTCTACATGAAGTTACAACTAAATTCAATTTAGCAAATTCCAGCTACATTGATGCCTTGGTGCCACCATTGTCATATATTTAGTTTGGTTCAAAGCTTCTGCTAAACCACTGTGGGCCCAACCAAGAGGGTTGGTGAACTACGCATTTGACATTAGATGGCACTGGCCAAGTGGGTGACACCTTGTTACACTCTCCATCTGCAATTGGCAGTGGCATGACCTTGCTGGGACTCAATGGCAGATGCTTTAAACCAGTGGCTCAAACTGTGTGTGGTATGTGTACACTGGTGTTAGCTACTTGGAGCACCCACTGGTGGTACACCATTTGACTAGAAAACCTGAAAGGGATTTCATATTTTGTATTGTGAAGTACAATAATGCTGTAGAGTAATGCCTTTACAGTGATTCTAAAGTTTAGTCCAAATTCATGTATTCATGGTGGCGAGGCGAGAATCAGCTTATTGGGTGCTCATATTGCTCCTGAGATTTCATGAACAATTTTATAATTGATCATGCAATTTGCACAATAGGTTGTGTTTGCAACACAAAATTCCTAAATTAAATGCATAAATAAACAGCATTAACATCCTAACATCCTACAGCTCTGGACCACTGCACCTTTTTCTTTCCTTTCCAAAAACGTTGAAAAGGAACGTTTTGAGTGAGGAACAGAAGCATTCAATTTGCAGTGGTCTCTTAATTTTAACCCTTCTGTTCCTCACTCAAAACCAAAACCTTTATTTTTGACCTTTTTGGAAAGGAAAGAAAAAGGTGCAGTGGTCAATATTTTTTTCAGAGCTGTATATACACATGGTGATATACATGGTCATTCAATGGTCATTGATATTTTCTGTTGCTTCTCTGTCATGGTGGCTTTTAGATACCTTGATAGTTTTGCTTGATCCGAGGCGGTACTTGGTCTGTAAAGTTTGAGAAGCCCCTGCTTTAGACCAGTGAGTCATGGGGGGCTCCAGTTTATCCCTATTGACAGTCAATTGGACAGTATATAATGAATTAGGCTGATAGAGATAATGAACACTTAACACAAAAACATATGAATGCAGTAGGTCTATATTAGCTCAATTTCAGGTTGATAATCCAAGATCGATGCTACAAATTCAATGCTACAATATAATAAAATGATCATATATTATAATATATCATGCTATGTCTATGCATTTTGGGGGATAGTTGGTTTAGTTCATACTGTATAAAAGTCACCTTGTGCTCCCTCAGGCCACAGATCGTGGAAAGCCTCATCAACTGATGGTAAGTGGTAATTTTTTATTAATGTTCATGTAATTTAGCTGACTAGCTCATAACTACAAATAGCAGCAATAAGCCTTTTGAACAAAACTAAACTATTGTATGTTTGACATATTTCCATAGTCAGATATACAGTGGGGAGAACAAGTATTTGATACCCTGCCGATTTAGCAGGTTTTCCCACTTACAAAGCATGTAGAAGTCTGTAATTTTTATCATAGGTTCTCTTCAACTGTGATTGATGGAATCTAAAACAAAAATCCAGAAAATCACATTGTATGATTTGTAAGTAATTAATTTGCAATTTATTGCATGACATAAGTATTTGATACATCAGAAAAGCAGAACTTAATATTTGAAACCTTTGTTTGCAATTACAGAGATCATACATTTCCTGTAGTCCTTGACCAGGTTTGCACACACTGCAGCAGGGATTTTGGCCCACTCCTCCATACAGACCTTCTCCAGATCCTTCAGGTTTCGGGGGTGTTGCTGGGCAATACGGACTTTCAGCTCCTTCCAATGCGTGTGCTGCAGGATTTTAATCCATGACGGCGTAGTGTGTTACTAATTGTTTTCTTTGAGACTGTGGTCCCAGCTCTTTTCTGGTCATTGACCAGGTCCTGCCGTGTAGTTCTGGGCTGATCCCTCACCTTCCTCATGATCATTGATGCCCCACGAGGTGAGATCTTGCATGGAGCCCCAGACCGAGGGAGACTGACTGTCATCTTGAACTTCTTCCATTTTCTAATAATTGCACCAATAGTTGTTGCCTTCTCACCAAGCTGCTTGCCTATTGTCCTGTAGCCCATCCCAGCCTTGTGCAGGTCTACAATTTTATCCCTGATGTCCTTACACAGCTCTCTGGTCTTGGCCATTGTGGAGAGGTTGGATTGAGTGTGTGGACAGGTGTCTTTTATACAGGTAACAAGTTCAAACAGGTGCAGTTAATACAGGTAATGAGTTGAGAACAGGAGGGTTTCTTAAAGAAAAACTAATAGGTCTATGAGAGCTGGAATTCTTACTGGTTGGTAGGTGATCAAATACTTATGTCATGCAATAAAATGCAAATTAATTATAAAAAAATCATACAATGTGATTTTCTGGATTTCTGTTTTAGATTCCGTCTCTCACAGTTGAAGTGTACCTATGATAAAAATTACAGACCTCTAGATGCTTTGTAAGTAGGAAAACCTGCAAAATCGGCAGTGTATCAAATACTTTTTCTCCCCATTGTAATTCCTATTTGCTAGAACTAGCTATCTAAGTAAAAAACTTATCCAGCTAGCTAACTCTGTCAGTTTGACCACATTCAAGCATAGCTAAAGAACTCCTATAGACCTCAGTATTTCAGTGTGTGTGGCTGATATAATGTGACCGAAAAGTACATTTATATAATTCAGGTTCTGCTAATAAAAATGAACATTCAAGATATGGGCTACATATTATAACATAAATAATTGTGTTTAAGTTATTCACCTTTAAAGACAACATTTTACGTCAGCTCCACGGCTGACCTTTTCTCCCTAGCTGTCTGATCCTGCTGTTACTTGTCATGGTCACCGTCTGATCCTGCTAAAAAGCAGTACAGAATGACATGAACAGCTTGATCTACATTGACACCTGCAGAACCTGATGGCAATGTTTGATCTATAAGACCGACATTAGGTTGTCAAATACAGCTACCTATGTAGCGACACACATATAACGTTAGCCAACTTAGAGACCAACTATTAAGCTAGTTAGTTAGCTAGCTATATCTTCTAATGTCCAATAGCTAGCTAGCTGGACAGGGTATTATACAGTGGCCGTGTTTAACTCTATTTTTAGATGTTCAACATTAGTTTAAATTTGGCAGATTAATTCCCCAGATGATGGGGGAATTAACTTCTGTATAAACTACTATATATTTAAAATAATAGTATCATATGAAAACATTTGCTTGTCGTCTTTGTCATTCTTTCCGCTTCAATTTTAGATTTTTCGCGCATGAAAATCAGCCTGTCTCGCTCCTCTACCCCCTCGGTGTGCAACAATACCGATTTTGACCAATCATAGTTCATAGTGCATTCTAGAGCGGGAACCAAACTTTGCATCGTACGAGTTAAATCAAATGCAATAATTTTTGTTTTTGTGGAAAGAACCTGTTTCCTGTTTCCTGGGGCGAAGACAATAAGGACAAGGGACACATGGGCAGCCCTACATTTCGTGCGAAAGACGATTAGGTAGGGTCGTTTTTCGAGTGAACGAACAGCTCATGCCAGCCATGCTAAGTCTGGATTCGAAACAGGGTCTCCTATATGACAGGCAGAGGCATAAATATAGGCACTGTAGGCAGTCACACTGGGGCCCATTGGGTTTGGGGAGAGCACAGGCCCACCAACTATGGGTTGGAAGAAGAACTGGCTCTTGTCTGCATAGATTGTCACTGTAGATATATGCCAATGTTCATTGAGGTCCAACCAAAGATACACTGTGCCATTTGCTATATATACCTAGAAAACTCAAACCCTTCTCTGTCATGGTTTTTATTTTCTTGGGTAAAATAGCTATCTATAACTAAATAATATTCTTATAAAGCATCAACTATAAAAATAGTAAATAAACTATGAAAAACGATTCAACTAAATTATTAATTTCTTTTTTTCTCATATACAGATATATGAAATGATGATTGCTGGGTAATAATGTTGTTGTCCAATGTCAAGTCTCTATTTTATCATGACGTGATGATAAAAGAACTGGAGGAGATTGTAGCAAAGCTGCCTAAATAAGATTAATTTGGCTTCTTTTATAGTCTCCAACCCACGGTCTACCCCCAAGTCCCCAGTCCTAGCAACAATGCAGCAGTTTGGCTGGCATCAGCATCGCTACCCTCAGTGGTTTGGCAAGTTCAACAACCATGCAGCAGGTAATGTTAGGATAGCAAGTTCGTTATAGGCCTATCGTTAATAATAATCCTGCAATTATGATAGCAAACTAGATCTAATTTTAGTCCTAAATAACATTAGGATAGTAAGATAGATATAATGTTATTTTCAAATAATCTTAACATTAGGATGTTGTGTTAGATGTACATTTCAAGACAAGTTATACTTGCACGATTTACGTTAGCTAGTTTTTAGCTGTTCATAATGATCAAATGATAATGATAACTAGAGATGCATTTCCACAAGAAAATGAAAAGTGTGATTGAGGAATGAAAAATTATCATTTCACAACACATCCATATACTAGGTTGCAGGTCTAACCAGTAGAGACAGAGTCAGAACCAGGCAGTTCAGTTGCAGTCAGCACCCCAAGTATCCCGAACAAAGTAGGAACACCTACTAGAGATGACAGAGGCCAAGACCAGGTTGAGGTGATGCCAGTCAGTGATACAGAACAGGAGCAGGTGGAAGAGCCACAGCCAATGCAACCGGACGCCACAGTCAATGGGCATTTTGAGGAAAATGTTTTAGATGCTCCAAGGCTTTGGAGTGCACTTCCACAATCAGTCAGTGACTCTGAATCTGTTACCATATTCATCCACCGCCTCAAGCATCATCTGTTCAAATAAGCCTACCCCTAGCCTTTGCACTTTCCCATGTCCGATTCCTTTTCTTTACATTTGTCTGTGTACTGTCCAATTGCTCTCCTCTGATGTTTTTTGTTTTGGGTCTAATGTAAAGCTTCTTTGGGTCCCAGAAGAGCGCTATATAAATTAAATATATTATTATTATTATTATTAATGGCACCATTGATGCGCAGTTGGTGAGGGACGTGTGTAATGCGGCACTGTTTTGGAGACAAGGGATGGAACGTATAAAGAATGTAACAATTACATTAGCTACTTGCAACCTAGTGTTTCGGGGGCATAGAGATATAATGGGACAGCCAAAAAGTGGGTATTTCCTTGCCATTATAAAGCTGTTGGCAGACTATGACCCTGTGCTGCAAGAGTTGATCATATGGCCTGAGCGGTCATTTAAAAACCTCAGCGCTTTTGACCAGGCAAAGACAACAGCACAGATGACCGCAGACAAATTGGTAACTCAGAACACCTTCCAAAATGCAAGAGTAAGAAGAGTGAAACATAATTTTGCGCCTATCCAACACAGAGAGCTATTTTAGTCAATCATTTCTATTCCAATCTGGACATAATAATCAACCAACATGCCAAAATGTTTATTGTGGATCATCACTCCGTAACATCCAACTTCAGTGTGGTGTGCACTGCCCTGCTATTGTTTCTGACGTTACCTGTGACAGTGGCAACAGCCGAGCAATCCTTTACGAAATTAAAACTCAGCAGGAGAGGCTGAATGGTCTGGCTATCCTGTCCATTGAAAGCATCAGAGCCCAAGAAATTAACATTAAGGACATTGTCAAGGATTTTGCTCAAAGCAAGGCTTGTTAAATTCCATTCAAATAGATGAGTACAAGTGGTTTTTCAATAGGATTTGGGGTATCCAATGGGCTGCCGTGCCCCTATTCAACATCTTGTTATCATTTCGGAGTCAAGTCGCCGCAGAGCACCTGTTTTACAGATCTGCGTAAAGCCACTGTGTGTGTCGTCACACATTGACCGTCTGTTTACGTTACCGTATGTAAGAGCACAATCCATGGTCCTGATAGCTTTTTCTTTGACCTCTCTACTTAACCAACACAATAGCCTAAGAAACTCATTCAACTTTAAAATCCAACACATTGTTGGTAAAATATATATAAGCCTAATGGTGTATTTGTGCTTCATAACTAGTAACTAGCGTATATTAGGGAACATCATAATAATGTGCACTGGGGCACGTGGTAACTAGCTTACGCTACTGGTGACAGGCTGTGTCTTTAACCACTATCCCACTAAACTAAATCCATGCTCGGTATAGCATCTCGACATTAGATCATTTTGTCACGCATTAATATTACACCAAGTTTGAATATTTAGCTAGACACCATTAAGCACTGTGTTACACTGATGTTTCTTATTAAGTTTACTTCCACCACAAATAGCATCTATGAACAGTATGGCTTTTCCTACTGGCTGTTTTAACAGCTTATTAGCCAGTAATAGGCTTACAAGTATCTACTAACTTACTAACTTACTTGGTATAAGAAATGAGCAATTGCTAGCAAGATTGAAGATGAGTGAGTTGGGGAGTGTGCTTTGTCCGGGCGTGTTAGGAACAGGTTGGCGGCGTGACCTGTCGGCACTCCTCACAAGATTAACTTTACACTGCCAAAGCTCTTTATTTCATGGCACAACAATGCTCGGTTTTCTTTCATTTGTGAATGACATTGATACAATACCTATCAATATAGGTAATGATATCTGACTATCGTCAAGTGAAAAGATAAGAGAGGTTGTGATCTATATTACCCCAAAAAGCATGCACAGATGCGTACTTTGAAAATCCACTAGAAATAGTTACAATATAACCATTAACTGTTTTATTTTAGGCTTACTATAACGTAGCTACTGAAGGTTATAACCATCAAAATATACGACTATCCTGAACAAATCCTAATGCATAATTTGTTTTGACTGTGGTGAGGCTCGAACACCGATTGCCAGAATGACAGTCCACGTCTTTAACCACTCAGTCAGTCAGTCACAGACATTTGCTGTTCTTGGCCGGTTCCACTTACATGATCCAGCAAAAACTGTCCATTAAAATGTTTGAAAATCAGTCTTATAATTCAAAAACAAAACAAAAACACAGCTAGAAAAGGAATATAAAAACTTTTGCAGAGCCAGCATAGTGTTCACGCATTAACTTCTCACAAGCCCTTTTCCAGTATGTCCAATAAACAACCTAATGAGGTCTTACTGAATAATTTCACGGCGACGTTACCTGGCAATTGATCCCGTCATAGCGAGCGGGTTGAGAAGCCACCACGGTTACGTCTGTAACACAAAGTGAACTCTCAGGACGCTCGGTAGCCTGCCAATGGCGGGAGTGAAAGGAGCCCGGCATTTGCATACATGAACGTTTCACTGAAGGCCAGTGAATGTAAACACTGCCGTGAGAGCTGGCAGGCAGCAGAATGAGAGACACCTCTGAACCTGCTTATGTCTATTGGAGGGGACTGGTATAGAAGGGAGAGTAGTTATACCTATAACTATCTGAGAACACCCACTACCCTGAACATAGCTAACATAGCTCTTACCACTACACTGAAAAGGGAAAGGAATAGAGCATGCACAAGCAAAACATTAGAAGACCTGGAGGCTGCAGGGCGAGGGAAAAGCCGCTCATTCTCGCCACTACTCATATCCAATGGAGCAGACATAGAGACAGAGAGTGCGCTGGCTGAGTCTCTAATAGCCACTGATGGAGGCACACAAGGGCATGCAAAAGGTACAAGTGATTTAACAGGCTCAGACACTGCCTGAGACCCCACAAAAGTACAACTTACACCCAAGCAACGTTTAGCTTGTTTATTGAAAGGAAAAGAAAGTCGGGCCGAATCTGCGATGCCGTCAGACTCAGCCCATATTCGTAGGCCACTCCACGCCTAGTCAGGACGGTCTGGGTTTCTTAGACGACCACGGAGTATCCAGTCTGGGGGCGGGTTGTCTGCGTCGCACAGGAAGAGCAGGAGCCGCGGCAGTAGGAGGAGGAGGCGCCGAGGCAGCAGAAGAGGCGGCAGCAGAGACTTGGCAGCGCTGGCGCCGTTTAGCAGAGGAGCCTGGGCGATGAGCAGAGGACTGTGACCCACCACCACAACCCACGTGGGAAGAGAGCGGGCTTGTCTGAGTCAGGGGAGTCGAGTCCTGCGTAGAAGCGTCCTACTCGGACATCTCGTCATCGTCGCTGTTAGAATCCAACACAGCGGAGACATCCACCTCCTGTTCGAAGAAGTTTACACAGGAGGAGCAAGCCGTGGGTTTGGTGAGACTCTTGCGAGCATGGGCCAGTCCCAGGCAGGAAACACACGAATGGTGAGGGTCCTGATCCAGTGACAGGTCGGCGCAACGGCAAGCGGCAGCCAAAAATTCATCATATTGAGCTCAAATTGCTGAAAAAGTTAATGCTGGTACTGATAGAAAGGTGTCAGAACACACAGTGCATCGCAGTTTGTTGCGTATGGGGCTGCGTAGCCGCAGACCTGTCAGGGTGCCCATGCTGACCCCTGTCCACTGCCGAAAGCGCCTACAGTGGGCTTGTGAGCATCCAAATTGAATCACAGAGCAATGGAAGAAGGTGGCCTGGTTTGATTAATCATGTTTTCTTTCAATCAATCTATCAAGCAAATTTATTTATAAACCCCTTTTACATCAGCAATTGTCACAAAGTGCTTTTACAAAACACCCGGCTTTAAACCCCAAAGAGCAAACAACAGTAGTGTTGAATTTCAGTGGCTAGGAAAAACTCCCTAAGAAGGCTGAAATTTAGGAAGAAACCTAGAGAGGAAACAGGTTCAGAGGGGTGACCAGTTCTCTTCTGGCTGTGCTGGGTGAACATATTAAGAGTACAAATTGTAATAATTAATAAATGTATGTGGGCTGAGTCCAGTCTTTTACATCACGTGCATGGCTGGGTGTTTCGCTTACCTGGAGAACACATGGCACCAGGATGCACTATGGGAAGAAGTTAAGTCAGTGGAGGCAGGGTGATGCTTTGGGAAACCTTGGGTCCTGCCGTTCATGTGGATGTTACTTTAACACATACCACCTACCTAAGCATTGTTGCAGACCATGTGCACCCTTTCATGGCAACGGTATTCCCTGATGGCATTGGCCTCTTTCAGCAGGATAATGCGCCCTGCCACTAAGTAAAAATTGTTCAGGAATGGTTTGAGGGGACACAAAAAGGTGTTGGCTTGACCTCCAAATTCCACAGAACTCAATCCAATCGAGCATCTGTGGGATGTGCTGGACAAACAGGTCCGATCCATGGAGGCATGGAGGCACCACCACCACAGGACTTAAAGGATCTGCTGCTAACGTCTTGGTACCAGATACCACAGCACACCTTCAGAGGTCTAGTGGAGTCCATGCCTCGATGGATCAGGGCTGTTTTGTCGAGAAAAGGGGGACCAACACAATAGTAGGCAGGTGGTCATAATGTTATATGTCTGACCAGTGTATATGTATATAATCATTCCTTCTTGAAAATGCAGGTTTTGCTAATAAAATGTCTGTCATCAAGAAAATATCTGACCTTTCTTCACCTTTTATAAGATTATAACCAATAATATTTAAGTGAAAAATCAATGGATATTTTCTCAGAAAAAATAAGAATAAAAAATAAAACGGTTAGTGTTTTGGTTGCATGCCCAAAGGAGCAAGTCTGTTTGGATTGGTCTCTATGAACCAAGCAGATCTTAATTTTTTCAATTCAGAAATGTTTTGTGGCAAAATATCTTAATCTTTGGAGCTATTCATTGTTCCCTTTATTCTGACCAGAACCCCTGTCCATTAGAAACAGCCCCATAGCCACCATGCTTGATAGTGAATACTGTGTACTTTGGGTAATGATCCATGTTGGCTTTGCGCCAAGCATGTATTTTGTAATTAAGTCCAATTAGTTCTACCATGGTCTTGTCAGACCATAACATATTTTCCCATATGATTTGGGGAAATCTACACAGTCTTGGGTGTTTTTTTTTTACTTGTGGCTTTGGGCTTGCCATTATAACACACAGCTCAGAGAATATGCGTAACAGTTTAACTATCCAGGGAATGCCCAACTCCTGACAGAAGGTCCTCTAGCTCTGGCCATTGGACTTTTGGTAGCCGATGAGTTTTCTCCTTGCTCTGTCATATATTTTCAAAGGGAAATCCTGATGTTTGCAATGTCCTGGTGCTGCCATTTCGCCTGCACTTCTAATCATATTATAATACTACTTGGGAGATATGTTATAGTTTTTCTCAAATGTTTTGGCACAATTCTCAAATGAGAATTATCTTTTTTGTGATTAGTGTCTTGCTCACACCAGATTAGAATTTCTTATTCATTCAAGCAAATTGCATGTATTTTCACGTGTGCAAAAGAGTAAGTACAATTGTCTACAACTTTCACAATACCTACAAGCGCATGGCTTACTGATCAAAACTGATGAGTTGATTCTCAGTGAAATTGTCATACTCTTCACAACTTCTAAACATTCTTTCATCGTGTGAGCCATCACATGCAAAATTATCCATTAAATTATCCATTTCCATAAATATCAATTACTTTCTTTTCCACTGCTTGAAGAAAGTATCTTCCAGAAACTGGCAGTAGGTATGGGAGTTGAGTTTCAGTCCATCCTAAACCCGAAAAGGTCCAACTACGTCATCCTTAATGATAACAGCCCATACCAGTACCCCTCCACCTTGCTGGTGCCTGACTCGAAGTGGTGCCCTGTGTCCATTAGTGATCCAGCCACTGGCCCATCCTTCTAGTCCATCAAGAGTCACTCTCATTTCATCTGTCCATAAAACCTTTGAAAAATCTGTCTTCAGGTATTTCTTTGCCCGATCTATACGCTTCAACGTGTGAATCTTATTCAGTGGTGGTCTTCTTACAGCCTTCTTGACCTTGGCCTTGTCTCTAAGCACTTGACATCTTATACTTCTGGACACTCCAGGTAGGTTACATTTCTGGAATATGGTGGCACTGGAGGATAGTGGGTTCCTGGTAGCTTTAATTAATCTCAAGTCTTTTGCAGTTCATTTGCATCTTTCTCCAAAAAATTTTTGAACACCAGTTGACTATTCGCAGAAAAATGTTTGAGTGTCCGGTGGTCACGCCTCAATAGTTTAGCTATTTCAAGAGTGTTGCATCCGTCTGAAAGGCATTAAACAAATTATGACTTTTCAGTGTCAGTTAAATCTCTTTTTTGGACCATTTTAACTGAGGTCATGAAGCTGCCTAATAATTATGCACACCTTGATATAAGGTGTTATTCACTGTTGGCACACCCTCCCTCATAATACAAATACATATCACCTGAAAATGATTAAATCCAGTGAGCATACAAGTGTATATGGTTTGGAGTTGGAAAATGTGCATAGAAATAATAATATGATCATAATACTCACTTGCCTAATAATTGTGCATGCAGTGTACATACAAATGTGCATACCCTTTCTCTGTGTACTACAGTATTGTACAATATTGACTTTTCCCAGTAGACTTTTACCTACTATTGAAATTTTTATCTAAAAAGCTCAGTGTACACAATAGCATTCAGCTAGACAAAACTGACATTCTTGTATAGTACAGTAAGGAGTTAGTGTCAACAAAAAATAGAACAAAACTGAAATTCAGATGAAACAAACATTTCCAGGGTGGACTGCCATGGTGAAAAAATTACTCACACGATGACAAAATAACTTTTAATTTTTGTGGCATTGGCCAACTTACTGACCAAAAAATTAGGTTTTGAATCATGAATTAAATGTTTTGGGTGAGTTACTACATTTTGCACACATGCCATAGATTTGTGGTGCCCCATGAAACAGTTGTGACATTTGCACATTATTTCTTTAGATTTAAGCCTTTACATGACCAAAAGCTGCATTTTCAATAAATAAAATATGTAATGTTATCCTAAGATTGGATATTTAAATCAGTATCTATCTATTATTTGAAACAAGAAGACACAAAATAAAGGAGTAAAGATCTTCCTACACACTTCATCAAACAAAACAAAAATGTAGACCCACTGCTTGAATTATGGTCTGGCACTTGCAAGCCCAAGGCAAAGCACTAGAATGGAAGTCCTTAAATTGGGTGTAATTTAGAATTTAACTATGGTGCCAAATTGACCAAATAAGACTGGAAGGATTTCCAGATGTTTTCAAATGTTGATAATTTGGTGTTTAGAAAATACAAAACATAATTTCTAAATGTAGAGTATTTGCCAGCATTTGTCTCTGAGACATATTTTATTTGAGGGTACATTTTATATTTTTTTTCTAAAACGCCTCGTACCACTATTAGTAGGTACTCACCACTGCTGACCGGTAGCATTCCACAAGCATTGTCGTTTCAGATGCTCTGACCCAGTCACCTGGCCATAACAATATGTTCCTGGTCAAAGTCGAACAGGTCTTTAATCCAGCCCGTTTCTCCTGCATCCAACGAGTTGACTATGAGAACTAATTGTTTATTTACCATCTTATCTACCCAGACCTTGACATGCTCCCTTGTTAGGAGATGATCAACGTTATTTGCTTCCCCTGTGAGTGGCCACAATGGTTTGGCTCATTAGTGTATACAGTTCTTGCAGACCAGTAGTAAAATATATGCAGTCCTCCCTCCAATATTGACTTCATTTAATAAATACTGCAATTATCTTTTATACATGTCTTAATGAACTAGCAACATTTGAGCACATTCTTATGACTTAAAATGTTCCTATACCTATCTGGTAATCCTGACTAATGTGTTTGTAGATTCTACATTGATATGAACAATGTAAAAAAAAATGTGGCTAATTTTACTAATATTTCATGCAGGTATGGTCATGTGACATTTTTCAAAGATAAATCATTGAGCTTTTTGGTGGAAAGAGGCTTCTGTATGATGTACCTGCATCTACAAATATTTTTTAAAAACTGTTCTAGCTCTATGGGTGCAATTTTGTGTCATTATCCCCAAAGTTAGTAACATAACTGTCCCATTACATTTAATTGTTACAGCTGAGATTCCAATATTCTAAAACCAAAGGCAGTTTGGGACAGAAGCACCACACTCTCCAGACTTGACTAACTCGATTGAGTTAGTTAAAGCACGATGAGGAAAGGCAAAGATATCTGATTACTAACTCCCTAAACCCAGAGTGGCCAGTTGCACCACCCTCTGCTAGATCGTTGTTTAATCACCTGATCTTCTATCTATCACCCGATAGATAGAATATAATATAACCAAACACTTGGTTATATTATATTTCATTTAAAGTGTCATTTTATTAGTTTTCAGAGAAAATGTTTGTGCAAATTACATATCAATGTTTCTTTTTTAACACAATTTAAATATGTAATTCTGAAGTTGATCAGAATGGTGCAAATCACAAAGTCAGATCACGAAGGTGCAAATCTGAGTAATAACCAAAGTGCTATGTGTCTGATGGTGGATAATTGCAAATCTATAAGCTTTCCAATTATATATTATTAACAGAGTGGCTGCGGATCTGGCTTTTCTTGTTTTTCAGGTTGTAGATGTCTAAAGTTCTGTGCATATGCATATATTTTAAACACAGGCTTTCTCTGCAGCGGTAACAATGATTCAAACACAATCTATTCATGCAGCATATCAAACACACAGGCAAACAGAATAGTAATCTCTTTCAATTGGCATTGCCTAAGGAGGCAACTAAACATTGCAAAACAAACTTGCCCACTGTCAAACTCTGGCTTCATACTGTTAGGTTCTGTACCATTTGGTTTTTGTTTGTGAATGCAGCCCATTATGTTTGGTTTTTGTTCCTACACGCAACCTGTCCTCGTCCTAATTGTGGTCTGCTCCGTGGCCTGCTGCTGACCCAGACCCTGTCCTTGTTTTATGGGGCGCACCGAGGGAGCCCGAGCTGGAGGGTGCCCCTGAGGAGCCTCTGCCGCCACCACCACCACCACCAGAATGGTTGGAGGAGGGGTTACTGCTGCCGCCCCCGGAGGGGTGGGATTACGCTTCTGTCCTGTCACTGAGCCCAGTCTCGATCCTGGTTGGTTTTTGTTTGTGAATGCAGCCCATTATGTTTGGTTTTCTGTCCTTGTCCTTATTGTTTCCACCTGTGTCTTGTTTGCTCCCTCGTTGTGTCTCTATTTAAGTTCCTCCTGCCCCAGTGGATGCATGGAAGAATGTTTCAGAGAGAGTGATACATGCATGAAGTAAAACGAAGTAAATTGTTATTTAAACATTGACAAATCACTGATTTGGCATCATGTTGATAAGTAATACATTTTTTGTAGTGGAGTCATGCAAATAATAAATACTTATCAATAATTGCGGGGAATGATGTTTCCCCTGTACTGGTTGACTGGTTGTCTCTGGCATAAACTAGGAAGACACCCCGTCTGAGCCGGCAGCATGCAGGCAAGGGTCGTAAAGGAAGATTTTGCGTGAGGAACAGAAGGATTAAAATTAAGAGACCACTTCAAATTGAATGCTTCTGTTCCTCACTCAAAACCTTTTTTTCAACTTTTTTGGAAAGGAAAGAAAAAAGTGCAGTGGTCTCTTCATTTTTTCCAGAGCTGTATAAAGCCCCTTTTTACAGCAGCAGTTGTCACAAAGGGCTTTTACAGACACCCAGTCTAAAACCCGAAAGAGCAAGCAACAACAGATCATGAACAGTGGCTAGGAAAACTCCCTTATAGGGTCCAAAATTAGGAAGAAACCTAGAGAGGAACCAGACTCTGAGGGGTGGCCAGTCCTCTTCTGGCTGTGCTGGGTGAAGATTATAGGAGTACCAAACCTTATTGGCAAAAGTTGGCAACTTGCACTCCATTCATCAATCTGTGGGTTCACAATGGTACATGCTGGAAATATTTTAGTATTGAAATATCTGTGGCAGGTTAGCCAGTGCCTTTAAAAAGGAAGACAGAATATCCCCACTGGTTGTTTTTTAGTATGGAAAAAGTTACACTACTACCTAAAGTAAAACATTTTTTATAGAAATTCACATAATGTAATGTCTTAATGTCCTCTGAAAGCTCATAACAAATAAACAATTGAAATAAAAACAGAAATAATGGAATCGATTTATTTAGCAACATTTTATGACACATCAAAGTATGCACCTTTTGCACCCTTATGCACCCAAACACACTTCTGGCATTCTTTCTTCAATATAAATCAAATATTGTTTGGAAAGTTCTTCCCAACATTGTTGCAGAAGTTCCAACAAATGTGTTGTATTAGTAAGTTACTTTGCTACCACCCTTCTGCCCAGTTCATCCCAAACCAGCTGTTGGTTTAAGCTGTGCTTGAAGCTGTTGTCCTGTGAGCCGCCTAACATGCAAGCTGTTGACTCTCCGAAAATTCTTCATTCTTTTGTGGTTTGGGTCCGCCAGATCTTTTCTTGTCAGAGTTTCCTCAAGTTTCCAAGTACCTTTTGATGGTGTAGGAAACTGTACTCACTGATACTATGGCTGTCTTTGCTATTTCGCTAATTAAATAATTCCACTTTTAAGGGTTATAATGGTCTGTCTGTCTTCCTTTGTTAATTGCCTTTAGCAATATACTTCTTCCTCCAGTACAACACTGTCCAAATAATGCTTAAGAGGGTGTAGTTACACAGTCTGGTCCAAAACTGCTTTTATACTGACACAGGATTTGTGAGTAATCAACAAATGTTGGGACACCTGTAGAAATTCTAGGAATCAACTTTCAAGGCTTAATTTAATTCCATTGCTGCAGAACAGCTGTATATTGCTAACCCATTAATTGTTCCCTGAAAAATGACTTTTTGTAACTTTTGTTAACCTCTGGACATGAACGGTTGAATTTCAATAGAAACATGGGGGAGTTTTAAAACGTTTGACCGATAGTGTTTATGAGATATTTTTTGCATCTTGGCCCATATCGATCATACTGTAGCCTGCTCTACAACACTGAACAAAAGTTTTAATGCAATATGTAACATTTTATTAGCTGAAAAAATGTATCCTCAAAATGATCCATACTTTTCAAATCTCAAGACTGTGTCACTGAAAAGTTTATTTAGCATTTTTCTCCTCCTAGGCCAAGGGTTTTACCTATTGCATTCAAGAGAAACCCTTTTTGTTGTTGACATTAGATATTTAAAGGCTACATTTGGACCGGAATTCTAAACTCTGATCCAGAAATTGATGTTTTGACCGATCCGATCCTGCCAATAATTGAGCAAAGATCTGAATTCAGCCAGAGTAGCCTGTCATTTACATAATTTCTGTGTTATTAGAAATTTTACATTACATGATAGAGAAGGCAAATGTTTCTGTGTACTGTATCTTCAAATCACATCTGTATACCAGGAGTATCAAACATTATTTATTTCCATTGGTTTCAAATTAAGATGTAGACAACCAGGTTGTTGCTAAGTATAAGCCAGTTTTTTAATGTAGTTTGAGGCAGAGATGTAGGCTACATCATCTTGATTAAATCTTAAGTAAAGAAAGACTATGCTTGAATAGTTCATAGTTTATAGTCCTTGGCTTAAGGACTATATTGCATCTGTTATTATTGTGCCCAGTCGACCTGTATCAAATTAAAACAAAAGTTAGTCTGGAATGTCAATAAATAAACACTGAATATATTTGTAAAAATCTGATCTGTTCTAATCTGTGTATATCTTAAATCTTTTTTTGAAACAGAAAAGCACAAATGCTCTCGTTGCATGAGCAATTATATACTTTGGAAAGTAGCCAATGAAGCTATTACGGCCTGTGGGAAGTTAACAGGATATGTTTCTTGTCACGTGACTGCATAATCTAGGCTAGAAATCTACACATTATTTATGACAATCGTAACTATTTCAAGGGCAATTGAGTTACTTTTTTCTTATTTATTATCTCTAGTGCCATACCAGTGCCTTCACACAGTATATTAAAAGTGATTATCAAATCAAATGTAAGTAAGATTCTAAGACTGGCAGTGGTTTTAAAAACCTGCATCAAGTTTCTTACCAGGAGTTCCATTCTTGCACTCCACTTTGCAACTAATGTCATATTGTATATAATAATTATAATAATAACTATTGATGATGTCCTCTTATATTTAAATGTTTTCTTCTACAAAACATTTAAATGTGCCTTATTCACATGTAGATCATTTTGTGCTGAAAGTGGTGTTGAAAAGTGATAGAATTACCCCTGACAATAACAATCTTACAGGAGCTTTTGCTTTAACCATTAATTGGGCATAAAGTTATTCTGGTTTTTGTTGTAATGAGATATGGATGACCTTTTAGCAAGAAAAGGCAACCACAAATGTCCATTTCCCTTTTTTCTTTGTTATTTGATGTAAAAATATATTGTTCTGCCCTTGAGCAAGCAGTTTAACCCGAATTGTTCCTGTAAATCGCTCTTGATAAGGTATGTCATGTAATTGCACAACTGGGGCGTGGTCCCTTTGTCCTTTGCCTCTCTATTGTTCCTCAAGCAAGAGTAGAGGCTGAACACAGATTTCCACAGATTTTCACACAGATGAGACCAAATCCTTGAATGCCATTTTCTTTGAATTGTGCAATTATAAAAAAATATATATAATTTTGTGTGTACTTTATAGGGTAAAATTGGGTATTATAGGGATAAGAAAAATCTGCATTTAATTTTTATATTTTATGTGGCTGCCCCTTGATTAGAGAAACCAAAAATGTTATTTAAAAATGTAAATTCTTTCATCAAAAATGTTTATACAATTCTACCAAATTGATTTGGAGTTAAGTTATAATGTTTTGTTATTTAGGAAAACGTTGTAAATATAAATCAAATTAAGTTTGTGTTTATATATACAACTCTGGAAAAAATTAAGAGACCACTGTCCATTAATTTGTGGCATTGTGCTGTGTGATGGAACTGCACATTTTAGAGTGGCTTTTTATTGTTGCCAGCCTAAGGCACATCTGTGCAATAATCATGCTGTCTAATCAGCATCTTGATATGTCACACCTGTGAGATGGATGGATTATGTCGGCAAGGGAGAAGTGCTCACCAACACAGAAAAAAGTGTTGCGTTTTCATTTTGTTCAGTGTATTTGCTTTCATTGCACATTTAGATTTGCCATCTGTGCTGCATTTGCCTTCATTAAAAATCTATACATTCCACTTGTAACCTATATATACTTAATACTTTTACATTTTCTGCCCTCTTCTATTTGCACATCTGGTTAAATGCAAACTGCATTTTGTTGTACTTTACATGTTCAATGACAATAAAGTTGAATCCAATCTAATCTAATATTGGGATTGAGGCAGTGAGTCCCTGCCTTTTCTTCTTCTCCGCGTAGTCTTGGGTGAGTCCACCACTTAGATGGTGTCTCTTCTGCTCCAAATCCTTGCTGCTCTTGCACAGGCCCTGTGCAATGTGAGATATGAAGGCATACAGCTTCATATTCATGTAGAGGATTCTGCATTTCATACAAAAACAACCAAAATAAAACCACCTCAGAATCCATGAAAGTAGATATAAGAAAATGAAGGAATGGTGCTAACAGCCTGCTTATGATCTTTACTTCCTCCATAGAATAATTGAATGTCTAATTTCTGTGAAGATCCATTGATATGATGACACCATGATCATCCCATGTCCCCACAAGGTTGCTCTTCATAAAAGGATGTCCCGCCTCCAAATTATGTGTGATGGACACTCCCATATATCATTGGATTTGTCTTGAACATGTTTACAAGCATTGTGATTGGTAGATATCATTTTAAAAAATGTGATGAGGGTATGGGGGTTAAAAACCGAGGGTAACCGTGTGCAGTAGAGAGTTAAATATCAGTAAGTATACTTAAATGTGTTAAAATGGACTCAATCCATGTCATACTTTAGTATACTTACAACACATGATTGGAATTAGTATTTTAGTGCCCCTTACTATATATATTATAAATATATTATAAATAAATCTATTGTTTCCAATTGTGTATTGTTTGACCTGAACAGATTCAAAAAAGGAAGGTGGTTGCAAAATATAGACTGGTTTTAATGGTTTATGAAGCACAATCTAAAATTATCTGCCCAAATTTCATGAACAAGTCTAGCTAAAGTTGAAAGTGGATAATAATTTTTCCTGCAGAAATTATGTTGGGTAAGCCAAGGTGTTAATATTTTTATAAAAAGCCTACAGTACTACAAACTAAATAAAACCATTGTTAATGTGTTTACAGGTTGATGGAATTTAAAATCTTAACTTCAAATTATAATGAGTTTAATTTAACTGTACATAATGGAGTGTAAAGAAAAAGTAATTTTTTGTGTTAAAAATAAGACATTGATCTTATGGCAGCATCTACCCAATGTTACCCTATATGTGACAATGCAGTAAAGGTTCAAATTTTGAGGACTTACATTTCTATTCCATTACTTTTGGCCCTGTTTTTTTCTTTTGTTAACTAATAATTTGACTCAACAAGGTCTCACAATCATCGCACAAGGACTATAAGAGGACCGACACAATGTGCTTTTGCCAACTCTACCGTCCTCTATTTAGCTAATCCTGATTTCCACCAAGTTCCTTCAATTTACACTAATATGACTAAGAAGATCACTTAGTTAGACTAAATAGATTGCCATTACTGCATTGGTTAATTTCCCTATTAATATGCCTGAACAGGCCAATTAAGAGAGAGGTATTTAGTAGGAAGCTGTTACTGTTGATAAGATCATAATTGCTCTGCCTTACAACTATGGCTCAGCCAGAAAACATCAGGCAAAAGTAGCAGTCATGAACAACACTCCCTCATCTTCATTTCAGGAGTGTATCATCTGTATTTAGACAGACATTTGATCCCTATAACTCATGTAATGCACTGCATTTTGATAACAACAGAACTTTGTTCTTCATCCAGAGAATTTGTTGGGCATCCCATACAACAATTAAGAAGATTATACTAATCAGCAAACACACACACATTTGTTTGGTTATTCATTATTTTGTGTGTTAGCACTAGGCTTGAGCAAAACAATGCACAGATTTTGTGTCTCCCAGGAATGAAACTGTACTAGTTTGTACTGTTTGACTGCACGTCTTGCTTATGTTGCTAGTCTGCATGCTTACTACTAGAATGTGAAGTAATCTAAGTATCCTAGCTAACCTTTGACCTGACCTGACTTGACTTAACATACCAAAGCCTTATGGAGAGGCCATCATTTCATCATGCTGTAACACTGAACGACTGCTATACGATTGAATGGTGCACCTAGTTTTAGTGCACTGGCCTGAGGCTTGGATCCATTATAACTGATCAGTCATAACATTGTGACCACCTGCCTAATATTGTGTAGGTCCCTCTTTGGCCGCCAAAACAGCCCTAACCCGACGAGGCATGGACTCCACTAGACCTTGGAAGGTGTGCTGTGGTATCTGGCACCAAGACATTAGCAGCAGATCCTTTAAGTCCTGTAAGTTGCAAGGTGGGGCCCCCATGGATTATACTTGTTTGTCCAGCACATCCCACAGATGCTCAATTGGATTGAGTTCTGTAGAATTTGGAGGTCAAGCCAACACCTTGTTGTGTCCACTCAAACCATTCCTGAACAATTTTTACTTAGTGGCAGGGTGCATTATCCTGCTGAAAGAGGCCAATGCCATCAGGGAATACCGTTGCCATGAAAGGGTGCACATGGTCTGCAACAATGCTTAGGTAGGTGGTATGTGTTAAAGTAACATCCACATGAATGGCAGGACCCAAGGTTTCCCAGCAGAACATTGCCCAAAGCATCAATTTGCCTCCACCGGCTTGCCTTCTTCCCATAGTGCATCCTGGTGTCATGTGTTTTCCAGGTAAGAGACGCACATGCACCCAGCCATCCACTTGCTGTAAAGGAAAACATAGTTCATCAGACCAGGCCACTTTCTTCCATTGCTCTGTGGTCCAGTTCTGATGCTCACATGCCCATTTTAGGCGCTTTCGGCAGTACAGGTGCCTGGGCACCCAGACTGGTCTGCGGCTATGCAGCCCCATACGCAACAAACTGCGATGCATTGTATGTTCTGACATATTTCTATCAGTACCATCATTAACGTTTTGAGTACCAGCAATTTGAGCTGCAGTCTGTTGGATCGGACCACACGGGCCAGCCTTCACTCCCCACATGCATCAATGAGCATCGGCTGCCCAGGGTACTGTTGCCAGTCCACCACTTTTCCTTCCTTGGACCACTTTTGATAGCTACTGACCACTGCAGACTGGGAACACCCCACATGGGCTGCAGTTTTGGAGATACACTGACCCAGTCGTCTAGCAATCACAATTTGGCCCTTGTCAAAGTCGCTCCGATCCTTACGCTTGCTCCTTTTTCCTGGTTCTAACACATCAAGTTTGAGGACAGAATGTTCACTTGCTGCCTAATATATCCCATCCACTGAGAGGTGCATTGATAACGAGATCATCAGTGTTATTCACTTCACCTGTTAGTGGTCATATGGGTGATCAGTGTAAGTCATTTGTTATATTGTGATGTATTGTTATTGTGATGTAAAATCACAATTAAATACATTTAGTCTCTGCACACAATGCACTAATGCGCTTTTAATTGCTAAAAATGTCTTCGCCCATGTCCGCCTGCAGGAGGTAGTGCAGCATCAGAAGGTGCAGCAACGATCCTGAGTACTGCCCTGGGGGACAAGGCGTGGCCGTCCACAAGGGACCTCCCACCTGCCTGTCGTAAGCTGGGTCCCCAGTACGTGTGGCCATTCAAGGTCCTCCGGAAGGTAAACAAGGTCACAAATTAACTCCAACTGATTCCACCATACACTAACATCTCTTCCACTCTCCTCATGCCGGTGTTTCCTGGTCTGCTGGGGGGGATCCGGTCCTGCAGAGACACTTCCGCCTCCAGTGAAGGTAGCTGGGGGTCTGGCGTACAGGGTTGAGGTGATTCTGGACTTCCAGCTATGGCGTGGCCAGGTCCAGTACCTGGTGGACTGGGTGGGATACGGTCCTGAGGTATGGAGATGGGGTGGACGGAGCTGGCGGTGGACATCTGCGACCCCTCCCTGACAGTCGAGTTCCATGCCTGTCGTCTCCACCTGCCAGGTGGCGTTGTCAGGAGCCGCGCCTAGGGGGGGCAGTACTATGACAGTTGCTTCACGTGGCGCTGCATACTCTCCCACTCTCTGGTGCTCCACCTACTAACTGCTGGGTGGAGACGATGGCAAATGCTCCCCTAACACACACACACATATTTCATTGTTATTCATTAGATTAGATTCAACTTTTTTGTCATTGAACAAGTACAAGTACAGTATAACGAAATGAAGTTAGCATCTACCCAGAAGTGCAAAAAATGTACAAGTGAAACAATTAAGGACAATGTATGTTATCAGTGCAATGTAAAAATGTGCAAATTGAAGGTGCAAGGTGGCATTGCAACTAAAATGCAGGGGAAAGCAGCAGAGGTTCCCAAGCTAGACATGTAACAACTGAAAAAGAATGTAAACAACATGTACACAATTTCAAAGAATGGTTTGCTTACATGAAAATATAAAAAAGGCATTTTTCGATTGTGAATTGATCAATGGTGATCGTTGGTATTTCGTTTTGTGAATAATTATTTAGTGTAATGCATTTGTAGAAACTTGATCTTCAGTAAAACAAGCAGAGAAAAACAGAGATGATAGGATGTGTATATGATTTTGTTTCTCTCTATAACTCTCCAAATAAAAATAGTAACGTGTAATATCTTTGTTGAATTGGTAGTTGGCTATAGGTAAAATATTTAGATTTCAATTTTAGATTTACATGAATGAATTAGCCTACACAAGAAGCTGAATCTCCTATTGAAAAATGGTAACATCTGATACATATGTTGAATTGTCAAATAGCCTATATCGTTTCAATAATAGCCAAATTAAATTGTTGAATGGTCATGGATCTTGTATATCATTTGTAACTCCATCCAAATTCAACTATTCATCTGGGAGTATAACGCATTCATCCATTGATGTCATGCATTCAATGAGGAGTGATTAGCGCCATTTGGGTACCATTAGCGGGCTGCCTGGGCACCAACAATAAGTGCTGTGGGTTGTTGGCCGATTATGTCGGAAAATAGGGTAAAAAAACTGGCAAATAGTCCATAAATAGTTTTCCGTTTGTTAATTTAGAATTCTGACAACGGAACAATGTAATATACGCCTATTTAGGAAAGGCCATGGAAGGAGGAGGGTGTAGCTTTCAAAATGGCAATTTTATTTTAATTACAAACTCAAACAGCAAACTCAAATGTAGTGATTAGAGACACGGACCTGCCACCAATTGGTCCCTGTTCGAATCTCGTCACAGACAAAACAAATTATGCTTATTTGTTTTGTCTGTGACGAGATTATACAAAAACTTTGCTGGGTACAACCTTCAGTAGCTGTGTTATAGTAAGCCTAAAATAAAACTGTTCATGGTTATATTGTGACTATTTCTGGTGGATTTTCAAAGTATGGATTCTTACATGATTTTTGGGGCTAGATCAAAACCCCTTGGGCAGTAAAAGAGAAGGGGTTACCACTATTCTCTTGTCTTTTCATCAAATGAAAAGTCAGTTATCGTCACCTATATTGATAGTTATTGTCATGTCCTCCCTTCCCTGAGGTGCTCTGTCTTGGGTTGCTCCAGGTTGTCAGGGCAACGCATTAAGGGGCGTGGCGTCACTCTTTTGAATAGAGCCGGTACCAGCTGTTCCCTATCCCCAATCACACACCTGTTCCCGCTTGACTCATCACCGGCTGTATATCTGAGGAGCCCTGACGAACCGTCCCTGCCGGATCGTTGATCCACATCCGTATGTGTCACGGCTCACAACCAAATCCCTGAGATACTTGCGTGTCGATCCTGCTAATTCTCTTTCCCTGTGTTTGTAGGAATCTCCTGACTACCTTTACCAGCCTGTGTATCGACCTCCTGCCTGTCCAAGACTACTCTGCCTACTCCCTGTCTGTACCTCCGCCGCCAGCCCGTGTGCCAACCTCCTGCCTGTCCAAGACTACTCTGCCTACTCCCTGTCTGTACCTCTGCCGCCAGCCCGTGTACCGAACCTCTGCTTGCCCACGACTACTCTGCCTACTCCCTGCCTGTACCTCTGCCGCCAGCCCGTGTACCGAACCTCTGCTTGCCCACGACTACTCTGCTTACTCCCTGTCTGTACCTCTGCCGCCAGCCCGTGTACCGAACCTCTGCTTGCCCGCGACTACCCTCATATTAAATTGATTTTCACCGCACTCATCCAGTCTGCGTTTGGGTTCCTTTCAGATCTGACAGTTATTGTATCAATGTCATTCACGAATGAAAGAAAAACATAAATTTTTGTGCCATGAAATAACTTGGGCAGTGTACTTTTCTTATTCAGTCTCTCTAGCAATTGCTCAATTCTTATGATTATTCCAAGTAGTAAGTTAATAGATACTAGTATGCCTATTACTGGTTAATAAGCTATTTAAACAGCCAATGGCAAAAGCCATACAGTTAATAGATGCGATTTGTGATGTATGTAAACTTAATAAGATACGTTAGTCAGTTTAAGACAATGCTTAATGGTGTTTAGTGAAATATTCAAACTTGGCGTGAGGTTAATGCATGACAAAATTATTTAATGTCGAGATGCTACACCAACAATGGATGAACGTATAGCTCTGTGGCGTAGTAGTTACAGATACCGTAACTCATGTAGGAGATGTGGGTTTGAATCCAGTGAGGGCAACAAAAACTATCACTTTTAATTGAGGGCCCACTGAACTAGGCTTGCCTGGTTCCTTTTCTGGTTAAACTGTTGCTATGTACAGTGTTATATATATTATTGCTTTATATTCTTGATTTTTGCTGTGTATATATTTTTCTCCTTAAATGCTCACTACCTAGTTGTAGTGTGCTATGCCACAATCCATAAGCTTATTGCACTCATATGTACAGTGGGGAGAACAAGTATTTGATACACTGCTGATTTTGCAGGTTTTCCCACTTACAAAGCATGTAGAAGTCTTTTTATTTTTATCATAGGTACTCTTCAACTGTGAGTGACAAAATCTAAAACAAAAATCGAGAAAATCACATTGTATGATTTTTAAGTAATTAATTTGCATTTTATTGCATGACATAAGTATTTGATACGTCAGAAAAGCAGAACTTAATATTTGGGACAGAACCCTTTGTTTGCAATTACAGAGATCATACGTTTCCTGTAATTCTTGACCTGGTTTGCACACACTGCAGCAGGGATTTTGGCCCACTCCTCCATACAGACCTTCTCCAGATTTTTCAGGTTTCGGGGCTGTCGCTGGGCAATACAGACTTTCAGCTCCCTCCAAAGATTTTCTATTGGGTTCAGGTCCTGAGACTGGCTAGGCCACTCCAGGACCTTGAGATGCTTCTTACGGAGACACTCCATAGTTGCTCTGGCTGTGTGTTTCGGGTCGTTATCATGCTGGAAGAGCCAGCCACGACCCATCTTCAATGCTCTTACTGAGGGAAGGAGGTTGTTGGCCAAGATCTCAATACGGTGCAGTCGTCCTGTCCCCTTTGCAGAAGAGCATCCTCAAAGAATGATGTTTCCATGCTTCATGCTTGGGATGGTGTTCTTGGGGTTGTACTCATCCTTCTTCTTCCTCCAAACACGGCGAGTGGAGTTTAGATCAAAAAGCTCTATTTTTGTCTCATCAGACAACCTTCTCTCATTTCTCCTCTGGATCATCCAGATGGTAATTTGCAAACTTCAGACAGGCCTGGACATGCGCTGGCTTGAGCAGGGGGACCTTGCGTGAGCTGCAGGATTTTAATCCATGACGGCGTAGTGTGTTACTAATGGTTTTCTTTGAGACTGTGGTCCCAGCTCTCTTCAGTTCATTGACCAGATCCTGCCGTGTAGTTCTGGGATGATCCCTCACCTTCCTCATGATCATTGATACCTCACAAGGTGGGATCTTGCATGGAGCCCCAGACCAAGGGAGATTTACTGTCATCTTGAACTTCTTCCATTTTCTAATAATTGCACCAACAGTTGTTGCCTTCTCACCTGTCCTGTAGCCCATCCCAGCCTTGTGCAGGTCTACAATTTTATCCCTGATGTCCTTATACAGCTCTCTGGTCTTGGCCATTGTGGAGAGGTTGGAGTCTGTTTAATTGAGTGTGTGGACAGGTGTCTTTCATGCAGGTAACATGTTCAAACAGGTGCAGTTAATACAGGTAATGAGTGGAGAACAGGAGGGCTTTGTAAAGAAAAACTAACAGCTCTGTGAGAGCCGGAATTCTTACTGGTTCGTAGGTGATCAAATACTCATGTCATGCAATTAAAATGCAAAATATTATTTACAAATCATATAAATGTGATGCCCCTGGTAGGGTCTCCCAAAGCAAACAGGTCCTAGGCGACGGATCAGACTAAGAATGGTTCAAAACCCCTTAATGATGAGAAACATTTTGAGGTCTGTGACGTCGCCCGGTATGGCGTAGCCGGGGCCCCACCCTGGAGCCAGGCCCAGGGTTGGGGCTCGTACGCGAGCGCCTGGTGGCCAGGCCTTTCCCCATGGGGCCCAGCCGGGCTCAGCCCGAAGGAGCGACGTTGGGCCGCCTTCCCGTGGGCTCACCACCCACAGGAGGGACCATAAGGGGTCGGTGCGGAGAGGATTGGGCGGCAGTCGAAGGTGGGGACCTAGACAACCCGATCCCTGGACACGGAAACTAGCTCTATGGACGTGGAACGTGACCTTGCTGGCGGGGAAGGAGCCTGAGATTGTGCGTGAGGTTGAGAGGTTCCGACTAGAGGTTGTCGGGATCACCTCTATGCATGGCTTGGGCTCTGGAACCACACTCCTTGAGAGAGGATGGACTCTTCACCACTCTGGAGTTGCCCATGGTGAGAGGCGGCGGGCTGGTGTGGGTTTGCTTATAGCTCCCCACCTCGGCCGCCATGTGTTGGAGTTTACCCCGGTGAACGAGAGGGTCGTTTCCTACGGGTCGGGGATAGGTCTTTCACTGTTGTTTGTGCCTACAGGCCGAACGGCAGTGCAGAGTACCCGACCTTCTTGGAGTCTCGGGGAGGGGTGCTGGAAAGTGCTCCAACTGGGGACTCTATCGTTCTACTGGGGGACTTCAACGCTCACGTGGGCAACGACAGTGACAACTGGAGGGGTGTGATTGGGAGGAACGGCCCCCCACTGATCTGAACCAGAGCAGTGTTCAATTATTGGACTTCTGTGCTAGTCACAGTTTGTCCATAACGAACACCATGTTCAAGCATAAGGTTATCCATCAGTGCACGTGGCACCAGGACACCATAGGCCGCAGGTCGATGATCAACTTTGTTGTCGTTTCATCTGACCTGCGGCCGTATGTCTTGGACACTCTGGTGAAGAGAGGGGCGGAGCTGTCAACTGATCACCACCTGGTGGTGAGTTGGATCCGATGGCGGGGGAGGAAGCTGGACAGACTCGGCAGGCCCAAGCGTACTGTAAGGGTCTGCTGGGAACGTCTGGCCGAATCTCCTGCCAGAGAGATCTTTAACTCCCACCTCCGGCAGAGCTTCGACTGGATCCCGAGGGAGTCTGGAGATATTGAGTCCGAGTGGACCATGTTCTCCACAGCCATTGTCGAAGGGGCCGCTCGGAGCTGTGGCCGTAAGGTCTCCGGTGCCTGTCGAGGCGGCAATCCCCGAACCCGGTGGTGGACACCGGAAGTAAGGGATGCCGTCAAGCTGAAGAAGGAGTACTATCAGGCCTGGTTGGCTTGTGGGACTCCTGGGGCAGCTGACGGGTACCGCCAGGCCAAGCGGACTGCAGCCCGGGTGGTTGTGGAGGCAAAAACTCGGGCCTGGGAGGAGTTCGGTGAGGCCATGGAGAAGGACTATCGGCTGGCCTCGAAGAGATTCTGGCAAACTGTCCGGCGCCTCAAGAGAGGGAAAACAGTGCCCTACCAACGCTGTTTACAGTAGAGTTGGGCAGCTGTTGACCTCAACTGGGGATGTCGTCGGGCAGTGGATGGAGTACTTTGAGGATCTCCTCAATCCCGCCGTCACGTCTTCCATTGAGGAAGCAGAGGCTGAGGGCTCAGAGGTGGACTTGTCCATCACCCGGGCTGAAGTCACTGAGGTAGTCAAGAAACTCCTCGGTGGCAAGGCACCGGGGGTGGATTGAGTACCTCAAGTCTCTGGATGTTGTGGGGCTGTCGTGGTTGACACGCCTGTGCAACATCGCGTGGTGGTCGGGGACAGTGCCTCTGGGATGGCAGACCGGGGTGGTGGTCCCTCTTTTTAAGAAGGGGGACCAGAGGGTATGTTCCAAATATAGGGGGATTACACTTCTCAGCCTCCCCGGGAAAGTCTATGCCAGGGTTCTGGAGAGGAGAATACGTCCGATAGTTGAACCTCGGATTCAGGAGGAACAGTGTGGTTTTCGTCCGGGCCGTGGAACACTGGACCAGCTCTATACCCTCTACAGGGGTGTTGGAGGGTTCATGGGAGTTTGCCCAACCAATCCACATGTGTTTTGTGGATTTGGAGAAGGCATTCCACTGTGTCCCTCGCGGCATCCTGTGGAGAGTGCTTCGGGAATATGGGGTCCTGGGTCCTTTGCTAAGGGCTATCAGGTCCCTGTACGACCGAAGCAGGAGCTTGGTCCGCATTGCCGGCAGTAAGTCAGACTTGTTCCCAGTGCATGTTGGACTCCGGCAGGGCTGCCCTTTGTCGCCGGTTCTGTTCGTAATTTTTATGGACAGAATTTCTAGGTGTTGGCCCCTTCAAACCAGGACCTTCAGCATGCACTGGGACGGTTTGCAGCCGAGTGTGAAGCAGTGGGGATGAGAATCAGTATCTCCAAATCCGAGGCCATGGTCCTCAATCGGAATAGGGTGGCTTGCCCACTTCAGGTTGGTGGAGAGTGCCTGCCTCAAGTGGAGGAGTTTAAGTATCTAGGGGTCTTGTTCACGAGTGAGGGAAGGATGGAACAGGAGATTGACAGACGGATCGGTGCAGCTTCTGCAGAAATGCGGTCGATGTATCGGTCTGTCGTGGTGAAGAAAGAGCTGAACCGCAAGGCGAAGCTCTCGATTTACCGGTCAATCTACGTTCCTACTCTCACCTATGGTCATGAGCTTTGGGTCATGACCGAAAGGACAAGATCCCGGATACAGGTGGCCGAAATGAGCTTTCTCCGCAGGGTGGCTGGGCGATCCCTTAGAGATAGGGTGAGAAGCTCGGTCACCTGGGAGGAGCTCAGAGTAGAGCCGCTGCTCCTCCACTTTGAGAGGGGTCAGCTGAGGTGGCTTGGGCATCTGTTTCGGATGCCTCCGGAATGCCTTCCTGGGAAGGCGTTCCGGTCCCGTCCTACCGGGAGGAGATCCCGGGGAAGACCTAGGACACGCTGGAAGGACTATGTCTCCCGGCTGGCCTGCCTTTGTTGTTAATTAAAGAAATGTGATCCTGTCAGCAATATGGACAGCGATTTATTTATAGTAAGCTGCCGACCATTTAGGGTCAAGGGTTCCCTCGCCTTTCAAATTGAACCCCTAAGTACAAGTATAATCAATCAATCCAATGTATTTATAAAGCCCTATTTACATCAGCAGTTGTCAAAAAGTACCCAGCCTGAAACCCCAAGGAGCAAGCAACAACAGAGTAGGAGCACAGTGGTGCTAAAGTTTAGGAAGAAACCTAGAGAGGAACCAGGCTCATAGGGGGTGACCAGTCCTCTTCTGGCTGTGCCTGGTGAACATTTCAAGAGTACAAGTAGTAGTAATAGTAGTAGTAGTAATAATTAATAAATGCATTAATTAGTGACCTTATCCAGGTTAGAAGCATGACCAGATGAACAAGGATAATCGAGGAGGGGGGTGGGGTCAGCAGAATGGCAGATGGAATCGTCAGTTATTGTCTTGATCTGAAGCAAAGCCAGGAGGACCTTGGAGAGGGGCAACAACGAGTCTTTAGAGCTTGGTGCTCGGCAGGTGGGGGCCAAGACATCATGTCCTCCTTTTAAAGTTTAAACCAAGCGTGCCGCACAAGCCCTGAAAAGTGAAGCCAAAACGTCTCGATCTCCCCCTGGTGAATGGTCCCAGTATAGGTCAGTTTCTGTCATTTACTGTAGTTTGTATCACGCTAATGTAAATTCAAGAGTTTGTTTTTAAAATAAGTTGGTTTTTAGTTCGTTATTTAATGCTCTAAAAACGGTGGTGTGACGTCGTGATTCACAGCTTTGATTGACAGCTATCTGAGCCAAGGAGCCACTGAAGCGCCATCCTCCTTCGGAGGACATAATGGGTTGTTCTGCAGTACATTGTGCTAACCGATCTGGCATTTCCAATCGATCTTTGAATTTTTTTCGGTAAGTTAAATTTATAAGCTATTTAATTAGTAAATAAATGTAATGGGCTAGCTAACGTTAGCTAAAAGACAACAAGCCTCATTAATAGCTAGCAGATGATCGTTAGCTAGAAGTTACCAATTATTTTTGTATTAGGCCTATTCTAAATTAAGGTTAAACATGATGTAAGTTAGGCTATAACATATCGTCTAGGTTTAACAAGCAAAGGTTGTACTGTACTTGGACTTGCGATTGATTACGATGCGCATTCTGCGAGGGAGAGTGAGGGCGGGGCACAGGGGTGGGGCCGTTGATTTCGCGGCTTTACGGCTTTACTTCCTGCTCGCTACTGCGCATAACTACTGCGCAGAACTGGTCCCAAGATCGCTATCTGCGCAGACGCAAGTCCAAGATGTCAGCGCCGTATCGGGACACTGGCGGCTTCATTTTTCACCAATGGAAAAGAGTGAAAGGGCGTCGTCCATTTTTTTTTACAGTCTATGGTTTAAACAGAGAAGGAGAGAACATCATATTTAGAGAGTGCATTCTTTAGGTTCACAAGAATTTACAGTGGAGAACATGAGAACTGACCCTAATAATGCCTATAATGTTGTATAATGCTTAGTGTATACTGGCGTTTAATAAAGTGTTACCAGATTTCTCAAAAACTGAGTATCCGGGCGAGAAGGGCACTAGTCAGGAAAACCACCAAGAGGCTTAAGAACTTGTCTTCCACGGCTGAGCTGGGATACACTGCACATGCTGCAACAATAAGTATGTAAGCTTCCAAGTGACCTTCACGAGATACTGGCAAAAAAAACAATGTTGGCTAGAGATTGCCAGAAAGCATGTGGGAGATTAAGTGGAAGAAGATTCAGTGGTCTAAAGATGCCAAAATAGAGCTCTATGTTTGGTGCAAGCATAACACCAAACATCACCCTGAGAACTCAATTTATATTGTGAAGAATGGTGGTTGTAGCATCATGCTATGGTGATGCTTCTTAGCAGCAAGGACAGTAAGACTTGTCAAGATTGAGGGAAAGAGCAAAATACAGAGGTTCTTGAAGAAACCCTGATCCAGAGTGCGCTTGAGCACAGACTGGGGGCAAAGATTCAGATTCTGCACGACATCGACCCAAATCACACAGCCAGGACAACGCTGTTAATGTCCTTGAGTGGCCCTGGACTAATCTGGACCTCAATCCATGTGGAAAGAGTTGTAGTGCAAAAGACGTAAAATACTTACACAATCAATTGGCATCTGTTTTGTATTTGTAAATAATTTTGAAGTATTATCCGATTTTATTTTTCACTTTAACATTATGGATTTATTTTGTGTTGATTAATGGCAAATGCTTCTATTTAAATGCATTTTGATTTCATGTTGTAACTAGGGTTTAAAGGGGGGGACTGAGATTTACCAAAATTTCCCACCTAAGCTCACCTTTTATGGGTACTGAAAGTGTAGGGAAACTGTTAAATTATACAAAATGATTGAATATATATGCAAATACTCCTTTTAGGGCAGTTATTGCCACTGTGCTTCAACACTGTTGTTGCTTGCTCCTTGGGGTTTTAGGCTGGATGTTTTGTAAAAGCACTTTGTGACAACTGCTGATATAAAAACGTCTTTATAAATAAATTGGATTGATTGGTTGTTCACCATTAGAACATTTGCAGATTTGTGGGTATATGAGTGAACACATACAACTTATGATAATTAAAAAGATGTTTGGGAGTTAACATTTAGTTAATACTCCCAAACATATTGGGGCATAAGACCAACTTAGAAAGCCTGCATGATTTACACACCACTTGCTAGTTCATCATGTTGAGATGACAGCATGTACTACATCCTTGTTTTAAGATTTGCATATAATAACTGAATTATGCTGACTTACTATGGTTCCACATTAAACATTAAACATTGTTTTTCTCAGGATCTGACAGTTCTTCAGATGCATAGAATAGTGGGCACCCATTCTGCATCCTTCAATTCATCTGCCTTGATGGTGAGAGGTTTGGTGTCGTCATAAAACTTGACCACTGGTGCTTGAATGAGTGCTGTTTTCAGCTTTGTCAGCGCTGCCTCATGCTCATGGCTCCATTGCCAGACTATGTCTTTCTTGAGGAGTTCCCTTGTGGGTGCAGTGATTGTGGCCACATCTGGTATGTACTGCACTGAGTGCCTGGTTATGGCTAGGAATCTCTGGAGACATTTGTTGTCATCCAGGTCTGCCATCTTGACAATGGCTCTCACCTTGTCCTCATCTGGCTTCACTCCTGAAACTGTGATAACAAATCATCCTCTGACCTGTGCACATCCAAGAGACGTAGAGGGTGTGTATATAATAAAACAAAGTAATGGAAAGGACACCGTCGGTGAATGTGAAGTTCAATAAAGACAAAAAACTATAGAAACTAGACACAGTGAAACTAGTACACCCTCACTGCTCCATTTCTTTTCTCTGTTACCATTAGACTGTTCACCTATTCAGTAGTGTCATTCACAAGCGTGATTACATTGGTGTCTTTGACCTGCTGTAGTGTGGTCTTTTGACTCCTGATAAGTGATGGTGGAATCTTTCTGCAGCTGTGTATCACTGGAAGAACTGTTGGATCTGTGTGAATATTGCCTGGGAATTCACCTAAACCATCAGCTTTAGCTCCTCACCACTGGTGGATCTAGAGGGTGGGCCACCAGGGCACTGGACCCACATTACCTGAAATCTAATTGGGCCCTTGAATGCCCCTATGGTGTTACTGCAAAATCAACATTTCCAATTTAATAAAAACATGGCTGAACAATGCATAATGTGCTCAACTGTCTAGAGATCCTAAAATAATGCTAACTTTTAGTTTATAACATACCAATGGTATCCCAAACCTGTGTCCAGGTGTTTGTTAGCTCTCACGTGGATGCACTGAGCAGGCTAGATACTGATGGGAAGTAGAAAAGAAATGTAAAAAGACTTCCGTAACAAGGTAATGGAACTTTATAAAGATGGAAAAGGATATAAAAAGATATCCAAAGCTTTGCATATGCCAGTCAGTACTGTTGATTCACTTATTAAAAAGAGTAAAATTCAGGGATCTCTTGATACCAAGCCAAGGTCATGTAGACCACGGAAGATTTCAGCCAAAACTGCAAGAAGAATTGTTCGGGATACAAAGAAAAACCCATAGGTAACTTCAGGAGAAATACAGGCTTGCTCTGAAAAAAGACAGTGTGGTTGTTTTAAGGAGCACAATACGATGATACTTAAATTAATAGCATGGTCAAGTTGCCAGAAAGAAGCCTTTACTGCGCCAATGCCACAAAACATCCTGCTTACAATATACCCAACAACACCTTGACACGCCTCACAGCTTCTGGAACACTGTAATTTGGAGTGACGAGACCAAAATAGAGCTTAAGGACTTAAGGTGGGCCAGAACTAGTCTTTTTCGAAGCACTTCATGATTGTCGGGTGAGTGCAACCGGTCGGATATCATTCCGGCTGGATGCGGTTGACTGTTTAGACATTGGCACAATGGTGGCACTCTTGAAGCACGTTGGGACAACCACCTGGGCAAGTGACATGTTGAAAATGTCGGCAAAGACCTCAGCCAGCTGCCCAGCACATGCTCTGAGCATACAGCCAGTTATACCATTAGGACCAGCAGCCTTGCGTGCGTTCACCCTGCTCAGTGCTGATGACACGTCTGCGGTGGATTGTCTGGAGGGAGTTCAGCTTTAATGGCCAGCTCTGTGTTGTCCTTGTCGAATCGTGAGTAGAACCTGTTTAACTCATCGGTGAAGGAGGAGTTGCTGGCTGTGGGGCTAGGGTTCTTTGGCCAGTAGTCTGTGATGGCTTGGGTGCCCTGCCACATGCGTAGGGGTATGGAGTTGTTGCTGAAGTCCTCAATCCGCAGTTTGTGGTCATTTTTAGCCAACTTGATGCCCCTTTTCAGGTTTGCCATGGATGAAATGTAGGCCTCCACATCCCCAGATGTAAAAGCAGTGTTGCGTGTCTTTAGCAGTTGTTGGACCTCTCTGTTCATCCACGGCTTCTGGTTGGGGAATGTCTTTATTAGTTTATGGTTGGTGACATTATTGGTGCAGATGTTGATGTAATCCAGTACGGAGGAAGCATTCAGTGTCTGTATGGGAGTCAAGGCTGGCTTGAGTGGCAAACAAACTCCAGTCTGTGTTTTGAAACTGGTGCCCTTCTGGCCACACTTTGTCTCCACTGATGGTTTCACATGTTTAATGAGGGGTAAATACTTGGGGAGTAGGAATAGTGAGAGATGGTCAGATTGACCCAGGTGGGGCAGGGGAATGGCTTTGTAAGCCTCTGGAATGTTTGTGTACACATGGTCCAGTGTATTATGTTCTCTGGTGGGACAGGAGACATTTTGGTGGAATTTGGGAAAAACTGATTTCAGATTTGAAAGATTGAAGTCCCCTGCAATCACCAAAACACCATCTGGGTGCTCTGTCTGCTGTTTGCTAATGGCAGCCTGCAGTTCTTTCATTGCTAGCTTAGCATTAGCATCCTGAGGTATGTAGACTGCCATAACTACAATAGATGTAAACTCCAGAGGCAAGTAAAAAGGCCTGCATCTAATCATCAGGTATTCCAGATTGGTTGAGCACTCCTGGTTTAGTGTTTAGTGTTTGTACACCATGTTTTGTTTACATAAATGCACAGTCCACCACCTCCGGTCCACTTCAATCTGATCTGCTCTGACATCGCAACCATCCAGCTCAATTACGTCGTCCGGTATGTTATTGTTATGCCATATTTCCATAAAAACCATTACGTTGCAATCCATAATCTATTTTTGTGAGATGATTCTCAATCATATTTCGGCCATTTTGTTGGCCAGTGACCACACGTTAGCGAGGAAAAGCCTAGGTAGTGAAGGCCGATGGGGTGCTAGCATTAGCCTGGCCTGGGTGCCTCCGCGCTGCAGGAGGCAGTGTGGAGACAAAAGAAGCAGGCAGACAGGCGGTGGAGCTACATCCCTGAGTACAGCCCAAGGGACAAGGTGTGGTTGTCCACCAGGGAACTTCCCCTCCGTCTGCCCTGCCGTAAGGCCCTAGTATGTGGGGCTGTTCCGTGTCCTCCGGAAGGTAAATGACGTCTCATACACCTTGCAACTCACCCCCCCCAAATACCAACATCTCACCCAACTTCCATATATCTCTCCCCTCAGGTCGGTGGTTCCTGGTCTGCTGAGAGGATCTGGCTCTGCAGGGATTTCCCCTGGAAGCATCGTCGGTAGATACTCAGTAAAATATTGAACCCCAGTTGTGACACAATCAAATGTGAAGTCTAAGGGGTATGAATACTTTTGAGAGGCACTGGAAGTGATGGCACAACAATGTGTTCTTGTAGCTATTATCTCTGAAGTATTTCCCAATAATGAATTAATATAAAAATGAATTTGTTTATTTTATTTCACTGGTATTTAACCAGCTAAGTCAGTTGAGATAGAGAAGTGCATGTATAACATGGCAAAGCTGCAGACTAGACAGAAGTCTAGGAGCAAAATCTAGCATGGTTTCAACATTTTATCAAACCGCTTTCCTTGCGATTCTCTGTTTATACATGGTTTTGGGGCAAATATACTGTATATTCTCATTAGACCAACAGTTTTGAGTTGGCTAAACTTCCATATAAACATAAGCATCAACTTAGTGCTATGGACAAAAGAACACTGAATAGGCCCTTTTTTCTGGACTGTGAAAGGAACACTTTTACGATAAGATTCAATCATTTCTCTCAATTACAGAATATATTTTGGAATCACCAGTAGGATAACCTCACATTCTATGCTAACAAAGAAAGTCACTGTCCAAATCTGCCAATTTTCACCATAACAGTTTGAATAAGACAGAATAGAAACATTGGACTATTAGTTAGACAGAGGCACATCATTTATTGTGGTCAATTGCTATATGACTTGCAGATCACCGTGATCATGTCTCAATGTCTAAACCTATTTTACATTCCACCACAAACTCTTAAGATGACCCATGTCCTCAATGCCCCGACACCCAACAGCTCCATGTCTCTATGTCTAAATTATAATGTAACAGTCATATTGTAAACAAAGTTATTGTATCTTCACAGTTACAGGAGAATCTTCACATCATAGTTACTGGCCTATTTGGATATAATAGCAACTCATCAGTACATGGACTTTTTGGATGGGATATTGTTGGCTAGTTACACTGCATTCCTTATTAAAACTGGCCTAGGGGTCAAAACAACAACTGAAGGCTTGTTCATTTGAAGTGACAGATACCTGTTTAAAATCCTGTGAAGTAAAGATTAAAGCAAAGGATGACTCACAGAATAACAAATGTGGATCGCATTTGTCTTTACCCTTTTCATGCATTCTGACAAAATAATGTTCCAAATAGACTTTTAGCTCTAGGCACTGCTGTAGATCTAAATACGATATGAATATAAGCTTTAGGATATTCTGTCCATTCTTTTTATAGAGTTCCTTGGAGTGGGGGCACGGTCTTCATAAAAAATATGGTATGTTTCTCTTCCAGCTACACCCGCCTCTTTTCAAATATGATAAGCCTTTTCTTGAACTTAAAAGCACTCAGTGGAAGTCTCCATTGAGCATCCTTTTACATCCCTTGATTTAAGTTATAGCTTTGGATGACATCTTCACCATCCATTCCACCCTCACTCTATCCTGTTGTCGCTACCATGCAGAAAAATTCAACTCAGAGACTTGAGGCAAGCTTGGAGATATAGTAATAATGCTATCGCTTATAGACTTCCCTTTACTCTGTCATCATAATGGAACTCAGTCATCCAAACTGAAGAGACTTAAGGGAATGTGGCTGGAATATATAAAATGTTGCCTTTGTGATTTTCTCCTCCACTGATTCCCATATGGTATTAACTTTATTACTTTACCCCAACAGGCTTTAAACCACCAAATGCTTTTGTATCTAAACAGTTCTTTCTCACTTCACTTAGGCCCAGAAATAATTGAATAAATTATCACTGTTGAAAGGGTATATCAAAAGATTTTCTTCTGGGCCAGTTTAATGAAGTTAAAAAGTGATATGCGTCACAATCATGGGTGGATGGACTTGCCCATCGGCAGCACAGACACATTTCACACAGACAAATGGTTGGACGACATGTGCCCAGTGTCAGTTGTGACACACGTCCTGCCAACTAACAGAAAACTACATGCGTGAACCAGAAGCAGTTAAACGGTTTGAGTCCATCTCGTCAGGGGCTGCTGAGGCTAAGATGGGGGAGGGGGGCTGCAGCACCCCAACTTCCCACAGCTATGCTGTAAACATAATAACCAGATTGAAAGGATTATGATAGGGATATCAGTTCAACGTCAATATAATTGATATGAATTTACAGTTGTGCAAAAAAATTAGCATACCATTTTTTATTTCTATTATTATTTATTATTATTATTATTCAAATATTAAATTATTAATTAAAACATTTAATTATTAACCCATCCACCTATCCTATTATCTTGTTTTTGGGCAAAAAGAAAACATCCAGAGAGCCTCTGTATTGTGCATTGCGTACCCCCCCACCCTCCACATGAAATGTTTCGGTTCTGTCTCCAAACCAGGCGTGAACAGTACTTTTGTGATTGACATAATTGCAGTGGTTCTGTGGGATTAAAAAAAATATATTATGAAAAAAAGAAAAATAATTAAATCCTTTTCAATAAGAATTCAAACCCTCTGTATCATTCTGTAGATGATAATGTCAATTTATTTAATTGAAGAGGTTAATGAATATTTATGTTATATACAGTATCTCACAAAAGTGAGTACACCCCTCACATTTTTGCAAATATTCAGAGAGTTCTTTGCGATGAGGTGCCATGTTGAAATTCCAGTGACCAGTATGAGGGAGTGTGAGAGCAATAAAATCAAATTGAACCCACCTGTACCCATTCACACCTGAGACCTTGTAACACTAACGAGACACCGGGGAGGGAAAATGGCTAATTGGGCCCAATTTGGACATTTTCACTTAGGGGTGTACTCACTCTTGTTGCCAGCTTTTTAGACGTTAATGGCTGTGTGTTAAGTTATTTTGAGGGGACAGCAAATGTACACTGTTATACAAGCTGTACACTCACTACTTTACATTGTAGCAAAGTATCATTTCTTCTGTGTCGTCACATGAAAATATATCAAATATTTTCAAAAATGTGCAGGGTCTTCTCACTTTTGTGAGATACTGTATATTTTAAGATTTTTCCAGTCAAGACTTGTACCATTAAAAACATTTAGATTGTTAAAGATGGTCTTTAGCATATTTTTTACGTGGGATGTCAGTCTTCCGTCAGATGCAACTAGGATGGAAAACTGTTTTGCTCCAACTTCCAAAACCCCGGACACCCATCTTCGTTACAGCAGAGCAAGTCCAATCACCACCGTCTTAAAGTGACGGTATCCAAATAAGAAAGATATACAATGACAATGGATACATCAATCATCCTACCATTGAAGTAAAATGTCAGAAATAAAAATGTATGCCCAGTATTTGGTATACACAGTAGTGATACACATTTGAAAGTTGGATTTCATATGTGACGTTGTTTACCTTCCAGGGAGCTTTGAACGGCCCCATGAACCAGGGACCCACCTTACGACACGGAGCAGGAGGTCCCTCGTGGACATCCACACCCTGGACAGAACTCAGGAGCATCACTCAGCCGCGGATTGGCTTGCTCTTTCTGTCGCTGCACTGCCTCCTGCAGGCGGAAATGGGCAGCGGACCAGACCTCATCAGACTTCCTGAACCAATCTTCCACAGCCTGGATGTCGCTGGAACCCCCTACCCAGGGGCACAACATGGGCTGGAAACCGAGGACCACTTGGAAGGAGTGAGACCTGTGGAGGAATGGCGCAGGGAGCTCTGAGAATACTCCACCCAGGGGAGGAAACATGCCCACTCACCTGGTCAATCGTGGCAGTAACACCAGAGGACCCTCTCCAGTTCTTGGATGGTACGCTTTGCCTGCCCGTTGCTCTGCAGATGTGAGGCTGACTGAAACCCCCTACCTGGACATGAAGGCTTTCCAGACTCAAGATGTGAACTAGGGGCCGCGGTCGAAGAGGCGATATCCTCCGGAAGCCCATACAGCCGGACAACCAGCTGGAACAGTACATTAGCGAACTGGAGGGCAGAGGGGAGGCTGTGCAGTGGAACGAAGCGGACCATCTTCGAAAACCGGTCCACCACCACGGCGATGGTGTCCTCTGACAATGGCAGGTCCATCATGAAGTCCATGGAGAGGTGGGACCAGGGTCACTGAGGTAATGGTAAAGGGAGGGACTTGCCCGCTGGAGCCGTTTGTGGGTCCTTTGACTGTGCGCACACTGTGCAGGAGAGGACGTAGTGCTGTGTCAGGCCACCATTACTTTTCCTGGAGTGCCTCCAGGGTCTAGGTGATGCCTGGATGCCCGGTCGCCGGTGTAGTGTGTGCCCAGGTCACGTGTCCACCTCAACTGTGAAGGGCTTGAGCGGGTCCAGATGGAGCAGTAGGGGAGTGAATCTGCCCTTCAGGTCGAGAAAGGCCTTCTCTGCCTCCGGCGCAGAGGTTGGCCTTTCAGCAGCAATGTGAGTGGCACGGCGATGATGCTGAATCCCCTGGTGAACCGGCGGTAGAAGTTGGGAAACCCAATGAAGCTCTGCATGTCCTTGATGGTTTTCTGGACTGGCCACGACCTCACCGCTTCCACCTTCAGCTCCTCCATCTGGACACCTACCAGAGCGAAAGCGGTACCCCAGGAAGGAGATGGTGGACAGGTGGAAGGAGCACTTCTCACTCTTGATGTATGGTGGTCGAGCAGACATGGGCCACATGTTCTGGCTATGTTGGGGAGTACACCAGGATGTCGTCGATGTATACCACCACATACCTCCCAAACATATCTCATTCAGGAACGACTGGAAAACTGCTGGTGCGTTGACCAGCCCGTACGGCATGACCAGGTACTCGTAGTGGCCTGATGTTGTACTGAAGGCTGTCTTCCAATCGTCTCACTCCCGTATCTGCACCAGGTTGTATGCACTCCGGAGGTTGAGTTTGGTGAAGAAGCGTGCCCCCCTCAGCTGCTCGATGGGACGAGAGGCATCAGGTACCTGTATTTGATGGTGATGTTGTTGAGACCCCGGTAATCAATTCAGGGCCGAAGACCCCGTCCTTCTTCTTAACGCTGGAGAACACCTGAGTGTTGGCTGGGAGGGCGCACTCTGGGGTTTCCGCTGACGTCATTCAGGGGACCATCGCAGGATCCTGTGCCAGCCTGCGCTGCCTGACTACTCAGTAGGGCTGAGAACAAGTTAATCAAATTTTCAAAAGTTCTGTACTACTGATTGATTAATTTGGCAGCAGTAATGATGGGTTATTTCTTCTAGACTAAACAAATCTGGCTAACAGCCAAGTAAAATAATTTGTTACAGCTAGTGAAAGCATACCTGTGCGTCCAGGCACCTGTAGCCTACTGACTGAAAGGGTTTTCTCAGCTGCGGGCCTGATAGTATACAGACTACGTAAGCCTACTCCTCTACTCCCAGAGCATGTGAACATGCTAATTATTCTAAACACGAATAAATGTTCATAATAATATGGACATTGTCTAATGATTCTTTACATTTTTGTTGAGATCTTGGATCTCTGGATGCACTAGCCAGATTTTGTTAGATTTTTGTTAATTTTATATAATTTATTCCTATTAATCCTATTATTCCATCCAAGGATATTTGTATTCACTGGAACGCATCGGTAGCTTTGTTTGATTTAATGCAGACTGCAATGTAACTCTGTCAGTCTATATATTAGGTGTAGTTTTGTTTGGAAAGTATAGTTTTAAAGGACTGTGTATTAAAAAATAACTGGTTAGATGGTTTAATACATTTTGTATTTTGTTGTTATGGGCAGAAAACATTGACACAAAGACGTTAGCTAATGTAAGGCAATTCATAAATATCTCGGTGCTAATTCATGGGAGAGAATGCACGTTTTTTGACGTTTATAGTTCATTTGCAATTGTAATTAATGCAAAAGCTTATAATTTGAAATAAATCACTCATGAAATACTACCGACTTGACAGGCTTATGCATTAGGTTATTTGCTGCTGTTATGGCATTTCTGAATGTCATATCTGAATGTCTCCCAAGTACAAGTAGGCTATATCTGGCCTAATTGTTTATGCTAAAACATTGATGTTAACTACATTTTTTAAATAAAACGTTGAATTTAATGCATAACAAACTACAATTTACATTCAATTTTTTTCATTAAGTAATGAAGCGGACCATCTTCGATTGTACAAGTGGGTGGGGTTGATTATTTGACTATTCGACAACAAAAACTGAAGAATTATCGATAGTGAAAACATTTGTCATGTGCATCCCTATTTTAAATCCATTGTGGTGACGTACAGAACCAAAATTATGAAAATGGTGTCAGTGTCCAAATATTTACGGACCTAACTGTAGATGTTTAGCACTTCAATATCAACTAAATAGTATAGCAAAAAAGCATAAAATTGTATTCTGTTTGCGATCATTTTTTCACCCATAACATAAACTTCTTGTGGGCCCTTCTGATTGGCTGCCATGGCCGCACTGCCTGATATGCCAAGAAAGGTATAATGAGGCAAACTAACTGTAACAATGGTGTAGTGGTGGAGAGGAGGAACCAGGGGCCTGTTGCACAAAACCAGGATAAGGGATTAAGCCGGGATATCCAAGTTATCCTGGATTAATTTAGCTTTGACTTGGTTGCACAAAAGCAGGCTGAATTAAACCCAGCCAAGTAACCATGGAGATTTATTCTTTGCAGCTAGCCTGCTCCAGAGCAGGCTAACAGCCAGGCTAAAATTAATCCTGGAGTCTTGCGTTAAATCAGCTGCCGCTCAGATTCGAAATAAACGTCTTTAACAGTCGTTCCGTTGTCTTCTGAATGTGTTCTGCTTTATTGTTATTAACACGCATTACTTGTCACTATTGCTGTGACGAGTTTGATTTAAATCCTACTGTTGCAGTTTAGATGGTTTGAAATGGTTGATGGATTTCAATTAAGTCAGTGATGAGGGCAATATATGAAGTCCCATTCACCTGTCCTCTCCTTGAACTGCCACCTTAACGTGGTGGAGGGGTTTGAGTACCCGAGTGACCCTAGGAGCTATGTTGTCTGGGGCTATATGCCCCTGGTAGGGTCTCCCAAGGCAAACAGGTCCTAGGCGACGGGTCAGACTAAGAGCGGTTCAAAAACCCCTTAAAGAAGAAAAAAATCATGTGTTCTGTGACGTCGCCCGGCATGGCGAAGCCGGGGCCCCACCCTGGAGCCAGGCCCGGGGTTGGGGCTCGTTCTTGAGCGCCTGGTGGCCGGGCCTTTCCCCATGGGGCCCGGCCGGGCCCAGCCCGAACGAGCGACATGGGGCCGCCCTCCCGTGGGCTCACCACCCACAGGAGGGACCATAAGGGGCCGGTGCAGAGAGGACACGGAAACTAGCTCTAGGGACGTGGAATGTCACCTCGCTGGCGGGGAAGGAGCCTGAGATGGTGCGTGAGGTTGAGAGGTTCCGACTAGAGGTAGTCGGGATCACCTCTACGCACGGCTTGGGCTCTGGAACCACACTCCTTGAGAGAGGATGGACTCTATACCACTCTGGAGTTGCCCATGGTGAGAGGCGGCGGGCTGGTGTGGGTTTGCTTATAGCTCCCCAGCTCTGCCGCCATGTGTTGGAGTTTACCCCGGTGAACGAGAGGGTCGTTTCCCTGCGCCTACGGGTCGGGGATAGGTCTCTCACTGTTGTTTGTGCCTATGGGCCGAACGGCAGTGCAGAGTACCCGACCTTCTTGGAGTCTCTGGGAGGGGTGCTGGAAAGTGCTCCGACTGGGGACTCTATCGTTCTACTGGGGGACTTCAACGCCCACGTGGGCAACGACAGTGACACCTGGAGGGGCGTGATTGGGAGGAACGGCCCCCCTGATCTGAACCCGAGCGGTGTTCAGTTATTGGACTTCTGTGCTAGTCACAGTTTGTCCATAACGAACACCATGTTCAAGCATAAGGGTGTCCATCAGTGCACGTGGCACCAGGACACCCTAGGCCGCAGGTCGATGATCGACTTTGTTGTCGTTTCATCTAACCTGCGGCCACATGTCTTGGACACTCGGGTGAAGAGAGGGGCGGAGCTGTCAACTGATCACCACCTGGTTGTGAGTTGGATCCGATGGCGGGGGAGGAAGCTGGACAGACTCGGCAGGCCCAAGCGTACTGTAAGGGTCTGCTGGGAACGTCTGGCCGAGTCTCCTGTCAGAGAGATCTTTAACTCCCACCTCCGGCAGAGCTTTGACTGGATCCCGAGGGAGATATTGAGTCCGAGTGGACCATGTTCTCCACCACCATTGTCGAAGCGGCCGCTCGGAGCTGTGGCCGTAAGGTCTCCGGTGCCTGTCGAGGCGGCAATCCCCGAACCCGGTGGTGGACACCGGAAGTAAGGGATGCTGTCAAGCTGAAGAAGGAGTCCTATCAGGCCTGGTTGGCTTGTGGGACTCCAGAGGCAGCTGACGGGTACCGACAGGCCAAGCGGACTGCAGCCCGGGTGGTTGTGGAGCAAAAACTCGGGCCTGGGAGGAGTTCGGTGAGGCCATGGAGAAGGACTATCGGCTGGCCTCGAAGAGATTCTGGCAAACCATCCGGCGCCTCAGGAGAGGGAAACAGTGCCCTACCAACGCTGTTTACAGTAGAGGTGGGCAGCTGTTGACCTCAACTGGGGATGTCGTCGGGCGGTGGAAGGAGTACTTCGAGGATCTCCTCAATCCCGCCGTCACGTCTTCCATTGAGGAAGCAGAGGATGAGGGCTCAGAGGTGGAATCGTCCATCACCCGGGCTGAAGTCACCGAGGTGGTTAAGAAACTCCTCGGTGGCAAGGCACCGGGGGTGGATGAGATCCGCCCTGAGTACCTCAAGTCTCTGGATGTTGTGGGGCTGTCTTGGTTGACACGCCTGTGCAACATCGCGTGGCAGTCGGGGACAGTGCCTCTGGGATGGCAGACCGGGGTGGTGGTCCCTCTTTATAAGAAGGGGGACCGGAGGGTGTGTTCCAACTATAGGGGGATCACACTGCTCAGCCTCCCCGGGAAAGTCTATGCCAGGGTTCTGGAGAGGAGAATACGGCCGATAGTAGAACCTTGGATTCAGGAGGAACAGTGTGGTTTTCGTCCAGGCCGTGGAACACTGGACCAGCTCTATACCCTCTACAGGGTGATGGAGGGTTCATGGGAGTTTGCCCAACCAGTCCACATGTGTTTTGTGGATTTGGAGAAGGCATTCGACTGTGTCCCTCGCGGCATCCTGTGGAGAGTGCTTCGGGAATATGGGGTCCTGGGTCCTTTGCTAAGGGCTGTCAGGTCCCTGTACGACCGAAGCAGGAGCTTGGTCCGCATTGCCGGCAGTAAGTCAGACTTGTTCCCTGTGCATGTTGGACTCCGGCAGGGCTGCCCTTTGTCACCGGTTCTGTTCGTAATTTTTATGGACAGAATTTCTAGGCGCAGCCAGGGGCCGGAGGGTGTCAGGTTTGGGGACCACACGATTTCGCCTCTGCTCTTTGCGGATGATGTTGTCGTGTTGGCCCCTTCAAGCCAGGACCTTCAGCATGCACTTGGACGGTTTGCAGCCGAGTGTGAAGCGGTGGGGATGAAAATCAGTACCTCCAAATCCGAGGCCATGGTCCTCAGTCGGAAAAGGGTGGCTTGCCCACTTCAGGTTGGTGGAGAGTGCCTGCCTCAAGTGGAGGAGTTTAAGTATCTAGGGGTCCTGTTCACGAGTGAGGGAAGGATGGAATGGGAGATTGACAGACGGATCGGTGCAGCTTCTGCAGTAATGCGGTCGATGTATCGGTCTGTCGTGGTGGAGAAAGAGCTGAGCCGCAAGGCGAAGCTCTCGATTTACCGGTCAATCTACGTTCCTACTCTCACCTATGGTCATGAGCTTTGGGTCATGACCGAAAGGACAAGATCCCGGATACAGGCGGCCGAAATGAGCTTTCTCCGCAGGGTGGCTGGGCGATCCCTTAGAGATAGGGTGAGAAGCTCGGTCACCCGGGAGGAGCTCAGAGTAGAGCCGCTGCTCCTCCACATCGAGAGGGGTCAGCTGAGGTGGCTTGGGCATCTGTTTCGGATGCCTCCGGAACGCCTTCCTGGGAAGGTGTTCCGGTCCCGTCCCACCGGGAAGAGACCCCGGGGAAGACCTAGGACACGCTGGAGGGACTATGTCTCCCGGCTGGCCTGGGAACGCCTCGGTGTCCCCCCGGAAGAGCTGGAGGAAGTGTCTAGGGAGAGGGAAGTCTGGGCATCCCTGCTTAGACTGCTGCCCCCGCGACCCGGCCCCGGATAAGCGGAAGATGATGCTATGCTATGCTATGCCATTCACCTGTGTTTCTCCCTGCACCATGGCATGCCCATTTCTGAATGACGTTTAGGATGAAGAAGCGCTGATATTTAGACGTGCTTTCAAACGTGAGAGGGTGTTTCGGGACAGATCAGACCCTTTAGCTTTTCCCGACGAGTACCTGCATGAGAGGTATCGATTTACTGGAGATGGAATCCGTTATTGTGTGGCACTGCGTTTTTTTAGAAGCGGCATGTTTTTATATGCCGTGGGACATGCCGAAATTCTAAATAAAGGCACTATTTGCCGTTGTGTCAGAAGTGTGTTTGGCACTGAAATCCTTGGCACACATCTTTATTACCTTCGCTGGCCACAGAAGAATGTGCTTCATCAAAGAGATTTCTACAAGATTGCAGGTAACATGAATAACAGATTACAAAAACGTGTTACATTACAACAGTCACAGGATATACTCAGACTATTTTGTGTTACAGCGTTCCCTAATGTCATTGGTGCGCTGGACTGCACACAGATCCGCATTAAACGCCCCTCAGGGGCCCACGAGGGACATTGTCAACAGAAAATCCTTCCTCAGTATCAATGTTCAGGTAAAAATTTAGTTACTGTCAACTAGCCCAAATGTATTCTGTGCATGACATGTATACTGAATAGGAAACATTGCATTGTTTCAGATGATCTGTGATACTGCTTGCATCCGTCCATGACTCCCGAGTTTTTAGGTCCAGTACCATTTCCCAGCGACTATCACAAGGCCACACACATTTCACTGATAAACACAGTGGCGTCAAAGGTTTTACTTGTGTAGTTGTAATGATTACATTGTATTCTCAGGTGAATTCTCTGCCGTTCTGCTGGGAGACAAGGGTTATGCCTGTGAGACATAACTTCTCACTCCCCTTGCAGACCCTCAGACAGCAAGGATACAATCTTGCCCATGCAAGAACAAGGGCCTGAATTGAGATGGCATTTGGCCTTCTCAAGTCACGATTTCAGTGTCTCCACCAGACAGGGCCTGTGACATTACTGTAGCCTGCACAGTCCAACACAATATTGCCTGTCAGAAAAAGGAAAGGGGTCCAGCAGTGGCACCAGAGATTGAGTGGGACAATGCAGCTATATTCCCAGATGACATTAATGGCAGGCTGTTCAGAGACCAATACATTATTTCAGATGAGTGATTTCATTGTCTTGTCCTTCTCCAATAAAGGATTGTTTGTGTTACTCCTTAATTAGGCCTAATGTTTTATTCGATATTATAGTAGCTTACTTTGATTTCATAACCTCAATTTTCATCTCACCTCACTGAACTAATAACTTTGCATAGTGTAGTATACATTCATCACACAGGGAACACCACAATGCTTCTTAAGCTTTTTATTTTAGTGCTGTCACTTGTCAGTTTGGAGCTTGGGAGAGAAAGAAAAATATGATTAATACATTGTTTTACAGATGAGCTAACAGTGTGGATTGAAGTCACTTATTTTTCTAGTTTCTGGATTTTCCTCAGTGTTCTATTCTTGATTTCTATACCAAGGTCCAGATCCTGGAGTCCTTTTACTTACAGCAATCTGTGCATCTGCCAGCTCTATTTGCTTGTTCAGATGTCATGTATACAGACAGCTTACAGTTTGTGAATTCTGTAAACCACCCATTGATTAGCACAGCAGGAATTGTGCATAATTCAGATTTCCATTAGCCCATACTTACTATGTTGCCAGGCTGGCTGTCATACTGTACTGCGTCTGGATCCTGTTACATACAGATCCTTCCAACACAGGCCTTCCTTGGCTCAAATCAAGGGCCATTTCCTCAGCTGGGGGGGGGGGGGGGGGGGTGATGATGGGGGAGTCTGCAGCTGGCACCCCCCCAGTCACATTTGTTCTGTATGAACATTAATTGTAGGAAGATATTTAGACTTAGACATAGCTTCTAGAGATTTGTGCACATGGTTGTAAAACATTCTCGCATGAGTTTGAAATTAAGCCTAGTCTTTAGGGTAAATTTCCTGAGGAACATTAATTCCCTCGGCTCACTTTTATGGCAAAGTAGGCTAAATAATATAATGTTATTTATATTGTGCTTTACATGTTAGGCTACTCAAAGACACCTACAGTACAACCAGCACATTTAGCACACAACGAGATACAGCACTGAAACCGTCACATAAAACAAGCATATTAAAAGCAATTAAAACAGTGTACAACTTTTCTAGAAAGTAGACATTTTTAAATCCTTACGCATTCAGTCGGTCCGCTATTGTCTGCCAGGATTTTTCTCTCAGTTTAATAACAGCCGCCGTATTTCCTTTTCTGCATATTATACGCTTTACCTCCTCATAACTTTCCATAATTAGTTGCTGCTCCTCGGGGGAAAAATATGCCGCACGCGTCCTCTCCATCTCTGAATCTGTGATCGATACCGTGGTCTATTTAAGAACGCCGTAGACATGCACTTATCCCGACTATCTACACTTGGCTTGACATAGCTTCACCTTCTCATCCTGGCTCGGCAAACGTGCAACCGGTTAAGCCGCGATGAGCGGATCACGCTAAGTCAAGCTGCGCTTTTTCAGTTATCCTGGATTTCTTCATTCTACTTTTGTGCAACAGGCCCCAGGTGTAGGCAGAGCGGCAGACGATGTAATATTCTTAATGGAAAATAAACACAGAGCATAAAAACAAACTGAATGCAAAGCAAAGGCTGAAAACAAAACGAAAGCTGAGTTCTCGTTTCACCACTGAACATGTACCAACGGAGACAGGGAAACAATAACCGACAAGTGAGGGGAACAGAGGACAAACATTTAAACACATACTGATTACTTAATTGGGACATGGTGTGAGTGACAATTGGAGACAAGACAAATGAAGGAGTTCGGGGTGAGTTCATGAATAATGGGAAACCGGGAAAAGCGGGAGATGACGGGGCTGTCCGTCACTTCACCGTCACACTAACCTTTTAGTAACATTTATATAATAAATTGAAGTCATTATCCTAGGAGATTATAACTCTTGGGAATGAGAATCTCAGCAAGTAAATACATTTGTGTGTAGCTAAACTTAACCCTGCTACTCATTAAACCAAAATGGCCTAAATCCCAAAGAGCCTACCAATTCTACACTGATTGACTATATTTTGACAAATACTCCAGATACAGTGGGTATAGAAAATAATCACCCCCCTTTAAAATAATCACATTTTGTTGCTTTGCAGCCTGAAATGAAAACGGACAACATTTTTTATTGTTTTATTCAGCTGTATTTACAACTTAGAACATCCAAGTGAAATATATAATACCAACTTGTCAAAAAAAAAAATACAAATAAAAAAACAGAATCATGAGTTGGAAAAAGAATCACCCCCCTCCTAAAAATGACTTGTAAACCCAACCAGGTGTAGTTAATCACCTTCTCAATAGCACACAAAGCCAGTTGACTTTCAACTGTGATCAGCTGTGGTCATTTTGATTAGCTCAGCATGAAACAAGCTTTTCCTGAAGCATTTCAGTCTTTGGTAGTGCAACTGAAGAAAACAATCAACTATGGGTGACAAGGCATTGTCCGAAGATCTCCGGGATAAAGTTGTGGACAGGCACAAGTCGGGAGATGGATACAAAACATTTAAAGGCTTTATCAGTGCCTAGAAGCACAGTGAAGTCTATTTGATACAACACAGACCCTCCCTGGGTCAGGACGTCGCTCCAAACTGGATTAAAGAGCCAGGAGGAAACTGGTCAAGAGGTCTACAGCAACTCTGGAGCAGTTGCAGGAATTCATGACAAAGAGTGGTCATTGTGTGCATGTGACAACAATTTCACAAATTCTCCACAAATGTGGCTTGTATAGGAGGGTTACATGAAAAAAGCCACTCCTCAAGAAAGGCCACATGCAGTCACGAATGAGCTTTACCAAAACGCACCTTGAAGATTCTAAGGCCACGTGGAAAAAGGTGTTATGGTCAGATGAGACTAAAATGTAATTATTTGGCCTCAACGCCAAATGATATGTCTGGCGAAAATCCAATACAGCTCACCATCCAAATAACAGCATTCCTACAGTAAAGCTTGGAGGTGGTAATATCAAGTTATGGGGTTGTTTGTCAGGATAGGACTTAAACCCCATTGATAATCTGTGGAATGACTTGAAAACAGCAGTCCACAAACGGTCACCATCAAATTTAACTGAACTTGAGCAGTTCTGCAAAGAAGAGTGGTCAAATATTGCAACGTCTAGATCAGGGGTGTCAAACCGGTTCCACGGAGGGCCATGTGTCTGCAGGTCTTTGGGTTTTCCTTTAAATTGGTTCCCAGGTCAGACCTGAACAACCAGGTGGGGGTAGAAATTAACCAATTAGTGAACTAATTAATCAATCAGGTACAAGGTGAGAGTGAAAACCTGCAGACACTCGGCCCTCCGTGGAACCGGTTTGACACCTGTGGTCTAGATGAACAAAGTTAGTAGAGACATATCCCAACAGACTAAAGGCTGTAATTAAAGCAAAAGGTGGTTCAAAAAAATACTGACACAAGGGGGGCCTGACAACTCAGTGATTGTTTTTTTTATATTTTTAATTTTTTTCTGACATGTTGGGGTTATATCTTTCACTTGGATGTTCTAAGTTGCACTGAGTAAATACAGCTGAATGATACAAAAACTGTGTCTGTCTTTATTTCAGGCTGCAAAGCAACAAAATGTGATTATTTTAAAGGGGGGTGATTCTTTTCTATACCCACTGTAAATACTGTATAGAGCTAGTGATGTGTTCCTCATAGAGTCTAGTTACCATTACCTAATTGTTTGTTTTAGATGTCAGAATTCCGAAGACCATATTAATACCAAAACAAAGTTCAAAAATTGTAATGAGTAAGCTTTTGTACAATAATTTTTAGTGTCTAGGATTGCATTACTGTGATCCAGAAGCTGAACTTGCACTAGTGTTTTACTGGTGTTTTGACTTCTGTTGCACATGGGCATGCCCCATGTAAAATGATATGGGTCAAGAACAGATCCAAATCCTTTAACTGATGAAAATGCGATTGCAGACGCTTTCACTTCATTGCAGCAGAAGTGAAATTCCTTTGTCAACACTTAATGAAAAAAGGATTAAATCATAGTGGAATACATGACAATCCAGCAATCATGCAGGAATGCTCTGATGTCATGAGGGTTTACAAGTGTTTTCACTTAGTCTGTTCACAGAAAGAGATGTCCTTGATTCCTTTCAAGCTTTAGAAACTATGATAGTTGCTGGACCTGATAAACCTGGTGCATGCTTCGTGGTCATTGCTGCACCATTTAGCAAAAAATTAATGCACCTTATTTACTTACCCAGTAAGTTGTTCCCCCTGCTAAATGTGGGTGAGGACCCTAGTGTCATCCATAACCAATGACCTATCTCTAAATTGTCATGCCTTGCTAAACTTCTGTAGTAATTTCCAAATAAAAAGCTGCAACCTTGATATTGGAACATTTTATTTTGAAGAAATCAAGGTGGTTTTTGGCCAGACATTGTAGTATAACAGCGACTACATCAGTGGTAAAAGTCTTGTCAAAGCCTGTGATTGAAAGTTGTGCTGTGTTGCTCATTCCTTACTGAAATTCTGTAATCAATGAAGAATAAAGCTGTGTCCATTCGTACGTGAAAATTCAATTTTGAAGAGATATCAATTAAATTTTAGACCTGAGCATAGTATACTAAAACAGCAATGAATTTGGTGGAAACTATTGTCAAAGCCTTGGACTGAAAGTTGAACTGTGTCGCTGATTGATCTGTCAAAGCCTTTTGAGAGAGTTGATCATTTAATTTGACTGAAAACGATTACTTAATTGGTGTTTGCCAAGGATTTGTGATAGAACCAAGGATATTATAACTGATGGTATGTAGTCTAATTGTTGTTGTTTGCTAAGTACTTCCAAAACTTACATATACATAAATAATATCTGTATTGTATCTCTAGGAGAAATTGTAGTTTTATGCTGATGACATGGTACTATATAGTATTTTCTAGGTCTCAAAATCTACTTTTGGGTGACCTCAAAATAACTACCTTGAACGGTTGTTGTGAAACGTGTTCCATTTCAAATATTTGTTAGGATTTGGTTAGATTAAAGTATTTTAAAAATCACATTACTGAGTTGAAGAAGCTACAGCTAAAATTGTATTTTATAGAAACAAATTGTTTTTCTCAACCATTTAATATATTTTATGTAATGTAATAAAATGTGTAAAAAGGGTCTGACTACTTTCCAAATGCACTGTATATTATACATATAATGAATAATCTGAGCAATCATTAGTACATGATATCAAATGTATTTCTAAATGTGTAAAAAACTAGCCTTACTAATGTTGAAGTAATGATTAATAAAAGCAAACTGTAAACTTTTTAATTTATATTAAAGCAGTGAAAATTATTTTACAACACATTCTCGTTCGCATATGTGCTTAGCCATTGTAAATGTTTAACAAAATGCATGCACACCAACACAAACAAAAACTTTTAAAGAAGCAAGCACACAACCACCCTATACTAAAGCTTTCAGAAATGCTTTAAATTCACTCTTGAAACACAAGACTGAGTTAACAATAGAGTATAATGTGGCCCTTCTGATACAGTCAGTGTTTCCCAGCCTTTTTGTACCAGAAGCCGAAGCAATGAATTGACAAGTTATGGTGTATCCTATACTGCAGGTTTTATTAAACTATGTATGGGAACCCAAAGTTTGTTCTGGGCATGTGGGTCACGAGTTATGAGAAATACATTTATTATGCCACAATATTTGTTCTTAACTTGGGTTTTTAAAGTAGGTTTTTAGTCAGTGGAAGATGGCGAATTTCTAACCTGGGTCTCAAGCTGAAAAGGTTTAATAACCCCTGCTCTGAGGGACGGACATCTTACGGTGCCTCTCAAAAGCATTCAACCCACTTAGAATTTCCACCATTTTGTTCCATCCTACTGATAAATATAGCCTATTAAATATAATGATTCAGCATTAGCACATACCCACAAATTGTTTAAAGACAATATAACCTCAAAAAAAGAGTTAGGCTTACCTTATTTTAAAATTGGTTGTCACCTTTAAATTCAGAAGTACAACTCAACATTTTACAAGTGAATAGTCCAAACATGGCTATATTCGATACTGTTATGTCAAATACTAAAACTCAAAAGCCTATTCCATATTACAAGAAATTAACCAAGATGTTCAGCTTTGATCTAAGTATAGTCCACCAAAAGGGATGGGGAATGACTTTGGGAAGGGAGGTCTGGGGCGTTTGAGTGTAAGTGTAAAAGGTATGTAACAAATAAATATTCATAATAAGTGATGAGTAGGACATATGAGTGGCATATTAAAGTTTGTGAGTGGGCAAAAGAACCCTGAAGTGTTATGTAGGAACATAATGTTCTGGTAGCTTAAAGAGTTAAGTCTCAACAAATTCTGGAAGTATTAATTCTGGCCATCCCTCTCTCTTTCTGTATTATGTTTGTAGTTGGGACAGGCCACACGTGGTTCCGAAACACTGAACAGGCTGTTTTGATGACATTCGTCTATACAATGCTATGTATTTGTAAACCAGTTTTGTTTGTCAATCCATAATTCATGGAACTTTAGTGTCAAATATAATTTATTTAGAATTCAGGCCTATGTACTAAAATTCAGTCACTCCCTGCAATCCACCGAATTCAGCCCTGGGTCTTTCTGAGGACCAGCTTGATTAACAATAGCATTTCAGAACTTGCAAAATTAGTTTCAGCTATCACTATCTGAATGAGCGGTCAGACACATTCTGTGGAAATTAAGTGGTCTATGAATGGAAGGTTGAGAAACACTGACCAGACAACAAAGAAATAAGCCAGACATGACCAATGATGTTCGTTGAATAAAAAGTAGTTGCTTTTGTGGGAGGCACTTTGTTTCTTTTATTGATATACATAATTACATAATTTATTTTTATAAACATAAGTTCATAAAAACTGATTTCTGACATCATAGTTACCAGTCATGACAGTTTACAGGGCAAGGCAACCAAATTATCACAAGACATGACCAGAGACAGGCCATGCCTTTCAGGGCCCATGGTTAATATCATAATCCTAGACAATATTTTTCATTTTTGCAATCAGGTAATATTAAGGTAAGCAATTTAGCTGACACAAACTCAAGAAAATCAGCGGACTCCGTGAAAGGTTTGAAAGGGTAATAAAAGGTCTGAAGTGACATTAACTTACGGATATACTCATGTTTGTTAGAGGTTTACAGAGTTCTAATGAATGAGCCCCTTGTTTTCCCAATCTATAAAATGTGTTAATAGAAAGACTAACACATGCACTTGGGTGCTGACATTTAGAAAATATTATATGCAGTCAAAGTCCCAAATGAGAAGAAAGGCTTTGAGGTGTGTTAGGTTAGAAAGCATGAGCCAGAGTCACAGTAACTGGGCCATTTTCAAGGGTGGTGACTATCTGGAGAGGTTGTATGAAGGAGGCTACTTTCATCATACAAGACCCGCCCCCTGTTAGACAGCAGTAGACCCAGACACTCAGGGTGAGTTCGGGGCTAGCATCGGTCACATCTGGAACTGCTGGAAGTACGGTTGAGATGGAGAGGGGCTGAGAAAGGTCTTGGATGTTCCCGGTTGCCACCCGGCTCTCAAGCAACCACTCATTACCTGTAGCAGAACACAAGTATCACATGAAAAAGGTAAATAACAATATATTTAATGGGATACAGTAGTCACATAGACACCACAATATAGAAACCTTACAATAAAATTTCAAATGACATGCACATGAACGAATTACATCCACTTATTTAAATCTATGAAGACTCCGTGATAAACGTCAGTTGACAGAAAGCTACATTTTTTTTTTAACTGCATTGATTCTTAGTGTGCTGAGATCCTTTTTCTGTTTCTACATGATGAATGAAATATATGTGGATGAAAACACTAACCAAAAAGTTTGTTGTGGTATGCAGATTTTATTGCAGATCACTTTATAAAATTACAACAAGAAACCATGTGAGCCTAGTTCAGCTGGCCCGCAATAGAAAATGTTGCCCTCTTGAGATTTGAACCCCGGTTGCCCACATGAAAGACTTATTGTTAACCACTACACCACAGAGCTGCACATTTGCTGGGTGTCCGTATAGCCTCTTGTCTCTATCCTGAACAAATCCTCTTTTGGCACTGGTCATTTTAACAGTTATATGGCCATTTGTGAATGACAGTGATATAGTTAAACTGACTAACGTTTCTTACTAAATTTACCTCCACCACAAATAGCGTTTATATTTGCCGTTTGCCATTGGCCGTTTTAACAGCGTATTAGCCAGTAATAAGCTTTACTGGTATCTACTAACTTACTGTAATAGTCATAAGAATTGAGCAATTGCTTGCGAGTCTGCCAACGCTATTTCATTTCATGGCATAAGAATGTATTTTTTTCTTTCATGGCAAACAACGTACTTTTGTCTTTCATTCGTGAATTACATTGATACAATAACTATCAATAAAGGTGACGATGACTAACTATTTCATCAAGTGAAAAGACGAGAGAATCGTGGAATCTACCAGAAATAATTAATAAATATTGTTGCTCTCAATATATTCGAACTCAGGACTTCCACATGAGAGGCACTGTCTTAAACCACTACGCCATGGTATTACACATTTCAGCAGTCGCTAGACTACATTGAGGATTGTGTTAAACTGACTTACGTTTCTTATTAAATTTACTGCAACCATGAACTATGGCGTCTATGAACTATGGCTTTTGCCACTGGCCATTTAAACAGCTTATTAGCCAGTAATAGGGTTACTAGTATCTACTAACTTACTAGGAATAATCATAAAAAATTAGCTAGCGAGACTGAAGATGAACCTTTCCATGCCAGAAACAGTCGCAATATAACCGCATACAGTTTCAGTTAAGGTTTACAATAACGTAACTACTGTATGTTGTAGCCAGCAAATGTGTTTGTCTATCCTGACAACTCCGGGATGCTGACATTCTAGCCAGAGTCAAGTAACCCTGACTGCAGTGTGGCAGTTCGGGGCGAGGATCAATGTGGGCGGAGTCAAGGTCTCTGCTCAAAACTGCTAATTACTCATAGGAAAAATAATGGCCACTCCAAATTCAATCCATTAATTTTTTGTTTAGTCATAATTCAAAGAAAAACTATTAATTTTGTGACTATGTATGTCGCGTATTAGCTAAACACTTCGTTCATTTCTGATAGTATGTACATGTTTTCCATAATGATTCTATAGTTGTGGTTACTACATCACCACACTCCCTCTCCTGCATGTCCTTGGTTCTCCTCATTTCTGTAAGTTACCTTTATTTTGCACCAGTGGGTTTTATCAGTTTCTTTATTAAATTGAGTAATTTTTGAAAGCTTTATGAAAGCTTAAGCAATGACGTTTATATTTGTATGTATACCTATGTATATGTAGGATAGGTTAAATTAAGATTAGCTTTCATTGATGTTGATACCTTAGTGAACCTCAGCTTGAGTGACCTTGAAGGAGACAGGAATGGGTCAGGTTTAACATGTCCGACTCCGCCCACATTGAGCCCAGCCCTGAACTGAAAAACTGCAGTCAAGGGTTTCTCAGCAGAGTTGCAAAGAAAAAGCCATATCTCAGACTTGCCAATAAAAAGAGAAAATTAAGATGGTCAAAAGAACACAGATACTGGACAGAAGAAAATTGGGGAGGAAAGCCAGCATCCCTTTTGTGGGTACTTTTTAATGAAGCTGTCACTTTAGGACCTGTGAGGTGTCTGTTTCTCAAACTAGACACTCTAAAGTATTTGTCCTCTTGCTCAGTTGCACACTGGAGCCTCCCACTCCTCTTTCTATTCTGTTTAAAACCAGTTTGTTCTATTCTGTGAAGGCATTAGTACACAACGTTTCAGAAGAAAGTTTCAGAAGAAAGTTCTGGCCGTTTTGAGCCTGTAATCAAACCCACAACTGCTGATGTTCTAGATACTCAACTATTCTAAAGAAGACAGTTTTATTGCTTCTTTAATCAGCACAACAGTTTTCAGCTGTGCAAACATAATTGCAAAAGGGTTTTCTAATGATCACATAGCCTTTTAAAATTATAAATCTGGAATAGCAAACACAACATGCCATTGTAGATATTCCATAAAAAAATCTGTCATTTCCAGCAACAATAGTCATTTACAACATTAACAATACCTACACTGTATTTCTCATCAATTTTATGTTATATTAAAGGACAATACATTTGATATTTCTAAGTAACCCAAAACTTTTGAATGGTAGTGTCTTTTTTTTATTTTAATAAAACATAAAATAAGTAAATCGCAATACTGAATCACAACAAATACAGAATTGCAGGAATGGTGAAGTTTTATCAATGTTTTGATGTATCAAGCAATGTCTATTCCAAAACGCTTTGCAATATTTTGGTTCAATGATCCCTGGAGTAATATACATCACCTTCTGCAGACAGGATCCAAAAGCTGGGTGCTTCTTTGGTAAGCTTGGTGCCCTCTGGAAGTGATAGCACCAGTTTCATGTTGACAGTCTGCCCTGGTGACACTGTCAACAGTGGCATATTCACTTTCAATGCAGATTTGGGGAGTTTGGGGACTTTAAAAGAACAAGAGAAATTTGTCGCAGAATCTACAGTATCCTCCACTGAAATGGGAAACTGAGTGAGAGAGAGAAAGAAAGATGTAAAAAAAAAAAATCTGGAAACAACAATATTTATAAAATATAAATGCTACTGATGTAAGTAGTAAAGATAGGGTGGCTTTTCACTTTGCTGATTTATGTCTCTGGTGGGTGGGGCTTCCAGTTTGATCTGACAGGTGGGTGGGACTTCCGGTTTGCTGGGTGGTGCTTCCTGTGTGTCATATGGACTTCTTGTATGACATGTGTTAGGGCAACTTCCGGAATGACGTATGCATGTCCAGTGACTTTAAAATTTATGATTGCATTGTTGTGTTCATGTTTGATGTTTTACAATGATTGATAAACACCCCAGACAAGTGTTATAAAAGTAGTGAGATGCTTAACAAATGGATGTTAGGGTTACGGAATGTTATATTTCCATGCAATTAATAGGAGTTATTTCAGTGACAGGGTTCAGCAGTGCTATATTCCCCAACATTTTATGTTCCAATAAGCGTGACAACAAATGTCCTACAACCAGTGGGCGTTAACCTTTGTTTTATGAGGCGATAGATGATTGGCGTGTAATTTACCCACGCAGACCCCGATGTTGGTCATTCAGACTTGCCTGAGCAACACCGTTGAAAACTACCAGCTTAACTGCTGCTCAGCGAGTCGGCAAGAGATTACAAATGGACGGAAAAGACGCGATCAACATGCCAGCCTGAAAGAAAGCGATGCAGGGTTTACCCCGAATTCATCAACTACACCAGGATATGTTGGCACAGGAGTGGAAGTTTGAAGATGGTCGGATCGGGGGATACATTTTCAACCCAGAGATACTAGAGGTTGCATTTTATGAATTACCCGTAGGCCAAGAGTTTAAGGCTGGTGTGACTGATCAAATGGTTTTAATGCCAGTTTATGGACCGCCTTTCGAAAAGTGTTTTATTTGGGCCCAAAACAGGGCACACATAATATGGTAGATGTACTGTTTAAAGTAACTGATGGAATGAAACAGTATGACTCTGTTAGATTGGAACTATTTCTGGACAATGTTGGTATGTTAGAGTTTGACTGCGACTGCGCACTGTTCGACTAACATACAGCCCTGAAGCCCCGCCTTAAACTAACAGAGTCCTCAACCGGACCGGCTGTGTGATGCCTTGGATGACAACCCTGAAGCCCCGCCTTAAACTAACACGGTCCTCAACAGGACCAGCTGTGTGATGCCTTGGATGACAACCCTGAACCCTGCTATGGTACCCCGGACAGCTCGATTCCACCGTTACACCCACCAAGAAACTACCATTGGCTTGACCGGCTTGGCGGTCAGCTAGGACCTCTTAACACTAGGCCACTAGGCTTAAACGCCTACGCTAATTGGTGTTTGAGTTTGTAATTAAAATAAAACTGCCATTTTGAAAGCTACACCCTCTTACTTCCATGGCTTTTCCTAAATGGGCTTATATTTCATTGTTCCGTTGTCATAATTCTAAACTGACGAACAGGAAACAATTTAGAGACGATTTACCTGTTTTCTTTACCCAGTTTTCCTATTTAAGCCCACGCCACTTAGCGTTGGTACCAAAATGTTACCCAGGCACTAATCACCCTTCGCTGAATGCATTAAGTCATTGGATGAATGCGCGATACACCCAGATGAATGAACTTAATTAGGCTATTATTGAAATACAATACAAATGATATAGGCTCAATAGGAAATTCATCTTATTGTGTAGAGTAATTAATGAAATTTAAATCGAAAATGTAAATCTACATTACATTAGGATGGAAAGAGAAACTAAATCGCCCACACATCTTATCGTCTCTCTTTGAATTTTTTCTTATTATTTTACTGAAGATTAATATTTTACAAATGTATTAGGCTAAATAATTATTCACAAAATGAAATTCCAATGATATCTCGTTTCTATCTTTTTCTAATAAGTCCTCTCGGTTTTTCTATAACTTATTCATATCATATATAGAAAGATCTTATAAACTAGTTAACTAGAAGACTAGAGCTATGCTTTGGTGTTGACATCAACTCTATAGCTCCACTACAACCCGCAGGAGAGACCTGCAAAGACGCAGCGTTCACAGCCTATTCATTTCGGACCTTGTGTTTTTCTAATAGCTCCTCTTGGTTTTTCGATAACGTTTTCATTTCACCTACAGAAAAATCCTATATGCCAATAATCTAGGAGGCTAGAGCTATGCACTGGCATTGAAATCAACCCGATAGCCCCACTACTGCGGCTCACCACCTATTAAATTCGGACCTCTTCTTTTTCTATGTATTCTTTTTTAGTAGTTTGTTTTGTACGATGAAACCTTCAAAATAAACACACTCTTGTATTTTTCAAATTAATTATTTAAAACAAATTCTGCATTTCATTATTTCTATTAGAATATTCTATATAGTTTGATAACGACCCAGTAGATGAACTGAGAATAGGAATGAATACATGGATACATTTAATGAGGAAGCTGTATGCCATGCAGTAGCGTCTTGGCTCGATGAAAACTAAGAGACTGCTGTCTAAGGATGGGTAACTTCAGTCGTGTTTACATGTATCTGAACAGTTGATGCACAAAGCTATCAAGAGTGGATTTGATGGTTGCAGACTTTTTAATAACCAAGACCATGTCAGTATATAGCGTTTTAATGATCTTAACAGTCAGGAACACATCTGATGATTGGCTGCAATTGTTGTCAAATGGCGTTGCAACAAATGCTCTAAACAACTTCATGTATAAACTTCTAACATTTAAAAATGCTGACCACAAATACTTTAAAATTGGGCACCTGTTATGTGCGTTTACGTATGTAACAGATGTTTGTGTGAGAGTTTGTGTGATGTTTTCAAGCACGGTCAGCCATGCTTGTAAACCAGATGCATTAAATGCCTTGACCGGCACGTTTCAGTTGCGGTGTTAAAACTGGAAATAGGAAACAGTTCCAGTCTAACAGTCATAATGCTTCATTCCATCAGTTACTTTAAACAGTACATGTACCGTATTGTGTGCCCTGTTTTGGGCCACAATAAAACACTTTTCGAAAGGTGGTCCATAAACTGGCATTAAAGACCATTTGATCAGTCACACAAGCCTTAAACTCTTGGCTTTCGGGTAATTCATAAAATGTTGATCGTGTCTTTTCCGTCCATTTGTAATCTCTTGCAGACTTGCTGAGCAGCAGTTAAGCTGGTAGCTTTCATCAGTGTTTCACCCAAAATATTGATTGCTGCACAATCCGCCATGGTTTGTATTGTGTACATAGGTTTACTCAGGCAAGTCTGAATGACCAACACCGGGGTCTGCGTAGTTTAAATACACAGACCATGCCAATCACCTATCGCCTCATAAAACATGAAAGGTTAACACCCACTTGTAGAAGGACATCTGTTGTAACACTTTATCGGAAAATTTAGCACTGCTGAACCCTGGCGCCCTTTTGTTAAACATCAAAGATCGCCTATTAATTGCCTGGGAATTTACATTCCGGAACCCTAAGACAGATTTGTTAAGCATCAAACATCTCACTACTGTTATAACACTTGTCTGGGGTGTTTATAAATTGATATAAAACATCAAACATTAACACAACAATGCAATCATAAATTACAAAGTCACCGGACATTCATACATTATTCCGGACGTTTTGCCCTAACACACCCAGGAAACCGGAGGTCTCACATACCAAACCGGAAGTCCCACCCACCTGTTAAATCAAACTGGAAGCCCCGCCGACCAGGGTCATAAATCAGCAATGTGACAAAAGCCACCCTATATTTACTACTCATATAGACAGGGTATTGGTTATCAATAAACAATCAAGCAATCAATAATTAATAATTACACACCCTACTGACATACACATATCTCACCCGTGACACAGTTTTGGTTTCCAGATCCAGGACTTTAAGCTGGTGGTTGTTTGTGTCAGCTATGAACAACACTCCTTCCCCAACACACAGGCCACCAGGCTCATTAAAACTTGACTCCGTGAAGCCAGGCCCTAACACGTCACCAGCTTCTCCTGTCCCAGCCACAACCCAACATTGCTTGTTCTTAGGGTCCACCACTTTGATCTGAAAAAAAGCATAACAATAAAACATACAGAGTACTCTACACAACAAATCAAAACATACTGGAAATGGACTCAGCCGCTTAGGCTATATGGGCTTCAAGATTCTCAAATCTCACAGGTTTATGAGGAAAACAAGCTGTTGTCATCACATCCTGACATGAAACCACAATTGTCAATAAAATATAGTGTAAACTTTATCAAAAAATGTAGGTTCAATTGTATTTGATAACTTTGCTTTAAAACAGACCTTGTGGTTGTAGGAGTCAGCCACATAGAGCAAGCTTTTGTCAGGAGCCCAGGCCACACCAAGAGGGTGCTGGAGCTTTGCGTCCATTCCTTTTCCGTCAACGTCCCCAAAGGCAAAAAGGTTCTGTCCCCAAAAGACATAAACATAAACAACGTAAGTGAAAAAAAGGAACCCTCAATTACCCTCCCCCATTTTCAAGACTGTTTATTACGATGATAAACTGTTTCCACTAGAGGCAGCACCCACAATATCTACATTGGCTATAATCTTAAAAATGCATGAAAACAAAACATTTGCTTTTAGCCCTTTACAAGGGAGGAGGCTCAGCTTCCTTCCTTTGCAAAACTATAATAACAATTGTTAATGGCAGTCCAACTAAAAGTAAAACAGGAAACCAAAATAATTTTACTTCTGGGTAATGGAGATTAGATGAAAGCTAACCAAGTTTCAACCACTGAATTGTTATATTAGTCTAGCTATCTGCATCCACATTGTGTCCACTTCTGTTTTGTTTGAGGGGTGATGACTTTGCATAGACAATTCCTGTTTCCATTTTATTTTTATACTTATTTGGAAAGTTATCTGTCTGAAGTTCAACCTCCCTGAAATAATTGTACTTCCCTTTTGAAATGGCCACAATAAATAGGGTAACATGGGGTAAAATTCCCCCTCTTCCGTAAATCTTACATTAAATTCACTGTGGATATATAATTTTTATATATATACAGATATAGGGAAGGCTTAAGACAATTCATTCACTTTTATTAGAAAGGAAAATGTTTATGTTTTTAATGTAAACTAGTTACGCACAGCAATGTACATGCAATGTCTTGGCTTTTGGTTCTGCTCCTCTGGGGTGATTGACTGCCATAAAATGTCTGCGTTTAAGATACTACCAACAATACTGGTAACTTTATTGCCGCTTAAATTGACCCAAGCGCTTCACAGGTACTTTTTTTCAATATATATTTGGAGAGAAGCTATTCATTAGCAACATGCCAAGTGTCCCTTTTTATCTACTGGGCCACTAGCCAAACATTTTTAGATTTGACTTATTTTCAACTAACCTAGTGGAACTCCATATTTCTGAATTACCAACGTCATGTTTGCCTTCATCAGACTTTAATTACCAGACATTTTTCACACCTGGACTCTCTATTTGAACACAATAAAGGGAGCTCCTCACCCCTGACCAGCCAAAGCTAAGTACAATTATGCCTGCTCATTGTAGATGTTGTAATTTTAACAAGGAGAACTATCGCTTTCCTGTAAAGACAGCAATGCAAGAAGCTCGGCTTCAGACGCAATTATCAAGTGTTATCCTAATGTAGAAAAGGAAAAAACTGAATTTGTGCCACAAGTCCCTGCAGCCAAAAACCTTTCTCAAGGTAACTGGGAAGAAACGCTTTTGACCTGCTAAACTTGGATCGCTCTTTGAGCCGACAGAGACATTGTCTGTTTCAGACTGTCTTTTGAGGTTTTAGTCATGAAAGCTATGCAGGCTAATCAATAATTTTTCATAGCTACTATTTACAGACCCTTGGGACCTACACAGGGTTCCTGTGTACAGATAATATTCAAATGATTTGCTCTTCCAATATTGTAGATCTAAACGTTTTCATCATAATCCTGGAATATTGGACCACCATCAAATTATGTTTACTGTCCTAACAACATATACACAACAAAGTATTTAAATTAGCCTGAAAAGACGGTATGGTGCACTACCAAAAAGCACTCACATCAGGCTATTTTCCCAAACTTATTGAGTTGAACAAAAATAATCCAAAGTGTATACAGTTACAAAGTTCACGAAAAAGGAACGTTGATGAATACATGAACTTCTGATGAAAAGATCATAACATACTCCTCCTTAAATAAGCATTATGTTCAAAAACACAGTTGCCCTGAGAATGCACAGAACTGCCCTCACCAGGAATCAAGTGCAAAACTTGAATATTTTAATCCTTTACCGCTCACCACACTCACTAAAATAGTAATGAGCTCTAAACAAACAACTCAACGTTATAGAGCTCTGGAAAAAATTAAGAGACCACAACACTGTTTTTCTTTCCTTTCCAAAAAAGTTGAAAAGGAAAGTTTTGAGTGAGGAACAGAACCGTTCAATTTGCAGTGGTCTCTTAATTGTAACCCTTCTGTTCCTCACTCAAAACCTTCATTTTATACCTTTTTGGAAAAGAAAAGTAAAAGGTTGCAATAGTCTCTTAACCTTTTCGGGAGCTGTACCATCTAAACTACATAAGGAGCTACTTCATGTGCTTGGTCTGTCTATGTTGAACATAATAATTGCTCCCTAGCCTGGCGGGCTCTCATGACTTTTCTAAAATATATTTGGTTGATTGAATCTAAGTCCTAATTATTATGTGGTATTAGTTTATGTGACAGGACAAGGATCAGTCTGAAAAGTATGCTTAGATATCCTTGTGAATCCAAGGAATGCTCTCTAATGCCTCATTTCCACTGGTGCTTTACCCTGGTACCAAGGCTACACCAGTGATTTATGATAATGTTGTCTATAAACTTTCCTGTTTCGACTACACGTTTAGTACCAAGGACTTGATGGTCTCAGAAAGGGAGTGAAGAGTAAACTATCCACGGGATGACACAATTCATCTGGTAGGAAAATAAAAATAACATGCTCAGTTTGTTTATAATACAGAGTCTCACTGCTCCCTACTTCTATTGAGTAAATGGCATCATACCACCTTTGGTCGTTCAAACTCTTTCCGTTGTGAGTCTTTTCTTCCCTGTACAGTTGCTTCATTTTCTATACTTCATCAGGGATCTGTTTGTTAGCATCTGTTTGCTATGCCATTATGATGGCATAAGACAAAACAAACAATACACCTCGCTATTCAAATAGCACAACATGCAGCGTTTTCACAGCACATTATGTGCTAAAGTCCAGAGCTTGGCACCAAGTGAGAGCCGGGCAACTTGGCCATGGCCGACTGGCACTGGTCCGTGTCAATGGAAACTGAACATAGTCTGGACCATAATCTGGACCAGGCATAAGCCTCAACTGAAACTGTTTACGGTTATATTGCAACTGTTTCTGGCATGGAATAGTTCATCTTCAGTCTCGCTAGCAATTACTAAATTCTTATGATTATTCCTAGGAAGTTAGTAGATACTAGTAAGCCTTTTACTGGCTAATAAGCTGTTAAAATGGCCAGTGGTAAAAGCAATACATTTCATAGACGCTATGGTGGAGGTAAATTTAATAAGAAATGTTAGTCAGTTCAAATCTCGAGATGGCAACACATTCAGTTGCGGGCTGGCTGAACTAGGCTTGCCTGGTTTCTTGTTCATAAATTTTATTACATAGATGTCGGGTGCCATGTCACAAAATGTCATTGTGCAGGGTGACTCTGTTATTCGGTGCATTTGACAAACTTTGAAACTGAAACATGAGCCCTTGGACCAGGCCTCAGTACTACCTGGCCCAAATGACTCGTCCTGGTTTGTCTGCTGATCATGCAAACACATTGACATGGCACAAAAGGTCATGTGCTCTTATATTCATCACCTGGCATCACCAATAGAGGACTGACTCAGAGTGTGGTTCTTCACTAGGTTTCTTCCTAAGTTATGACTCTATGAGAGATTTTCCCTAGCCACTGTGCATTAACTCCTGTTGATTTATTATTTTCGGTTTCTGGGCTGGATATCTGTATAAAGACTTAGTGATAACTGCAGACATAAAAAGGGCTTTATAGAATACATTTGGTTATTTTATGTCCCAATTGTTATGTTGCATTCGTTTACAGTGGGGAGAAAGTATTTGATACACTGCCGATTTTGCAGTTTTTTTTCTTTAAGAAGACCTCCTGTTCTCCACTCATTACCTGTATTAACTGCACCTGTTTGAACTTGTTACCTTTATAAAAGACACCTGTCCACACACTCAATCAAACAGACTCCAACATCTCCACAATGGCCAAGACCAGAGAGCTGTGTAAGGACATCAGGGATAAAATTGTAGACCTGCACAAGGCTTGGTCTGGGTCTCCATGCAAGATCTCACCTCGTGGGGCATCAATGATGATGAGGAAGGTGAGGGATCAGCCCAGAACTACACGGCAGGACCTGATCAATGACCCGAAGAGAGCTGGGACCACAGTCTCAAAGAAAACCATTAGTAACACACTACGCCGTCATGGATTAAAATCCTGCAGTGCACGCAAGGTCCCCCCTGCTCAAGCCAGTGCATGTGCAGGCCTGTCTGAAGTTTGCCAATGACCATTGTTGTGGAAATTCTGAAGCCTGATGCATTCTTACTGTTTAAAGAACTGAGTCCCATTGTTTTGATGTGAGAATGAATGAGTTACTAGTTAAAGATTCTGAGAGGGATCTGGTATTTGTCCTAGGGGGACATCCTTGACCAGCATCCTTGACTGGCACCAGTGGATTAGATGGTTACTCGTAAATCTGTATAACCCTTTAGTGTCTCTGTTGATTATCCAGACATTGTGTCTCCTCAGGCGTTGAGAAGGATAATGTGGGGGGACAGCCCGCCCTTTAGGTAAATGTTACAAAAGACAGATGGATGAGCTGTTGAATGAGCTATATTGAGTTAGAGACTCCTCTGACAATTATGTTGGTAAGCGTTTGATGCGTCTATCTTATTTGCAAATAATAAATAAACTGTTAATTTGTGCCAAGAGTATTTTGTCTCTGTACTTCCTTCTTAAAGAGTTCTGATCGATAAAATTACCATCACACCATCTGGATGATCCAGAGGATGAATGGGAGAAGGTCATGTGGTCTGATGAGACAAAAATAGAGCTTTTTGGTCTAAACTCCAATCGCCGTGTTTGGAGGAAGGAGAAGGATGAGTACAACCCCAAGAACATCATCCCAACCGTGAAGCATGGAGATGTAAACATCATTCTTTGGGGATGCTTTTCTGCAAAGGGGACAGGAAGACTGCACCGTATTGAGGGGAGGATGCATGGGGCCATGTATCGCGACATCTCAACCTCCTTACCCGAAACCTGAAGGATCTGGAGAAGGTCTGTATGGAGGAGTGGGCCAAAATCTCTGCTGCAGTGTGGGTAAACCTGGTCAAGAACTACAGGAAACGTATGATCTCTGTATTGCAAACAAAGGTTTCTATACCAAATATTAAGTTCTGCTTTTCTGATGTATCAAATACTTATGTCATGCAATAAAATGCTAATTAATTACTTAAAAATCATACAATGTGATTTTCTGGATAATTTTTTTAGATTCCGTCACTCACAGTTGAAGAGTACCTATGATAAAAATTTACCACAAGTTCTTCATGATCTATGGCAGAAGTTAGTCCACCAGGGCAGGTATATTAATATGAACATGTCACCTAGCATGCTACCATGTGTTGAGTTTTAGAAAACTCATAAGAACACCAACTGTAACCTATCCTAATGTTAAAACTAGTTAGCAAAAAGCCCTACCCTGGTATGTTAGTTAGCATTTTACTATGGTTATAAATCATTCCCTTGGTGTGCTAGTCAATGTCTCAACACGTGGAGTCTGATTATAGCCCGCAAGATAACGTCTGGAGGGTTGCAACATCTAACTAGAGCCTCTTGAAAGTAACTGAAGATTTGCAGATTTCCCGCATTTAGTAATGACTTCTATGTTAAATAGAAGTCATTACACACCTGCAGAGTCATTTAAAGTGACTCTGTTTAACCCCCTGAGGACGGACTAAGCGGTACCGCCCACACCTGGGTTGTATTTCCATAACAATTACATAGTATTACATATTTTCAAAACGGTTTGTGATAGAGAGATTCTGTTTTCTTTGCTGTTTCCCAGAGATTCCGCTGAAAACGCAGATGCGCTTTGTGTTTACGTGGCACATTTCCTTGTTGTCGTCATCCTGTCCAAATGCAACCAAACCCTTGTGCACCTGACCAATGGATGGGCTGTAGGGTGACAGCATGCAATGGAAGGCTGTTGCTATGCAGAATAGTTTATTTTACCCAATCAGGGGAAGGTATCTGTTATGTATTTGATCAAATCATAAGGTTGCTGGGTGGGACATAAGGTTCGTTTTCTTTATTTGCTCAATCTGACTGTAGAAGAGGTTGTAGCAGTATGTCAGCTTAGCTAGCATGCTAACGTAGCATTAGCAAATGTTTAAGCATTGTGTCCTTGTGTTACGCTAAAAGAAAGGATATGTGTTTTCAACTGTTTTATAAGTATTATTATTAGTATAAATTGGCAAAATGTAAAAACACTTTTACTAAATGTCCGTTACTTTTAGCCATAGTCCGTTACGGTTATCAAACGCTGGATAGCTGAGTTACCGGACAACAAAGGACAAATGCTAACAACAGGCTAATGCTAACGCAAGAACAGTCTGGTAAGTAACATCTAATAACCTATTTATCATGAAATAATGTAATACAAATGTGATCATTATAGATATTGTCTGCTTTGCGTATTTAGAATGGGAGAACTGTTCCACATGGCTGTCTGAATTCAATCATAAACAGAAAAATAATGATGGGTGTCAATCATATTGTCCTGTTTGCACATAAGGTGAATTATTTCATTGTTCTGTTAACATTTATTGTGAAACAATGCATATTTGTGTTGGAAAAACTGCTCCACATGGCTGTGTGTGGTCTGAATTCAATCATAAATAGAAAAATATTTATGGGTGTCATAATCATATTATCCTGTATGCACATAAGGTTAATTATTTAATTGTTCTGTTCACTTTTATTGTGATACCATGCATTTTTGTGCAAGAAAAAGGGTTTGAAAAGTGTTGGTGTAATGGCAGAACAGTTGCACAAGGGTTTTTGGGCTGAAAAAACGTGTTGGACAAAAGGCAAATTATAAAAATTTTCTGTTCACATTCATTGTGAAACCTTTTCTTACACAAATGTGCATTGTGTTTGCACAGAACATTTGTATTGGGAGTATCACTCCGTATGGGTGTGTTATGGTCAGAATTCAATAATAAAATAGAAAAAATCTTATTTCGCTTATGAAATAATTTACTTTATTGTGCATTTTTCCCTAAAACACTACCTTAATAAGAACATTAACATGCATGCTTATATTAGCTGAGGTACTTTGGAATAATTTGATGCCAAATACCAGAGGTGGGGGACTCGAGTCACATGACTTGACTCGAGTCTGACTGGAGTCACAATTTTCAGGACTTGTGACTTGCTTGATTAAAGTATGAAAATGACTTGACTTGACTTTGACTTGAGAACAAGTTACTTGAGACTTGACTTGAAGTGGAAGACTCGACAATGACTTGAACTTATAATAAACAAACAGCAATAAAATTATTTTATATGTTGTGACATCAGCACCACTAATCAGCGTATGTGCCTTTAACGCTGCACAATTCAAACCGCGCCAAACATGGCAGACAGTAACGTTAGTCGAGCTCCACAAATAGTATCGTTTGGATACAAGGACTTTGATCTGGACCGTGTGAATAAAAAAAGATTTGCCAGATGCTAAATATGCAACAATGTCAAATTTCATTCGTCATTTTAAGAACCACAAGGAAAGGTAAGAAAGTAATCTCTTTATATTCAGTTTCACTAAGATCTATAACGATTAAGTTACTAATGTAATGAATTAATCTTTTGTTTGTCATAATTTGGCCTTGGTTGCATATTATGTTTGTTTTTTTCTTGTTAGAAATGTGGCCATTATCATTACTGAATACGTCTGGTAAATAGATGTAATTTGACTATAACATAGCCTGAATTTTATTGTTGATGGGCATCTTAAAATGAGCGGGCATGTATATTATTACACGTAGGCTATAATGTCTGTATTAAATGTGCGCATTTTCAAGTGTTTGTGGACTGCGCTTGGAAACTAAAAAGCATTGTGCTTACACCATAACAGTTAACTTTACTGCATGAAAGGCTAACATGGAGGCGCTGATGTGATTCCTAGCACCTAAACATTTCGAATAGTTTTATTTTTTTACTCATACAGACAAGAATAATTACAGCGTAATTACATATTAGGCAGTTTTTCAGTCACAATAATTAGTTTATAAGGTTGTTATTATTAGCCCTTATTGCATGGATTGGCTGAATTCCAGTGCAGAATGCGTGTTATTTCTTGATAACAGACCATGGCAATGAAAAACAGCGCGTTGCTATGGACGCAGCAGGATTCTAACCAGAGACGGAACGGTATTTGATTTTGAAATCGAGCTTCGCACCGAGCGCACGTCAGAAACAGAGGACAGTGTGTGTGTGTGTGTGTTCATCTCTTTAGTACTGTGACTTGACTTGACTTGAAACTTATAAGGACTCGACTTGGCTTGCTTAGGGTGAACCCTTGACTTGACTTGCTTGATTTATCTGAACTGTGACTTGAGACTTGACTCCAGACTTGATGGTTAAGACTTGAGACTTGCTTGGACTTGACCATGTGCGACTTGTCCCCATCTCTGCCAAATACACAATGATCGATTTACATTACATATTGTTTATAAGCCCAAATATATAAGTAGTGAAACCCAAAAATTGTAAGCGTAGTACTCCGGGGGTTAATCACAAATGAAGTTCAGATGTTCTAGTAGGATTCTCCTGACATGGTCTTAGTTGCATCTCAGAGCAAAAGCCATGGTCCGCAGAGAGCTTCCAAAGCATCATAGGGATCCCCTTGTTGAAAGATATCAGTCAGGAGAAGGGTACAATATAATTTCCAAAGCATTAGATATACTATAAAACACAGTGAAGACATTACAGGAACTGCAGGAATATTGGTACTGGCTGTGTGTTACATGTGACTCCAGTATTCTTCATATGAATTGGCTATTGGGTAGGGTGGCCAGACGGAAGCCTTTTCTTACAAAGAAAAATATCCAAGACTGGCTGAGGTTTGCAAAAACAAACATCAAGTCCACCAAAAGCACGTGGGAAAATGTGTTGGACAATTTGGCCATAATTCCAAAAGGTATGTTTGGTGCAAACACAACACTGCACATCACCCAAGGAACACCATACCCACAGTGAAGCATGGTGGTGGCAGCATTGAAGCTGTTTTTCTTCAGCTGGAACCGGGGCCTTAGTCAGGGTGGAAAGAATACCGGGCAATTTTGGCACAAAACCTTCACAGATTTGGAGCGTGGGCAAATATTGCCACGTCAAGATGTGCCATGCTAATAGACTCCTACCCAAAAGACTGAGTGCTGTAATAAAATCAAAAGATGCTTCAAAAAAGTATTAGTTTAAGGGTGTGCACACTTATGCAACCAGGTTGTTGTTTTTTATTTTAATTTTTCAACAATCACCCAAATGGCCTTGACCAAAAGTTTACATACCCTTGAATGTTTGGCGTTGTTACAGACACACAAGGTGACACACACAGGTTAAAATGGCAATTAAAGGTTAATTTCCCACACCTGTGGATTTTCAAATTGCAATTAGTGTCTGTGTATAAAGAGTCAATGAGTTTGTTATGTGGATGTGGATGCACTGAGCAGGCTAGATACTGAGCCATGGGGAGCAGAAACGAACTGTCAAAAGACCTGCGTAACAACGTAATGAAATTTCATACAGATGAAACAACCACATCATCAAAGGATATAAAAAGGGATCCAAAGCCTTGCAAGTGAGTACTGTTAAATCACTCATTAAGAAGTGGAAAATTCAGGGATCTCTTGGTACTAAGACACGGTCAAGTAGACAAAGAAAGATTTCAGGCAAAACTGCCAGAAGAATTGTTCGTTAACCCACAGGTAACCTCAGGAGAATTACAGGCCGCTCTGGATAAAGATGATGTGGTTGTTTCAAGGAGCACAATACGACGATATTTGAACAAAAACGAGCTGCCAGAAAGAATCCTTTACCGCGCCAATGCGCCAATGCCAATCTACATGAAACACAGACCTTATCTGAAGCAATTCTGAAATATTACCAATTCTGCGAGGGTATGCAATCTTTTGAGCACAACTGTACAGTCATTAAAACGTTGAAGGTTTCATCTACATGAAACACAGACCTTATCTGAAGCGATTCTGAAATTCCTAATGGGAAAAATGAATGGTGAAATGTGAAAAGAATCAGTATTACATTTTGCAGCTGGGTTCTTTTTTGTGGAGCTCTGCCCCAGAGCTGATTACCCTTTGCTGCACTAGGGACACCAGCCTGAGAATTTGCATGTACGCAATCGGTGTCAGCCAATGAAAGTGCAGCAGCACATATATTAGGGGAACAAACCCGACATACTTCCCCGACAAGTCAAAGTTAGCAGAGTTAGCCATCTCGTTTGATGGGATTTTGGAAGGAGACAGGAATCTTGGACACAAGGAGAGATATTACCATTTCCAACAACTGAAAACAGTGCATTCATTGTACTGAATGTGTTGCCTACTGCAACGGTAAATGGCATGTTATCGAAAGGCTCGGTAAGCCCCTAACTGATTAATACGCACACATGAACTGCAGAGTTACGATATGCCGGCCATTTTCCTATAAGTTTCAAAACATGCTTATTGTGCTGCAGACTACACGCACATTATAGATTGAGATCCACAGAACCAGACATGTAGCTTGTGACCAGGTAAGGCAGGCAACTCCTTGTGGCCCCAGGCCGTTAGGGGGCTCCTGAAGGCTGACATCGCCATCTTTCAAATGCGCTGGGTGGGAACATTTTGGATTCAGTGATCAATACAGTGTTAATTTTGATTTAGTTTAGTCTTAGTCATTCAGTTTTAGTCTAAAATTGGTAGAAGAACACAATCTGCAGCAGATAAAGTGCTAAAATTCATGCAAAACCATTCAATGATTCTGTGAGGTGATCTATTTTAACAACTCTAAAACAGGAACGTATGAATGTATTTGCCCAATTAAATCCGTTACAACAGCAAATTTTTATGAATTTTTTTATTAATCTTTAGTGGGGCTATACACTTTTAGTTACTATATACTCCTTAATTCCATACTGATGTGTGTAAAAATAGCTTGTGGGAGCTATACACAATATCAAGTTAGGCTGATGGAACATATCAGAATGTTTAGTTTACAATGTTGATATAGCCAACTAATATTTAACATTTAAGTGCAATGTTGTGCATAGTATACATGCGTGTGAAATTTCCAAAATGTAATTAGCCAGTACGAAATGTGTACTGCACACGCGTTATCATTCGAGTAGTTAGTTTGACATGGATAGAAATATAATTTGGAAATGTCATAACATAGGGTGACCAGACGTCCCGAAAAATTCGGGACAGTCCCGAAATCCAAGCAGTTGTCCCGAATCCCGAATCCTGCCCTAATTGTCCCGAAAATTAGAACAAAGTCTCAAAAGCAGACTCTCAAATAATATATATATTTTTTAGTTCTAGGATGATAGAACATTAAAAACTGTCCATGCATTGAGGCGTCCTGCTGCCAACTCCCGTCGGCTGCTCATTGGCTGCAAGTTGCAATAGTATGTATAGGTGGCTACAGGCGCGAATTTTCATTCATTCATTTTTGAAATGGAGGCTCAGGCTGGTGTCCCGGGACCCGTAGCTAAAAAGCAAAAACGCCTCTGCAGATACCGGGAGGACTGGGTAGGGAAATACCCCTGGATTACTGCAGTTTTACGCGATGCAAACAAAGTGTTCTGCAATGTATGTAGGAAGGAGTTTGGTGTTTCACACGGGGGGAGTCCGACGTCAGGCTGCATGCTAGCAGCAAACTACATACAGCTAACAGCACAACTGTACAGACCAACACGTTGGTCTCCTCGTTCTTTAAGCGGGAGGATGACTCCATGTATAATAAAATAGCTGCTGCTGAGCTGACATCTGTGTTCCACTGTGTGACCCACCAACAGTCATACAGATTGCTTGACTGTGCTATGAAGTTGTGAAGTTGGATGTTGCCGCTCCCCCCCCCCCCCGTCCCGTCCCGTCCCGAATTTTACCCATTCTCATCTGGTCACCCTATCATAACAAGAGTAACAGAAGATTCAAAAATGATTAAATATTGTTTTTAAAAAACTTAAATAAATTAGGGTATACCCACTTCTCCAGTCACCCCACCACATATTTTACCTGCGCATATACAGTAGGTGGTCATAAAATTTGAATATCATCAAAAGGTTGATTTATTTCAGTAATTCCATTCAAAAAGTGAAACTTGTATATTATATTAATTCATTACACACAGACTGATATATTTCAAATGTTTATTTCTTTTAATTGTGATGATTATAACTGACAACTAATGAAAATTCCAAATTCAGTATCTCAGAAAATTTTAATATTACTTAAGACCAATACAAAAAAATTATTTTTAGAAATGTTGGCCAACTGAAAAGTATGAACATGAAAATGAGTATGAGCATTTACAGCACTTAGTTGGGGCTCCTTTTGCTTGAATTACTGCAGGAATGCGGCGTGGCATGGAGTCGATCAGTCTGTGGCACTGCTCAGGTGTTATGAGAGCCCAGGTTGCTCTGATAGTGGCCTTCAGCTCTTCTGCATTGTTGGGTCTGGCGTATCGCATCTTCCTCTTCACAATACCCCATAGATTTTCTATAGGGTTAAGGTCAGGCGAGTTTGCTGGCCAATTAAGAACAGGGATCCCATGGTCCTTAAACCAGGTACTGGTAGCTTTGGCACTGTGTGCAGGTGCCAAGTCCTGTTGGAAAATGGATCTCCATAAAGTTGGTCAGCAGCAGGAAGCATGAAGTGCTCTAAAACTTCCTGGTAGACAGCTGCGTTGACCTTGGACCTCAGAAAACACAGTGGACCAACACCAGCAGATGATATGGCACCCCAAACCATCACTGACTGTGGAAACTTTACACTGGACTTCAAGCAACGTGGATTCTGGGCCTCTCCTCTCTTCCTCCAGATTCTGGGACCTTGATTTCCAAAGGAAATGCAAAATGTACTTTCATCAGAGAACATAACTCAGCACCAGTCCAGTCCTTTTTGTCTTTAGCCCAGGAGAGACGCTTCTGACACTGTCTTGTTCAAGAGTGGCTTGACACAAGGAATGCGACAGCTGAAACCCATGTCTTGCATACGTCGGTGTGTGGTGGTTCTTGAAGCACTGACTCCAGCTGCAGTCCACTCTTTGTGAATCTCCCCCACATTTTTGAATGGGTTTTGTTTCACAATCCTCTCCAAGGTGCGGTTATCCCTATTGCTTGTACACTTTCTTTCTACCACATATTTTCCTTCCCTTCACCTCCCTATTAATGTGCTTGGACACAGAGCTCTGTGAACAGCCAGCCTCTTTAGCAATGACCTTTTGTGTCTTGCCCTCCTTGTGCAAGTTGTCAATGGTTGTCTTTTGGACAGCTGTCAAGTCAGCAGTCTTCCCCATGATTGTGTTGCCTACAGAACTAGACTGAGAGACCATTTAAAGGCCTTTGCAGGTGTTTTGGGTTAATTAGCTGATTAGAGTGTGGCACCAGGTGTCTTCATTATTGAACCTTTTCACAATATTCAAATTTTCTGAGATACTGAATTTGGGGTTTTCATTAGTTGTCAGTTATAATCATCAAAATTAAAAGAAATAAACACTTGAAATATATCATTCGGTGTGGAATGAATGTATACAAGTCTCACTTTTTGAATGGAATTACTGAAATAAATCAACTTTTTGGTGATATTCAAATTTAATGACCAGTACCTGTACAGCTCTGGAAAAATTAAGAGACCCTCCTAATTTTTCTTAAATCAGAATCTCTAAAAGCCATTCCATTCCAGTGTCTGTTAAATCCCAACACAGGCACACCTCATTTTACTTAATGAAGTACTGATTAATGAGGTACCCAAATCTAATTTAATGAGGGAAAGTATAAAAACCACTGCTGTGGTCATCACTATCCTCTTGCAATAGGACCAGCTGTATGGCAAATACAGTACAAGTAGTACCTCAAATGTAATTTGAATAAAAACATAATTCAGCATTAGTTGAAAAGAAAAGCTTTGAGTGAGGAAAAGAAGGGTTCAATTCTGGCTTTACTGGCAGAGGGATACAGTGAGCGTCAGGTTGCTTCCATCCTGAAAATTTCAACTACAGCGGTTCATAAGAACAAGGTCAAGCAACAGACATTGGGGACAACAAAGCTATAGACTGGCAGAGGGCAAAAACGACCAATGACTGAGATGACAGTCAACTCATTCAAATGTCACTCAACAACCATAGGGTGACTTCAAATGACCTACAAAAACAATGGCACACAGCAGCTGGGGTGAAGTACATGGTGAGGACGGTTCGAAACAGGCTGTTAGGGGCAGGGCTGAAGTTGTGCAAAGCTAGAAAAAAGCATTTTATCAATGGGAAGCAAAGAAGAGCCAGGGTGAAGTTTGCAAAATACCATAAGTATTGGACTGTAGAGGAAATGAGTAAGGTCATCTTCTCTGAGAAGTCACATTTTCAGCTTTGCCCAACACCTGGTCATCTAATGGTTAGACGGAGACCTGGAGAGGCCTATAAGCCACAGTGTCTCGCACCCAGTGTGAAATTTGGTGGAAGATCGGTGATGATCTGGGGATGCTTCAGCAAGGCAGATTTGTCTTTGTGAAGGACACATGAATCAAGCCACGTACAAGGCTATCCTTGAAGAACACCTGCTTCCTTCTGCTCTGACAATGTTCCTCAACTCTGAGAATTGTTTTATCCAGCAGGACAATACTCCATGCCACACAGCCAGGTCAACCAAGGTGTGGATGGAGGATAACCAGATCAGCACCCTGTCATGGCCAGCCCAATCACCAGACCTGAACCCATTGAAAATCTCTGGAATTTTATGGATGGTCACAAGCCATCAAACAAAGCCGAGTTACTATGAATTTGTTTCCTTAGCATTATTTGAGGTCTGAAAACAATGCCTCTTTTTTTGGTTATTTTGAACAGTTGCTGTTTTCTACAAATAAATACTCTAAATGACAATATTTTTATTTGGATGTAATGTCAGTAGTTTATAGAATGAATGTAACGAGGACGCGCATGGAAGACGCGCGCCACCCCTCCCGAAGTGGTGTTCGGTGCGCGTCATCGCCGGCCTTCTAGCCACGCCGCTCCTTTTCCCACGGCACTGTCCTGTCTTGTTATTGCACACACCTGGTGTCCATTCCCTCATTAGGTTGCCTATATTAGTTCCCTTGTTTCTGGGCGTCTTTGTGTGGTATTGTTCTATGTTTGGTGTTGTATTGCAAGACTATTGCACGCTTTTGCGCTCTTGTTGTACGCGTGCCATTTTTTCGAATAAGAAGATTAACTACCTCCCTGCGTTTGGCTCCTTTATTCACACACCCTGACACACCGTTGACAGAATACCACACCTCCAGAATGGAGCCAGCGGGGAGCGACCTCATCCACCAGCATGGGAGCATGATCGCGTCCCTGGGGGAGGCCGTGACAGAGATGGTCCAGGCTATGCGGCGGTTGGAGGCGAGGTTGCCATCTGAGCAGCAAACCCCGACACTCAACCCGGGTGGAGTGCCCCTGCCATCGTCTCCACCGTCGCAGAGGAGGACCATTCAACTGAGCCTTCCTCAGGGATTCGGCGGAGACGCTGCCCAGTGCTCTGGGTTCCTGCTCCAGCTGGAGCTCTACTTTGCCTCCCTCAGCCCTCACCCGGGGGATAGGGAGAAGGTCTCGGCCCTTGTCTCCTGCCTGAGGGGCAAGGCGTTGGACTGGGCCAACTCCGTTTGGTCCACCAACGGGCCGGAGTTGGCCCATTACGGGGCGTTCGTCGGCCTCTTCCGGGCCGTGTTCGATCACCCGCCCGACGGCAGGGAGGTCGGCGAGCGTCTCGTGCACCTGAGGCAGGGGACAAGGAGCGTGCAGGCCTTCGCCCTGGAGTTCAGGACCCTGGCGGCGGGGTCGGGCTGGAACGACAGGGCACTTATAGATCATTTCCGGTGCCACTTACGGTCTGACGTCCCTAGGGAGCTGGCATGCCGGGACGCCATGTTGACGTTCGACCAGCTCGTCGACATGGCGATCCGGCTGGACAATCTGCTAGCCACCCGCGGACGCACCGGGAATGATCAGCCCCCTCCGGTACACCCCGTCGCCGGACCTGAACCCATGGAAGTGGGAGGCGCCGCACGTAGGGAGACGGTGCGGTCTAGGGAGTGTTCCTTTTGTGGGAGGAAGGGACACTCTGCCTCCTACTGTTTCCAGCGAGAAAGGGTCGAGCGGAGGAAGCCTGACACCCCTACACCGAGTCAGGTGAGTAGACCACACACACTGTCAGGGCTCTCTGCGAAGCACATGACACTTTTGGTGGCCTTCCCTGATTTTCCTGCTAACTCTCAGTGTAAGGCGCTCGTAGACTCAGGCGCAGCTGGGAATTTTATGGACAGCGGTTACGCACAGAAACTGCGCATTCCGCTGGTTCCATTGTCTCGACCTAGGTCCATTACGGGCTTAGACAGCAAACCACTAGGCACTGGTCTCGTTGAGCACGTCACAGTCCCTATCACGATGACCGTACAGCACGCCCATACCGAACAGATTGAGTTTCATGTTATTCACTCTCCTGCTTTCCCTGTGGTGCTGGGTCTTCCATGGTTGTCGGGACACAACCCAACTATTTCCTGGTCGCAGAGAGTGTTGACAGGGTGGTCTCAGGGGTGTCAGGAGAGGTGTCTAGGTGTTTCCGTAGGTGCGACCTCGGTGGAAAGTCCAGACAGTGTCTCCGCAGTGCGCATTCCCCTGGAATATGCCGATTTAGCGCTGGTCTTTTCGAAGACCATGGCTAGTCGTTTGCCACCACATCGGTCCGGGGATTGTGCTATAAACCTAAAGGGAGATGCTGTGCCGCCTTATTGTCATGTGTATCCCCTGTCGCAGGCAGAAACCGCAGCGATGGAGACCTATGTGGCCGAATCCCTGCGGCAGGGGCAGATCCGCCGTTCCACCCCGCCCGCCTCCTCGAGTTTCTTTTTTGTGAGGAAGAAGGATGGGGGTTTGCGTCCGTGCATTGACTACAGGGCGTTAAATAAACTGACGATCCGGTACTCATATCCTATCCCCCTGATTTCCCAATATATTGAGTCAATGCATGGGGCGCGCTTCTTCACAAAACTGGACCTCCGGAGTGCGTACAATTTGGTGAGAATCCGAGAGGGAGACGAGTGGAAAACCGCCTTCAGCACCACCACGGGTCACTACGAATACCTGGTGATGCCGTATGGGTTGATGAATGCCCCGGCAGTGTTTCAGTCCTTTGTGAACGACGTGTTTAGGGACATGCTGGGGCACGGGGTTGTGGTTTACATTGACGACATCCTCGTGTATTCCACTACGCGTGCTGAGCATGTGTCTCTCGTTCGCAGGGTGCTGAAGCGACTGTTGGAGCATGGCCTGTACGCTAAAGCAGAGAAGTGTGCGTTCTTCCAGCGAGCCGTCTCTTTCCTCGGGTTTCGGATTTCCGCCGGTGGGGTGGAAATGGAGGTCGATCGCGTGTCAGCCGTGCGTAATTGGCCCGTTCCCACCACGGTTAAGGCGGTGCAGCGATTTATTGGGTTTGCCAATTTCTACCGTAGGTTCATACGGGGCTTCGGCAAGGTGGCAGCTCCTATTACTTCCTTGTTGAAGGGTGGGCCGAGCCGGATCACCTGGACGACCGAGGCAGACGTCGCATTTCGCACCCTTAAGAGAATGTTCACCTCTGCCCCGGTTCTGGCTCACCCCGATCCGTCACTGCCGTTCATAGTGGAGGTGGATGCCTCGGAGGTGGGGATAGGTGCTGTATTGTCCCAACTGTCGGGTACCCCTCCTAAGCGTCGCCCCTGTGCTTTTTACTCGCGAAAGCTCAGTGAGGCAGAGCGCAACTATGGCGTCGGTGACAGGGAGCTGTTGGCTGTGTTTAATGCCTTGACTGTTTGGAGACATTGGCTCGAGGGAGCGAGACACCCGTTTGTAGTCTGGACCGACCACCGTAACCTGGAGTACATCCGGGCGGCGAGGAGACTGAACCCTCGCCAGGCCAGGTGGGCGTTGTTTTTTGCCCGGTTCGATTTCACGCTTTCATACGTTCCGGGTACAAAAAACGCCAAGGCAGACGCACTGTCTCGGTTGTGCGACGTGGGTGAAAGGCGGGTAGATGATACACCGATTCTGCCCGCCTCATGCATTGTGGCGCCGGTTGTGTGGGACGTGGACGCGGACATTCAGCGAGCGTTGCACAGCGATCCTGGGCCTCCTGGGTGTCCTGCGGGTCGTCAGTATGTCCCGCTGGATGTCCGTGATCGTCTCATTTACTGGGCCCACACGTCCCCTTCCACGGGTCACCCGGGCATAGACCGTACTGTGCGCTGCCTTACCGATAAGTACTGGTGGCCTGGTCTGGCTAAGGATGTGAGGGCGTACGTGTCCTCCTGTTCGGTGTGCGCTCAGTGTAAGGCACCTAGACACCTTCCGGCGGGTAAGTTACTCCCTTTGCCCGTTCCACAACGACCATGGTCTCACTTGTCCATTGATTTTCTGACCGATCTTCCCCCCTCACTAGGCAATACCACGGTCCTGGTTGTTGTGGATCGGTTTTCAAAGGCCTGCCGGTTCCTTCCCCTCCCTGGTCTCCCGACGGCCCTGCAGACCGCAGAGGCTCTGTTCACCCATGTCTTCCGGCACTACGGGGTGCCGGAGGACATTGTTTCTGACCGGGGCCCTCAGTTCACGTCTCGAGTTTGGAAGGCCTTTATGGGCCGGTTGGGGGTCTCGGTCAGTCTCACCTCCGGGTTCCACCCCGAAGCTAATGGGCAGGTGGAGCGTGTGAACCAAGACCTGGGGAGGTTCCTGCGGTCCTATTGCCAGGACCGGCCGGGGGAGTGGGCGGAGTTCCTGCCCTGGGCAGAGTATGCTCAGAATTCACTCCGTCACTCCTCCACGTCCTTGACTCCCTTTCAGTGTGTCCTGGGGTACCAGCCGGTCTTGGTACCCTGGCAGAGCCAGCCCGAGTCTGGGGTTCCGGCGGTGGACGACTGGTTCCGGCGCGCCGAGGACACCTGGTCCGTGGCCCATCGACACATCCGGCGCGCCGGGGTTCGCCAGAAGTCCGCTGCTGACCGCCGGCGCAATGACACCCCGGTCTACGCTGTGGGCGACCGGGTCTGGCTCTCGACCCGGAACCTCCCTCTCCGCCTGCCCTGCCGGAAGCTGGGCCCGCGGTTTGTAGGGCCGTTTAAAGTCCTGGGGAGAGTGAACGAGGTAACCTATAAATTGCAACTTCCCCCTGATTACAGGATTAATGCCTCGTTCCATGTGTCTCTCCTCAGGCCGGTGGTGGCTGGTCCCCTCCAGCAGTCTGAGGTGCGGGAGGTCCCTCCGCCCCCTCTGGACATCGAGGGGGGCCCGGCGTACTCTGTCCGTTCCATCCTCGACTCGAGGCGCCGGGGGAGGGGCCTGCAGTACCTGGTGGAGTGGGAGGGGTACGGCCCGGAGGAGCGTTGCTGGGTGCCGGCGGTGGATGTTCTTGATCCGGAGCTCCTTGCCGACTTCCATCGTCGGCGCCCTGATCGTCCTGCGCGGCGTCCTCCGGGTCGGCCCCGGGGCCGGCGGGGGCGCGCTGCCGGAGCCGCGCGTCGAGGGGGGGGTACTGTAACGAGGACGCGCATGGAGGACGCGCGCCACCCCTCCCGACGTGGTGTTCGGTGCGCGTCATCGCCGGCCTTCTAGCCACGCCGCTCCTCCTCCCACGGCACTGTCCTGTCTTGTTATTGCACACACCTGGTGTCCATTCCCTCATTAGGTTGCCTATATTAGTTCCCTTGTTTCTGGGCGTCTTTGTGTGGTATTGTTCTATGTTTGGTGTTGTATTGCAAGACTATTGCACGCTTTTGCGCTCTTGTTGTACGCGTGCCATTTTTTCGAATAAGAAGATTAACTACCTCCCTGCGTTTGGCTCCTTTATTCACACACCCTGACACACCGTTGACAATGAATCAAATATTTTCATTTTACTCAAACAAATACCTATGAATAGTAAAGCCATAGAAACTGATATTTTTGCAGTGGTCTCTCAATTATTTCCAGAGCTGTATATTGGGAATTTGGGATGAAGCACTATCAGATGTATTTTGATGTTTGTAGTAACTTGTGGTTGCGAACACTGTTCAATCAATCAGTCAATCAAATTAATTTATAAAGCCCTTTTTACAACAGTAGTTGTCACAAAGTGCTTTACAGAGACACCCGGCCTTAAACCCCAAGGAGCAAACAACAGTAGTGTTGAATTTCAGTGGCTAGGAAAAACTCCCTAAGAAGGCCGAATTTCAGGAAGAAATCTAGAGAGGACCCAGGCTCAGAGGGGTGACCAGTCCTCTTCTGGCTGTGCCAGGTGAGATATTAAGAGTCCAATTAAAATAATAAATACATTTCTCTGGGCTAAATCCAGAGTCTATTTGATTCTAGACTAGGTCAAAAGTATGACCAGGTGGACAAGGACAGGGACAGCAACGGGCCCCCCAAACCAGGTACTCCACAGGAGTGGACCAGGACCTCATGTCCTCCTAAAGTTTAAAACTGGAGGAGACTGAGAAAAGTTAGAAAGTGCATTCCTCATATCCCCAAGCACAATAATATAACAGCGTAACACCTTGGAACTGAGACAGGGGGGTCCGGCAACACTGTGGCCCTACCCGGGGAGGCCCTGGACAGGGTTCAACAGGCAGGGGCCCTGGTCACACTGTCAACAAAAAATATATTTCATTTAATTTTTCTGAATCTATTTAGTCAGTTCTCATCAACTGCAATTGACCCTAACCACTGTCGGCTAGGAGTGGAAACACTTCTAACATGATGACATCATTCATATTGAAGCTGTACCTTTACCCATGACCCACAAACCGTGGTACTTACCGAACCGTGGGCCCACTGTACTGTTGCATCCCTAAAATGTTGAAGGGTGTGTTGAAGGGTTCTGTACATGGTCTGTGGGTTCCTGGGTTAAAATGGGTTAAATTGTTTGAGGACCTGAGGGCCCATATCAAATTGTTTTAGCCTTCTGAGTGCCAAGAGGCGTTGACTTGTTCTCTTCGCAACTGGCTGGTTGTGCATGGATCATGTTAGTTAACTGGTGATGTGGTAAGCAAAGACGTTGAAGCTCTACCCACTTTAACCTTGTTTATGTTGATAAAGGCATCTACCTTTTCCTTTAGTTCCCGATCAGCTCTTTCGACTTACTCCCATTGAGGGTGCGAATATTGTACTGCCACCACACCATTACACATGGCATGGAGTACAGGAAGTACCAGTAAGCTGAAGACATTGCCTGATTTATGAAGGTCAACAAACATGTCTCTTTTCATTTGTGAGTTCTTTGCCTTTTCCCATGGTGATGGTCATCACTGTGTCTAATAAATCATTGTGTTTATTTACTGATAATAAATCAACTAAATATATTTGGTATAATTTCTGTTCCTGTGCCTCTGTTGGTCCTTGAAGTGCTCAGATTGATCGTGTGTGTGTGTTGGGAAACAAATGTGAAGATATTTACATAGAAAGCTCTGGCAATTTTAAACCTGACCTCTTAACAGGCTCAACAGTAAAGTTAGAAATGTCAAGGAAAAGTTATATGGTGTTGGGGGATTAGCTGCATAATGAACCTACATTTAAACTATGATATGTATGTGCACTTCACACCATTAATACATGTGAGTATGATGCTTATATGGATGTAAACCCCAATATATTATGTTATCACCACCGGTCCACTAAATACATTTGGACAAGTTTTTGACTGTGCCTATGATTGTTCTTTTATCTATTATTTTCACAATTTAAGTGTAATTAGATTTTTTACACCACAGGTCCTTAAAAGGTCCTCTAAGCCATTAATTGAGAACATAATATTCTGGATTAGGAATTTTTATTTCATTGCCATGTATGCAGTATTTCAAGCACATCTTTAAGAGTGTGCACTTTGTAAATTTAGAATTGAATTAGCTGACCAACATAGGAGAATAAAATGATATAAGTTTATTAAATCTAATTTACATTCATCTTCTACCTCTAAGAAACTGTAATGGTTTAACTACATTTGGATTTGAGGAAATTGAAATAAATAGCCATTTCTCCCTTTCCAGCATGTTTAATCAATCAAAATCTTTGGATAACAATATCATTATGAAACGTCTTGTAATTTCCAAGGACTTAAACTTTCCACGACTGCCAAAAAAACATCTAAAATATGTTACATGGCACAACTGATGCCTTTCAAGCCTTCATGACAAATGCTGTAATAACTCTGTCACTACTCCAATAAAGCTATTCAAAACCTTGTTGCTTGCTTTTGTAGACATTCATCCAGCAGTAAAATGGATTCTCCTTCCTTTATAAAGATCCCATAGAGATGGAAAGATATCTCATTTGTTTATCTGTGCCATAGACATTCCAGCATGTGTAGCAATACTGAGGTTATTCCCATGTTAAAGCACATTTCTCCCAAATTAATAGACTGATACTTAATGATTATCCAGTTAAAGTTAACTGCCTTCCATGTAGTAGTTCAGAGAACAGTAGTGTCATCAACATCCTATATCTACATAACGTCCTGAGCTACATATGTGCTCGGGAACACCCCAAACCTTTTGCTTTTATTATATTTTATTTGTTTTACGGTTTTTACCTAATTTCTATTCTTATTTATTTGGGAAACAAAAATTCTCACTTGCTACACTTTATGATTTTAATAAGAATTGATTTTAAAGTTTAACTTTCACTGCAATTTACTTTTTAAACAACAACTTTTAAGTTTTACTGATTCACATATTTATTTGATGTATTTATTTAGTTTTCAGTTCATATTGAATAAGAGAAAAACGGACATGATATCACTTCTCATCTTTAGATTAATTTATGAATTTAGATAAGATACATGAAGGAAATGCAACACCTTCGGAGTTGGTGTGAAAGATGAATTCATCATAATCTGTGAGAAATGTCATCAGAAAACACAGCTAAGGAAAAGAGCATTGAGATATTAAATTAACTAGACGTCTTGAATGAACAACATCAACGTAACTTCCCGTCTTGTCTACTGCAACTCCCTACTCAACTCTACATCCCTCCATAAGCTCCAAATGGTTAAAAACTCTCCAGCCAGACTACTCACTCACACCAAATCCCAGCAGCATATCACCCCTATCCTCTGTGAGTTACACTGGCTTCCTATCTCCCAACACATTGACTACAAGATCCTCCTACTGACATATAAAGTCCTAAACAATACTGCCCGTGCTTACATCTCTGACCTTCTTCCATATCAACCTACACACAACCTACCGTTCCAGTACAACGGGCTACCTCATAATCCCCAAGTCAAAGCTCAAAACACTGGGGTTTTGCACATACTATTTAATGAAGCTGCCAGTTGAGGAGCTGTGAGGCGTCTATTTCTCACTTCAGTTTGAGGTGTTTTGAGGTGTCATTTACAGTTTTGAGGTGTCATTTACAATGTTAACAATGTCTTCCACTGTATTTCTGATCAATTTGATGTTATTTCAATGGACAAAAAAGCTTTTCTTTCAAAAACAAGGACATTTCTAAGTGATCCCAAACTATTGAATGGTAGTGTATGTAAATGTAACCTTATTTTATACAAATAATTATGTCAGCTCAACCTATGCTATGCGTGGTATTATAACTGACTATCATTACTACACGCATACACAAAGAGGTATTGTAAGTATTCATCTAGTCACCATGAAGTTGAGTCACACAAGAAGCTTAAGAAAATATAAAAAGAACTAGCAACACTTATGTTGGCAATTCACATACATTCAAAAACCGCTAGGGTATGGGTTTTTATGCACATTTAAATGTATGGAGTTCATTGCCAAAGATGCCAAAATCTTTGGTATCTCAATCTAATCCTGACATTTATTTTAAATATAACTTGGTTATCAAAGAGTACAAATTATTCAGATAATGCACTTAATGGGTACAATGTATTTAGAGCAAAAAGGTTGGAAAAAGGTGAAAAGAAAACTTGTATGGATGTAAACTTTCAGTCTCTCTTCTGAAGTCCTTATGTATTCATATTTTTAAAAAATTGCTAGCCATAAGTATTACATTAAGAAACAACTGCAATACATTTTACATTGCTCATATGTCATCCTTTTATTGTGAATTCTTATTGATTTTCTAAATGTATGTTTTATTTTCATTTATGTGTTTTTATTGTTGTAAAAACAGGTGTAAAATAGACTTTGGTCTCTGTTGATTTCTTTGTATAAATATGGGTAAATAAAATAGTTGTAAACATATGACCAAATGGGTCAAGAGAGATCAAATCCCAACCAGTGCGCTACATGAAAATAAGGGAAGGCCTTCAAAGGCGATATCCTGGACCCATTTGTTCCCTATAATCATCTCTATGAAAGAATCTTATCTGTCTGTGGAGAAAAAAAAAAAAAAGATTTGAGGGAGAAAGCAAATGTGCGAGATAAGATGGTTGTAAGGAATGCCTCGGAGAGCACGGACCAATAGCCACAGATCCACTTCTCCCTCATTAAACTCCCTGCAGAGTCACCCTAAAAAGAGACCTAGTCTGCATTTCAAAAGGCACTTTACTCCCTATAATGCACTTTTACAGATCAAGATTATTTGGGAAAAACCCCTTCAGTGGATCTACATTATGAATTGTAATCCCAAAATGCAGGGGATTTACACATATTAACACTGTTTTTGTTTTATAAGTGGACACACATGCAAAAAAACTAAAACATATCCAGTCCAAACCGTAAAGCTTATTGCTGCCAAATCAAAGTTGATTATTGATAATTAAATCTACCAGTGTTAACTTTATTTGGTCAACTTTATTTGGATTACATTTAATTTAGGACATCTAACACTCTTCAATGATTTTAAATGAGGAAAATATTGAATGAAAATGTCTATTAGTTGACTTAAAAAGGAATTGAATGGACCCAAACACGGTTTATTCACAAAAAAAGGTAAAGAACATTTCCTGCACTGTAAAAATAATTCATTACGGGTTATTTACATTAAAACTGTCAGTGAACGCCTATACCTCAAGGAAATAATTTAAAATGGCATTTAAAAAATAAATAACCATTTGAAGAATCAACCCACCCAAATAACCCCCAAAGCTTATTCATTAGGTTCTTTGAGGAACCGTTAAAAAGGGGGTTCTGTGATGAAAAAAATGTAAAGCCCTTGCAGTTAATATTTGAAAAAACCTTGAAATATCCTCCATTAAGCGTTTCTTTTACGATTGTGCAAATGGCCATGTCTTTTCTGTACAAAATAATGTTTTTTAATTCTGCCATCGGGTATCTGTCATTGTGCCCTTGAGCAAGGTACTCACATCGCTCCTTTATGTTGCTCTGGGTAAGAACGTCTGCTGAATTACAAAAATATCACCATAAACTCACCACAAGCATAATCTACTCAAATATAAAATATATATTTGTTATGTATAAGTTATCTCTAGCCACTGATACAGGTTCAGATATTTATTTCCCTTCCTAAGGATAATAGACTGGATTGAGGTTAAAGGATAATTTCTCTTTTTATTTACTGGATGTTATATGGCCAAGATTGTCATTGTTTTTACTACCACTAGCTAAAATGTACTTGCAGACCCCAGGAAATCCTGCTTTGGCAGGAACTACTAAATATCAGAAATTTAAAGACCGTGATGGGACCCCACCCTCACATTCTCATCACCAGACTTACTCACCATAGGGTCTCTCTCACCCCCCACCAGCAGTTTAACAGCGCCATCCTTTAGTGCCACAGATCTCACAGTGCTGCTCTCGCTGTCGGCCACATACAAGCAACACCAGGGCTCCTCGGGAGCGGGAGCCAGGCCTGAAGGCTGGGCAAAGCCCGCCTTGTGAGGGTAGGCATTGTTGCGGTTCTCCTCGTTACCACTGCCAGCAAAGCGCACACATGTCCCCATTTGGAAATTGCTGTAGGGAGTATGTTAATATTGTCACAAGTCTGCTTTTCGCAGTCTTTCCTCAATGAATATGCAAAAACCTCCCAAAGAATGTATGAAATACAGTGATCATCCATCACAGCACTGAATGCACATTATTTTGCACAAGGATACCCGAGCATACAGCATAGAAATGCAAGATATTACAATATAACAATAGATTTTTGACAAACCAGGGTCTTACGATCATAGTGGGGCTATGATTTAATTTTCCCCTTATGATAACACCAAAGGGGTGGGTAGAAATTAGAAGCCTACTTGATTCTAGATTGAATATATGGAAGAACATTATACACTGCTCAAAAAAATGTGGGTCTCGATGAACGAAATACATTAAAGATCAACATTTTTACTGTACATTGTATAATTAGTTGAGAACAAAATTACTCAACGTTCATCCATCCATCCATCTTCTTCCGCTTATCCGGGGCCGGGTCGCGGGGGCAGCAGTCTAAGCAGGGATGCCCAGACTTCCCTCTCCCCAGACACTTACTCTAGCTCTTCCGGGGGGACACCGAGGCGTTCCCAGGCCAGCCGGGAGACATAGTCCCTCCAGCGTGTCCTAGGTCTTCCCCGGGGTCTCCTCCCGGTGGGACGGGACCGGAACACCTTCCCAGGAAGGCGTTCCGGAGGCATCCGAAAAAGATGCCCAAGCCACCTCAGCTGACCCCTCTCGATGTGGAGGAGCAGCGGCTCTCCTCCCCGGTGACCGAGCTTCTCACCCTATCTCTAAGGGATCGCCCGGCCACCCTGCGGAGAAAGCTCATTTCGGCCGCCTGTATCCGGGATCTTGTCCTTTCGGTCATGACCCTACTCAACGTTCAATGGAAACCAAAATCACCAACCGATTGAGGGCTGGATTCAAACTCACACAGAAAATCAAAGCAAATGGATATCAAAGGCTGTTCCAACTTGGGTGAATATCATCACAGCAATGTGACACAACTTCATAATGTGACACGGTAGTGTGTATGGCCCCCACGTGCCTGTATGCACTCCCAACAACATCTGGGCATGCCCCTCATGAGACAGTGGTTAGTGTCCTGGGGGTCTCCTCCCAGACCTGGATCAGGGCATCAGTGAGCTCCTAGACAGTCTGTAGCGTTACTCTGTGGCGTCGGATGCACCGATACATAACGTCCCAGAGCTTCTCAATTGGATTCAGGTCTGGGAACGTGAGGGCCAGTCTAAGTCATCAATGTCTTCGGCATTAACCTATGGGAACTGCCTACACACTCCACATGAGGCTGGGCATTGTCCTGCACCAGGAGGAACCCAGGGCCCACTGCAACAGCATACGGTCTGACGATGGGTCTAAGGATTGCATCCCGGTACCTAACAGCAGTCAGGGTACTGTTGGATAGCATGTGGAGGTCTGTGTGACCCTCCAAGGCTATGCCTCCCCAGTCCATCACTGACCCTGCGCCAAACCGGTCATGCTGGATAATGTTTCAGGCAGCATAACGTTCACCACAACATCTCCAGATTCTTTCACGTCTGTCACGTGCTCTCATCTGTGAAGAGAACGGGCCACCAATGAATAGCGGACCAGCCAATTCTCGTGTTCTCTGGCGAATGCTAATCGAGCTTCACATTGCTGGGCTGTGAGCGCAGGTCCTACTAGAAGATGTCAGGTCCTCATGCCATCCTCATGGAATCTGTTTGACAGTTTGGTCAGAAACATGCACCCAGTAGCCCACTGGAGGTCATTTTGGAGGTCATTTTCCTCACTCATTACTTTTCAACTTTTTGGGTTTTCTGGTGAATGCCACTTGAGCTGCACAGTGCTGGGCTGTGAGCACAGGTCCCACTAGTGGACGGTGGGACCTCATGCCACCCTCATGGAGTCTGTTTCTGATGGTTTGGTCAGAAACATGCACACCAGTAGCCCGCTGGAGGTCATTTTGCAGGGCTCTGGCAGTGCTCCTCCTGTTCCTCCTCACACAAATGAACAGATACCAGTCCTGCTGCTGGGTTGATGCCCTTCTACAGCCCTGTCCAGGTCTCTTCTAGTAACGGCCCGTCTCCTGGTATCTCCTCCTGGTAACTCTTGAGATTGTACTGGGAGACAAAGCAAACCTTCTTGCAACAGCACGTATGGATTTGCCATCCTGGAGGAGTGGAACTACCTGTGCAACCTGAATGGGCTGCAGGTACTGCCTCATGCTACCAGTAGTGACAAAGATAAGGAGAGAGCAATTACCTGTGGCCACCACCTGCAAACCCATTCCTTTTTGGAGGTTGTCTTGCTGTTAGTTACCTCTCCAGTGCACCTGACGTCACTTTCATTTGCACCAAAACAGGTTACATTTATTTAAAATCACTTGTGATTCCTAACTGGGCAGATTGATATCCCTGAAGTTTTATTGACTTGGTGTTATACTGTGACGATTACGTGTTCCCATAATTTTTATGAGAAGTGTATATGGTAGAACATTACCATGTTTAAGCCCTGTATTGATTTTATGCTGTCTGCTCTCAAGTCTATTTTTCCCATGTATGCTACAGACATGTTGAGTTGTCTGCATTTTTTGTAGTTATTGGTGACTCTCATGTGCCTGGGCCCTCATTTATCAATGTTGCGTAGAAAAGCTTCTAAATGTACATGTAGAAAGACAATTTTGAATGTTTATTTTGAAAGTACAAAAAAGTTGATAAAGCTATTTATCTATGTACACACACCTGTCAGTACTTTGCCTTGATGAATCTAATAAACACATTCTAAAAAACTGCTTGTGCACGTTTTATTTACATTGAGAAACACCCTAAATTATAATTTATGGTCACAAATCTTATAATTTATGGACACAAAGCTGGAAGAAATGTCACAAATTTCTGTCTGCCAAAACAGAAAATCAAAGAAGACAGTAAAAAAACATGTAGATGCAGAAATAGAACTTTTGATCACCGAAGTGGAAGCAAAACAAGCCATATTTTTTGGAGCCCTCAGCAATGGCTTGACAAATAAGAGATGTTTTTTTGCTTGAGAGCAGGTAAGAAATGGTATGTCCAATAGGAGGAGGGTGGAGTTCTATTGACCAGAAAACTGGCAGCATAACAGGAGACCTCAGTGTCTCTCATCATTTGTGATGGTGATACTGAGGAGCCTCTCCCAGAACATGAAGGAATACCAATACCAACTGATGACAAGGCAAGCTTTATTTTCACAACCATATTCAGACATGGACCACATCCAAATAGTATTTCTTGACCTTAAATATAACAAATATAAGTAATAAAATAAATGGAAAACGAAATCTAGTAATAAGCAAAGTGTCGTACTCAGCAAATAAATCGGCACACTCATTCAAAACACGCTCTTTATGTAATGCAGCCTGTGTCAGATACTCCAGCAAAGCAAGATTTGCCATTTTGGAAGTCAAAATGCCTCAGTGTTGCATTTTATATTATTTAACTGTTTTAACTAAATTAATAACAACCTTATATTCCATTCTCTTTCTTATGTACTTACATGTATTGCTTAAATAAAAGCAATACATGAATAAACTACTCATGTATTATCTTTTTTTCTTTATGGTTTATGATTTGGTTTCTGTTCGTATGCAACATCGATAAATGAGGGCCCTGGTTTTTACTTCATCCCAATATACCAATTCCTTATAGGACGTGGTTGCCTCCTGCCAGGATGTGATTGTAAATAAGATTTAGTTTTTCCGAAATTGACTTGACTGGAAAAATAAATGTAAAACTACTATATTAAAACTAAACCAAGAGTTGCCAGTGAATAATGTAAATATTGCCAGTCACTAACCTTCCTTGAGGAAGTTTTCCATCTGCCAGGAACAGACACCAGACCTGGTGGGTCCCTGCCATGGCCACCCACAGCACATTATCCTCCTTACCGCCTGGAAAATAACATAAAAATACCAGTTAAAAACTACTAAACAGAGCCCAATCATTCCAAGCCGAGCTATACATTGGTGATCCCACACTGCCTGATCAAACATAGATGCTGGAACTGTGAGGGAAAGAACTAAGTGACCAGAAAACAACAAAAACTAGCAAAGTATGGTTCAGTTTGGCACATGTAGCGTCACATTTTTTAAACCTAATACTTGGAAAAACGCATCCTACCCTCCTCCATTAAAATACGGAATGGAACGTTTTGGGGAAATGCTCACAGGGTTGGTACCTGTGAGGGTTTATCTGTGGTCAAAAATAACTAGCTCCAAGCAATTCCCATAGGTTAAGCTGGGAAATTACCTGCAAGCTGAGGAAGAGGCTAAGTACATTAATTCTGCCAATTTAAAATTGTCAATGTAGTTGTAAGCAGGGCTGTACGATAAATCAAGTTCAGTTATTATCATGATAAAATAAAATATGATATTGACGATAAACTTTTGTAATATATATTCAATAGTCATATTTTAATGTACTTAAACATTCCTCAAACTACAACATCACTAACTAGATAACGCAAACAGACAATCAAAAAGAAGCAAGCAATGGCACCACAGGCACGTTGAGGTATGCGCCCAGGCACATCACTGGTAGCTTTGAATTAATGTTTAAGATGAGTCGGATCGATAGTGAAAGCAATGTGGAAGAAATAGAAGTAAATGAAATAAATGTGTCTGAAAAGAAAAGTACCACTTCGGTAATAGTGGTACTTCAGTGGTTTGGCTTTTTGAAGTCAGACAAGCACAGATAAACATTATGTACAAAACATGAGTTGTGCAGAGTAAGCAAATAAAAAAAAAAATATGACAATGAACCCTCTGTTTATTCAGGCGTATGTCATACACAGAATATTTCTACGCTAACATGGTTTTATGGATGAGTTTGAGTACCCTAAATTGAATTTATAATTTCTTTATCACAAATGTATTTCTGTAAAAACATGCAGACAGCATTTAACATGAACCAGCTCCATTTGCTATTACTGTATGAAAGTGATTTCCCCATTCTGCTGTGCTTATCTTATTTGTTAATTTTCTTTACATAAAAACACTGCATTGCATAAGCCAACTGCATTGCACTGATATAAATGCTTAATATGACCAGCTTAAGGAAAGTACACACATTCATTTTAGATTTGCTAGAGTACCTGGCGGAACATTTAAAATAATTACGTTAAATGGCAACAGTTCAGTAACACGATAACATGATTGGGTATAAAAATAATGTTAGTGTGTTCCCATCTTTCAGAAGCAAAGATGGGGAGGGACTCACCACTCTGAAAGTTTCTCAAAATAAAATTGCAAAGAGTTTGAGGATCTCAATCTGCATTAAATAATATCAATAAAAGATTAAAAGATATGGAGAAATCTCTGTACGCAAGGTATAAGGCCGAAAACCAATATTGGATGTTCATAATCTTTGGGCCCTCAGACAGCACTGCATAAAAAACAAACACGATTCTGAAGTGGAAATGACTGCATGGACTCAGAAACACAACCGAAAACCACTGTCTATGAACACAGTACATCATTGCATCCACAAATGCAAGTTAACACTCTACCGTACAAAGAAGAAAACATACAAGATCCATAAACGCCGCCACATTCTCTGGGCCTGAGCTCATTTAAGATGGACAGAAGTGAAGTGGAAAACTGTCCTGTAGTCTGACAAATCAGACTACAGGACAAAACTGCACTAGCAGTGCAGTTTTCAATTTGTTTCATGGAGTTTCACACACTGTGTTTCATACATTTATCCTGTTACTTACAAGTTAAATATAATTTACATAAAACCGTAACTCCCTTTTCTAACTAAATCAACTTTGAGACATCTACCATCTGCCTTGTTTAATGGCTTCCAAAGAAATTATGGAGCTGGAACTTGTCTTCTAATGCTCCTAGTAAATTGAGGTGGTCAATGCTTTTTAGAATGACAAAGTAACTTCATTACTGATTTAGCAATTATATACAATATCCATGTTTATCACAGGATTAGTTTACCAATTCCATATGTTGGTTTAAAGGAAATTAAGCGTGTTTAAAGGGAATTTGTATATGTGCAAACATAATTCAAGTTGCATGGGTTAAATCAAGTAGGCAAGTAGAATCCGGAAGGCAAATCATTGGGTACTGAATAGTTACAGTGTAGAAACTACACATTTAAATAGGTATTTTACTTAGTATAGTATTAGTACTATTCATTGAAACGTGGTTATGGACATTTTGATATGGGGGGACACATGCAAACAACTGTACGTTCAAAGAGTAGAAAAACAGAATTAAAAAGGTATTAGCGCAGGTGCAAAACTAGTTTTATAAATTAAATCAAGTAGGTAATCAAGTAAGTAGAATCAGGTGGCAAAATAATTGTGGATTGATTTCCTGCCTGTTGGGCCCTGTCCTGGGCCACCCCCAGATAGGGCCACAGTGTCGCCGGACCCCCCTTTCTCAGTCCCAAGGACTTACGCTGGGAGATTATTGTGCTGGGGGAGTAGGGTCAGTTCTCCTTCTCCACTATGTTTTCCTTCTCCACTATAAATCCTTGTTGATATGAGGAATGCATTTTCTGAATTCTCCCAGTCTCCTCCCGTTTTGAACTTAGGAGGACATGAGGTCCTGGCCCACACCTACGGAGTACCTTGCTTGAAAGACCCGTTGCTGTCCCTGTCCAAAGTCCTCCTGGTTGTGTTGCAGATCAAGACAATACCTGACGATTTCAGTTGCCACTGTACTGACCCCTCCCCCGTGTTGTCCCTTCCTTGTCCATTTGGTCATGGTTTCCGACCTGTATTTATTAATTATAACAATTGTTATCTTAATATGTTCACCCGGCACAGCCAGGAGAGGACTGGTCACCCCTCTGAGCCTGGGTCCTCTCTAGGTTTCTTCCTACATTTTGGCATTCTTAGGTAGTTTATCCTAGCCACTGAAATTCATCACTACTGTTGTTTGCTCCTTGGGGTTTAAGGCCAGGTGTTTTGTAAAAGCACTTTGTGACAACTGCTGATGTAAAAAGGGCTTTATAAATACATGTGATTAATTGATTGAGGTACCCAATGAACCAATCAAAGGAGTGATTCTTTTGGAAAGAGTTTGGGCAGGACTCTGGTAAATAGAGATGAAAAATTAGGGCAGTTTGGTGTTACCAATACAGCTGAATGCAAAACAACCATTTCAAAAAGATTTGGGCTCCATCAGTCCACTGCGAGGCTAATCATTTGCAAATACAGAGCATTTAACAGAATAGTGATTTGGCCTACTGTAGAAGTTGATGCCCTTCCAAACTATCCCCAAGAGCCACAAGAAAAATAATAATTCAGGTAATGCTAGGCAAAACATAACATCTAGATTTACAGACCTCCCTTGCTGCATCTCAGGTAACTGTGCATGGTTCACCAATAAGAACACTGAATCAAAATGGGTAAATAAGAGAGTTGCCATGAATACGCCTGTTGTCAAAAAAAGAAACGCCCCTTTTTAACTTTGCCATGAGTCCACCTGAACAAACCTGAGGTTTTCTGGAAGTCCATTCTCCAAAATTGACCTTTTTGGCCACAATCAAAATCGCTATTTTCGCTGAAATCCCAACACTGACAATGTCACTTTATGACATTGTCTGGAAGAATTATGACTACAAAAATTATATCCGGATCACTCCTCATGTGTCTTGTACTGCTCTGGCAATCATTCCACGTGCACATTTACACATTCGTTGATAAATATAGCTATGACACTGAACAAAAATATAAATGACATGTGAAATGCTGGTCACATTTCATAAGCTGAATAAAAAATGTATTCCCAGTCATGGGTGAAATCCTTAGCTTAGGTACTAATTAATTTGAATTGCCTAAATTCCTAATATCAAATGTAACTCAGTTAAATCATTTCCATTTTTATTGTTTTCACTTAAATTGCAAGTAAGGTTATTGAATGGTCTTGGGTAGTACGTTTCTTGGGTAATGACACGTTTATGTAGCTACATAAATTCACAAAATGGCACAACATGTCTACATATGATGTTGTTATGGGAATATTAGAAAAGCTAATGAAAAGTCAATATGTCATGTTATGACATGTTTACGACATGCATCACCCATTATGTACTGTAGCAAGTTATGACGAAAGGGGTCATATAAAGTATTACCTCAGTATCTTCTGACAAAGAAATAGCATCTCAGACCAGTGCACTGCTCCAATTAACAGACTTATATGCTAGGTGACGCATCTCTTCACTGATACATTCCACGTAAGAATTATTTTTTATAATACAATCTGTCCCTTAATGAAGTTATTCAGTTTGGGTCCTGCAGGTGTGCGTCTGTGTGTGTGTGCGTGCATGCGGTGGGTCAATGGGGTGTTATACCATGTCTAAAAATAGATTTTTAATGGTTCTTTGCTTATCAGAGGCCATTTCTTACTTGGGTTCATTCCTATGTGCAATTCAAAGAGAAGTAACAAAGTGGTTCATATGTCTATGTAGAGGAAGCGAGGGGAGAGTGTGGAAGGGAGAGAACATACCAGGGAATGGAATTGCAAAGGAATTTCAAACTATGAAAACAAGCTCACCAAGTGGATGGTAAGCTACCATCTACTTGCCCGGTGACAAATTGGCCTTGTAAAAAAATTATTTTTTTGGAAACAAATTGTCACTATATGAGCTGTTAGCGAGCTTATTGTGAAAGCAAAAGTCAGTTAGTTAGCTACTCATTCTCTAAATTATTAAGTAGCTAGCTTTTGTTGGAATATATTATAACAATTTAATATATCCTTTTAAATGTTGCATTGGTTCACAGTGGACCTGGTTCATTTTTTGGCCAAAAAATTTATATACATTTCATTTCATTTAAAATGTTGTAATTCAATACTAAAATGTCCCTACAATAAAACCAAAACTTTAAAGAATTGGGACTCCACCACTCATAAAATACTATCCAACATATTGAATCCATATTAATACATTTATATAGAGAAAAAGACTACAATAAACTCAGACTTCACAATTCCTCTTTCTAAATGGGTATGCCTTTTTGGTTACAACTCCAATCAATTAAATATTGCCATTGGAAAGTATTCAGACATTTTAACTTTTTCCACATTTTGTTGTGTTTTAGACTTATTTTATAATTGTTTAAAATATTATTTGACATCAATCTGCACACAAGACCCCATAATGACAAAAAAACATCCAGATAGATGCATGGATTGTAGACTATTGCTATATGCTGCTCAAGACGAGAAGACATTCTTCCCTAGCGGACCGGGTAGGGTAACTGCTAGTGGTGAAGGAGACCAAACTAAAAAGGTAAAGGAGTTTACCAAAAAGGGCTTTATAGTCCTGGCTAAACCTGTCCTAAAACCACTGCAGCATTGTCTTGGTTGCATGCTTCTGGTCTTGGTCATTTTAAAAGATGAACATTCAACCCTGTCTGTGCAGGGTTTTTCCTGCATTCAAAACTCAAATGTGTCCGTCTTCCCAAAATCTTGCACCGCCTGTGTGTCGGCATGATTTTGCGCTCATACATAAAATACCAGTGATATACTGCATCGAATGTGACCGTAGGAGGAAATGTTTTCCATACTGGCAATGTTGCCAGATGGAGAGATAAACCCACAGATTTGGCTTGAGCAGGTTGATCTACATACTATCACCAAAAACATTATACATGCAACATACTGTGCAAAAAATATACAAACTAAGTCACTAACAATATAAATATATGAATGTGAAAATGCTGGATCAGCAGTCGAGAGAGGGAGATGAACGATGTAGCGTCAAGGCAAGGGTGGAAAACAAATAATGTGAAAAAACAAGGCTGTAATATAGATTTGCTCTCCCTCGCAGTCCAACGGTTGGGACGCCAACAAGATGTTCCACTACAAAGAGGTGAACTACGGCGTCAAGTCGACCTACAACTCCAGCTTGTCCATGTAGACGTGAATCCACCCCACCGTTATAAATACACTCGCATTTAGCAACTCACAAGCAGCGACTAGACATTCCTGAATTATGTATTTGTTTTTGTCTCCCCATGTTCGCAATAACACTGCTCAGAAAAACTAAGGGAACACAATCATCACTGTATAACACAAAGTCAATTAAACTGCAAGGATATCAATCTGTCCAGTTAGGAAGCATAAGCGATTACAAGTCACCTGTTTTGGTGCAAATTAAAGTGACAACAGGTGCACTGGGGAGGCAACAGCAAGATAACCCCCAAAAAAGGAATGGTTTTGCTGGTGGTGGCCACAGACAATTATTCCTTATCCTTCCTGACTAATTCCTCACTAGTTTTACATTTTGCTAATATCCTTGTCATTAATGGTAGCATGAGGCAGTACCTGCAGCCCATTAAGGTTGCACAGGCAGTCCAGCGCCTCCAGGATGTCACATCCATACGTGCTGTCATAAGAAGGTTTGCTGTGTCTCAGAGTCTCTACACTCTCAAGAGCACGGAGGAGATACCATTACACGAGGAGAGCTGGGCCATAGAAGGGCATCAACCCAGCAGCAGGGCTGGTATCTGCTCCTTTGGGCAAGGAGGAACAGGAGGAGCACTACCAGAGCCCTACAAAATGACCTCCAGCGGGCTACTGGTGTGCATACTTCTGACCAAACGCGACGTCCTCTAGTGGGACCTGTGCTCACAGCCCAGCACCATGCAGCTCTTGTAGCATTCACCAGAGAAACAAAATAGTTTAAAAGGAATGTTTTGAGTGAGGAACAGAAGCGTTCAATTTGTGGTGGTCTCTTAATTTCAACACTTCTGTTCCTCACTCACAACCTTCCTTTTCGACTTTTCCCACTTACAAAGCAAGCGGTTTTCCCACTTACAAAGCAAGTGGTTTTCCCACTTACAAAGCATGTAGAAGTCTGTAATTTTATCATAGGCACATTTCAACTGTGAATGACAGAATCTAAAACAAAAATCCAGAAAATCACATTGTATGATTTGTAAGTAATTTATTTGCATTTTATTGCATGACATAAATATTTGATACATCAGAAAAGCAGAAATTAATATTTGGTACAGAAAACTGTTTAAATGTGTAGACAGATATTATATAAATTACAGTGGGGCAAAAAAGTATGGTGGAGAGTGCCTGCCTCAAGTGGAGGAGTTTAAGTATCTAGGGGTCTTCACGAGTGAGGGAAGGATGGAACGGGAGATTGACAGACGGATCGGTGCAGCTTCTGCAGTAATGCGGTCGATGTATCGGTCTGTCGTGGTGAAGAAAGAGCTGAGCCGCAAGGCGAAGCTCTCGATTTACCAGTCAATCTATGTTCCTACTCTCACCTATGGTCATGAGCTTTGGGTCATGACCGAAAGGACAAGATCCCGGATACAGGCGGCCGAAATGAGCTTTCTCCGCAGGGTGGCCGGGCGATCCCTTAGAGATAGGGTGAGAAGCTCGGTCACCCGGGAGGAGCTCAGAGTAGAGCCGCTGCTCCTCCACATCGAGAGGGGTCAGCTGAGGTGGCTTGGGCATCTTTTTCGGATGCCTCCGGAACGCCTTCCTGGGAAGTATATAGTCAGCCACCAATTGTGCAAGTTCTCCCGCCTGTAATTTTCATCATATGTACACCTCAACTATGAGAGACAAAATGAGAAATATTTTTTTTTTATGAATTCATTGGTAAATTCCTCGGTAAAATAAGTATTTGGTCACCTACAAACAAGCAAGATTTCTGACTCTCACAGACCTGTAACTTGCTCTTTAAGAGGCTCCTCTGTCCTCCACTCGTTACCTGTATTAATGGCACCTGTTTGAACTTGTTATCAGTATAAAAGACACCTGGCCACAACCTCAAACAGTCACACTCCAAACTCCACTATGGCCAAGACCAAAGAGCTGTCAAAGGACACCAGAAACAAAATTGTAAACTGCACCAGGCTTGGAAGACTGAATCTGGAATAGGTAAGCAGCTTGGTGTGGAGAAATCAACCGTGGGAGCAATTATAAGAAAATGGAAGACATACAAGACCACTGATAATCTCCCTCGATCCGGGGCTCCACGCAAGATCTCATCCCGTGGGGTCAAAATTATCACAAGAACAGTGAGCAAAAATCCCAGAACCACACGGGGGGACCTAGTGAATGACCTGCAGAGAGCTGGGACCAACGTAACAAAGGCTACCATCAGTAACACACTACACCGCCAGGGACTCAAATCCTGCAGTGCCAGCCGTGTCCCCCTGCTTAAGCCAGTACATGTCCAGGCCCGACTAAGGTTTGCTAGAGAGCATCTGGATGATCCAGAAGAGGATTGGGAGAATGTCATATGGTCAGATGAAACCAAAATAGAACTTTTTGGTAAAAACTCAACTCATCGTGTTTGGAGGATAAAGAATGCTGAGTTGCATCCAAAGAACACCATACCTACTGTGAAGCATGGCGGTGGAAACTTCATGCTTTGGGGCTGTTTTTCTGCAAAGGGACCAGAACGACTGATCTGTGTAAAGGAAAGAATGAATGGGGCCATGTATCGTGAGATTTTGAGTGAAAACCTCCTTCCATCAGCAAGGGTATTGAAGATGAAACGTGGCTGGGTCTTTCAGCATGACAATGATCCCAAACACACCGCCCGGGCAACGAAGGAGTGGCTTCGTAAGAAGCATTTCAAGGTCCTGGAGTGGCCTAGCCAGTCACCAGATCTCAACCCCATAGATAATCTTTGGAGGGAGTTGAAAGTCCAAAAGTCCAAAACATCACTGCTCTAGAGGAGATCTGCATGGAGGAATGGGCCAAAATAACAGCAACAGTGTGTGAAAACCTTGTGAAGACTTACAGAAAACGTTTGACCCCTGTCATTGCCAACAAAGGGTATATAACAAAGTATTGAAATTAACTTTTGTTATTGACCAAATACTTACTTTCCACCATAATTTACCAATAAATTCATAAAAAATCCTATAATGTGATTTTCTTTTCTCATTTTGTCTCTCATAGTTGAAGTGTACCTATGATGAAAATTACAGGCCTCTCTCATCTTTATAAATGGGAGAACTTGCACAATTGGTGGCTGACTAAATACTTTTTTGCCCCACTGTATATCACAGAGGGGCGTCCGGTGGAGAGCGGGTGTAGCGACGGTTGGGGTACCACTTTTGCCTAATTTTGAGACTGGAAAACCCCTGCTGAATTCCTGTGTGATCTGGATCAGATTCTTCAAGGAATATCTGCATTCTGCTTTTCTCATCGTCATTTTTTAAAGTTGGAATTCTTCCATTATTTAACTACGCAAGTAGATCAAGAAACATTTCTTATTTATAGCATTCTTCCTTCATTACTGTCGAGTCTCCCAGTCCCAGCCACTGAGAAGAATTCACATACTATTATGTTTCCACCACCATGCATAGGCATGGAATTAGCCAGGTGATGAGCGATACGTAGCACTTGGCATTGAGACCTCATAGTTTTATTAGACCAGAGAATCTTTTTCTTTATGCTCTCAGAGTCCTTCAGACAGCATGTCCTATACCTTTTAATCAAAAGTGACTTCCGTTTACCCACTGTACCATGAATATGGTGTCAAGCAGAGATGGTTTTCCTTCTGGCACATTCTCTCATCTCCACAGAGAAACTCTGAAGATCTGTTAGAGCAGCCATTGGGTTCTGGGTCACCCCTGTGACCAAGGCCCATCTTGCCCGTTTACTTACTTTGGCCGACGACCAGCACTAGGAATAGCCTTGCTTCTTCCAAGCTTTCAATGCTTTAGTAATTTCAACAGAAATCCCGCCTGATCTTTGCCTTGAGTCTATCTGGGTAGTTTACAGAGAGTTTTTTGGACTTCATGGCATTGTTTTTGGACAATCTGACCTGCACTGTAAATCATGTCCACGCATTTAAACATGCCACAGATAAACTTAAATCAACTTTTACAGACATCTCAAGGATGTTCAAAAGGACCCAAGATGCATCAGACCTCAATATAGTGCTATGGCAAAGGATCTTACATACATTAAATATTTATGTTTTCAATTTCCAAAAAATCTGCGCAAATTTATACAAATATATTTCTCTGTCATTATTGGGTATTGAGTGTAGAATATTTTTTTTAATTAACCAAGTCTATACTCCAAGAAAATGTGGACTACATGATGTATTCTCACAAGGCACTGCTCAACTCTGCAAAACTTTGCACAGTTGAGCTTGCGTGGGTAGCTTTGGACTTACCTGAAGTGCCTAGCGCCAAGTCCCAGGGCGAGCTAATTGGCTGCTGTGGTCCCATGGCTCCTCCGTCCTTGTCAATGCCTTGAAATCCCACTCCTGCCAGGGTGCTGACCTGCTCCTCCAACAAGTCAATCTGAAAAAAGAAAAATAGCAATAAAGCAATTTGAACGGAGTCTAGTTTTTGCAGTAATATCTAATGTTGGCAGTAATAAAGACATTGAATCTGAAGTACTTACCACACCCACATGCTGTGTTAACACATGGAGCCAAATTTATATGTTGCCATATACTGGTATTTTAAACTATTACATTAGGATTAGGTTGCCTGTGTCTTTCTTACCTTTCTGATTAGGTGGTTTTCTGTGTCTGCCACAAAGACAATATCTCCTTTGATGACAACCCCCTGTGGTGAGCAAAAGGTTGCTTCTTGGAGTTTGCCATCTTTCCTACCACTCCCAGGCCCTGTGACATCACAGGAAAACCGGTATAGTTGGCAGGGATCTACCCAGGCATTTTCGTTTTTTGCAAGGAAGAACATGTAATGTTAAGTAATGTAAGTAATGTAATGAAAAATCTATGTGCACATTAATATAATTAAGAGCACAATTAATATGTAGATTTCAGAGACTAAACTGTCTTTTGAAATTTCACTTACCAACAGATGTTCCAGAAGGCCCATAGAGTATTTTTTTCAAACAATCCATTATTCAGGTCTATCCCAGTCTGTAGTTACTATTATTAGCATCGTCCTAATTAATGAATGGAAACTGTTCGTACCTTGATCGCAAAGCTGCACTACAAGCAGAAAACTATTCCAAAACACTTCAAACAACATTCAGTGACCTGTTGCAGCAGCATACATTTATTTCAACTGTACACTGACGAAACAGCTGGCGGAATTGGCAGAATTCAAACAAGCACTAGCAAACTTTCTTGGCTATTTCCAATAGCCAAGATACACAGCTTCTGTTCTTTGGCAATCGAGCTGAGTCGTAATGTGGGAGAGTATGACTGGAATAATGGATCAACTTCACCAACGAGACATAACATTTTTGCAAGAAGATTTTTTAATACAGAGGATCGTGGCCCCCATTCCCTTAGAAGAGGACAAAAGGTGAATGAAATTTCACGAAGTTACCCAGTTCAACCCCTGGAGACAAGACAAATTCTAAGTAATACTTCTGATTGCTATGTTATAATACACAAAGTACACATTACCTCCGGATATTCTGGGCAAGGGTTGGGGATTTACGTGTTCACCATCATTGAGTTGACTGACCGAGGCGAATATCAAAGACGAAATAGGTAACTTGATTGATACAATTGTGAAAAAAAACGGATTGGTAAACACAGGAAGTACACGTTTATTTGAAATGAGAATCATATTGTGGCAAAACTTTCATTCGAGGAATACAACATTGTCATGTTGTTTGAGGTAAATAATAAGTTTGGAGTGGATTTCTTCTTGCAATGCAGCTTTGTGATAAAGATACGTACAGTTTCCATTCATTAATTTGTACGATGCTAATAACACTAGTTACAGAGGTGAACAATGGATTGTTTTAAAAAAGGACTATGTGCCTGAAGGAGATACTGGTAGTAAGGGGACTGTTATCGAAATTTGATTTTTGGACGAACTATCCCTTTAACGTAACTCAATTTCTGATCAAGAAATCAAGAACTGTAGGGAAACATTCTGCCACTTAAATCTCATTTTTTATATATATTTTTTAAAGATCCCAAATATAGTTTTAAAAGCTATCATAAGTAGGTAAATCAAAAGCAAAATGTGTATAGCGAGTGTACTGTAAGGGAAGAGTTTATTTACATGCAAACTGATATATCCAGAATGAGGGATTTGTGAAGGTTGAATGAATCAAGGAAATCCTGTGATTTCTCTCTGTATCCTGGGTGATTCGGGGCATTTTTTTTTTACCTTTATTAATTTGTAAAATGTTCTACCATGTACACCATTTCCTAACAGCTGTCTTGATTAGATAAGCACAGTGCAGCCAATCTCAATTGCATGTTCGTTCTTCCGTTCAGGTTCTCTTCCACATTTTGGGACCATGGTAATGGAAACGGGGTTGTAATTTGCAATGGTTATTGTTTGGAGAACATTTTAAAATTACATCCCAGCATAACTACATTAAAATAAATATTGGTGGTAATATCAAGTTGTTCATTTTTTTAAGTTGCTCCTCTTCTCATTAAAAAGCAAGGTGTGGGTTGTGTGAATATTCTGGAGAAGAAAGACTAAAATAGATAGGTAACAGATGTCTAACATTCTTCATTTTAACTGGGTCAGCAAATACTGTACGTTATATTTCCCAGTAGCATATGTGGATTTCTCCACCTGAAGCTCTGTTAAGCCTTGAGGAAATCAGTAAAATAGAATGAGTATAACATGTGTCCCCATTAATTATACAGGTGCTGGTGATATAATTAGAATATCTTCAAAAAGTTTATTACAGTAATTCCATTCAAAAAGGGAAACTTGTATATTATATTCATTCATTTACACAGACTGATATAATTAAAATGTTTATTTCTTTTAATTGTGATGATTATAACTGACAACTAATGAATATCCCAAATTCAGTATCTCAGAAAATTTGAATATTACTTAACACCAATACAAAAAAAGGATTTTTAGAAATGTTGGCCAACTGAAAAGTATGAACATGAAAAGTATGAGCATTTACAGCACTCAATACTTAGTTGGGGTTCCTTTTGCCTGAATTACTGCAGTAATACGGCGTGGCATGGAGTCGATCAGTCTGTGGCACTGCTCAGGTGTTATGAGAGCCCAGGTTGCTCTGATAGTGGCCTTCAGCTCTTCTGCATTGTTGGGTCTGGCATATCGCATTTTCCGCTTCACAATACCCTATACATTTTCAATGCCAATTAAGAACAGGGATCCATTGGTCCTTAAACCAGGTACTGGTAGCTTTGGCACTGCGTGCAGGTGCCAAGTCCTGTTGGAAAATGAAATCTGCATCTCCATAAAGTTGGTCAGCAGCAGGAAGCATGAAGTGCTCTAAAACTTCCTGGTAGATGGCTGCGTTGACCTTGGACCTCAGAAAACACAGTGGACCAACATCAGCAGATGACATGGCACCCCAAACCATCACTGACTGTGGAAACTTTACACTGGACTTCAAGCAACGTGGATTCTGTGCCTCTCCTCTCTTCGTCAAGACTCTGGGACCTTGATTTCCAAAGGAAATGCAACATTTACTTTCATCAGGGAACATAACTCAGCAGCAGTCCAGTCCTTTTTGTCTTTAGCCCAGGCAAGATGCTTCTGACGTTGTGTCTTGTTCAAGAGTGGCTTGACACAAGGAATGTGACAGCTGAAACCCATGTCTTGCATACGTCTGTGCGTGGTGGTTCTTGAAGCACTGACTCCAGCTGCGTTCCCCTCTTTGTGAATCTCCCCCACATTTTTGAATGGGTTTTGTTTCACAATCCTCTCCAGGGTGCGGTTATCCCTATTGCTTGTACACTTTTTTCTACCATATATTTTCCTTGCCTTCGCCTCTCTATAGACTCTGTGCACCAGCGTAGTGAGGAACTTCCGCTTTTGTGTAGAAGTCGGCATTGCAGTTTCCGGTTTACTTACTGATACACATCCGCATTAGTAAACACCTAAACTCACAACAAGATGAGTGATGCTGTTGTACGGGAAACAAATAAATATAATGTACGTGACTCATTTAAGTTTCAAGGTACAAGTGGGGCATCATTTTAATCAGGAAAAAGTCCTCTTTTTAATAAAATAAGGCTTGCGCCATTCAATGACTTCAAACGCTAGACTAGAAATAGTCAGAAAAGGGGATTCTTTATATACTTCCATGTAATGCAGGTTTAAGCGCAATTAATACCATATAGGACCAGATGTTTACTTCTTTTGCCAGTTGTTATTTTTCAGTTTCGTTGTGAAATGAGGTTACAGTAGTAAAATAAAAGAGGAGACCTGTTTTGGTGCTTTTTTGAGGCTATGGAATTTTAAGCTTCATTCAGGTTGAAGAGGCTGAACAAAGGTTAATTTCAATTCACTTGCTATGGGGATGCGCTGGCGTTCCAGCTCAGCCAGCGTTCTTTTGCCGTTTTTGAGGCTATTTACTTAAGGCCATTTACCTGCCTAAAATAAGCATTAGTGATGTCCATCGAATTGTTGATGCCTGGTCCCCTGCTCCAACAAGCAAGCGGAACAAGGGATTAAAACTCTACGTATCGAGTTATCTGCATCAACAATTCGATGGACATCACTAATGCTTATTTTAGGCAGGTCTTGGAGACATCTACTAAAAACAGAAATTTTGGGTGACGCGGGTCCCGTGCAACAGCTTCACTCATCTTGTTGTGAGTTTAGGTGTTTACTAATGCAGATGAGTATTAGTAAGTAAACCGGAAACTGCAATGCCGACTTTCAGACAAAAGCGGAAGTTCCTCCGCTGGTGCACAGAGTCTATTAATGTGCTTGGACACAGCTCTGTGAACAGCCAGCCTCTTGAGCCATGACCTTTTGTGTCTTGCCCTCCTTGTGCAAGGTGTCAATGGTCATCTTTTGGACAGCTGTCAAGTCAGCAGTCTTCCCCATGATTGTGTTGCCTACAGAACTAGACTGAGAGACCATTTAAAGGCCTTTGCCGGTGTTTTGGGAAAATTAGCTGATTAGAGTGTGGCCCCAGGTGTCTTCAATATTGAACCTATTCACAATATTCTAATTTCTGAGATACTGAATTTGGGGTTTTCATTAGTTGTCAGTTATAATCATCAAAATTAAAAGAAAAAAACACTTGAAATCTATCAGTCGGTGTGGAATGAAAGTATACATTATACAAGTTTCACTTTTTGATGATATTCTAATTATATGACCAGCACCTGTATTTAAGGTGATGCTTCATCCAGCCCTTACCTCCTACAGAGTAAAGTAACTTCCCAGTACTGGATACCACCAGCACCCGATGATGTCCCGTATCTGCTATAGCCAATCTCTTTCTGCTGGAATCCACAGCTACCTTCCCAGGAAACGAAAGAAACGATGAGGGTAGAGAGTCTCGGTAGAGCTTGGTGCCCACAAGGTGGTCCCTTAGCAGGCCCTGGTCTCTGTAGTGCTGGAGGGCAGCACTGGTGAAGAGTGCTAGGCGCTCACGGTGGCCCTCTCCCACCAGGGAAAAGAGCAAGTTGCCCCTAGGCCCAAGGAGTACCACAGTGGGCCAACAGGCCACTTCTAGCTCATGCCACAGCCGAGCATCTCTGTCATTCACCACAGGGTGGGTGATGTTGTAGCGAAGCACAGCACCACGCACGTTCTGCAACACCTTGAACAGTACACACAAAAAAACTCCCACTTAGTTATTTTTTTCATTGCTTTTGATAAAGAGGTAGTTGAATTCAATCACAAAATTGAGATTGTTAATCTACTACCTCCATCTGATAATATTCAGATAATATGCTAATGTTATTTAATATAAATCCCATTTATATTGTCCAGAGTTAATGTACATTCAGAGTACTATAGTGTTGTGTATAACTATCCCATTAATAATGAACAAGTTGCATTGTGTGTCACATTATTAATGAAGAATGCAATTTTTCAGATCAAATTTCGATGAATAAAATATTATATTGATTACCTTTTCATTGGGGAACTTTGCAGAGTGGACGCCCACGATTATGAGCCCATCTTAAAAGAGAGAATCAGTTGGATGAGGAGATCTCATGTAAAAACAATAGTGACATAGGGCTTATTTGCATGCTGCCTCGGAAGGTGGCATATCTAGTTCCTGAGAACTGCAAGTTTATACAGCAAAATCTAGCATCTGAAGATTTCTTCAAAATGTAGTTTCATGTAAACAAGCCCACTTAAGCCTATTCAGCAATTAAATCTCTTTTTTGTTTGTTACTAAGACCTAACCTTCCCTTGCTGTTGTCCTGACAAGCACCTCATTTTCATTGCTGAAAAATTGCTTGTAAAACAGTTATACAGTTTTACACTGAAAATAGTATATTTGTTTCCCTTTTCATAACAATTTATTCAAAAAATATGAAACACTCATGTTTACATGTACTTGATTTGATGTCTGATTTGCCCATTTATGAAGCTACATACATTCTTAATAAATTTGGTCTGAGGTAAGTAATTGTTGTTCAATAAGTAATTATACTGAACAAAAGTATAAACACAAGATGTTAATTGTTGGTAATGTAAGTTTCGCCTAGGCCATGATAATCCATCCACCTGACATATTAAGAAACTGATTAAACAGCACAATCAGGAATGTCTGCAGGAATGTTCACCAGAGATGTTGCCAGATCATTTTATGTCCAATAGCATAAACCCCCTCCAATGTTGTTTAAGAGAATTTGGCTTGATCTCATCCGTCCTCAAAACTGCCATAAACCACATGAAACTACAGTAACCCATGTCTCACTATATTCTTCCCCAGTAGGATTGTGAGGCCTACCATCTGGCCTGTTGTTGTCTTGACCTGTCTGTAGTGTGACTTTCATGGGCACCATCAATGACCACTTGCATGCCGGAGTGTCCTCTTCACATACAGTGGATATAAAAAAAGTCTACACACCCCTGTTAAAATGCCAGGTTTTTGTGATGTAAAAGAATGAGACAAAGATAAATCATGTCAGAACTTTTCCACTTTTAATGTGACCTATAATGTGAACAATTCAAATGAAAAACAAACAAATCTTGGTGGGGGGAAAAACAAAATATAAAAACCTGGTTGCATAAGTGGGGATGAAGTCGGAATAAACCAATCACATTCAAACTCATGTTAAACAGAAGTCATTACACACCTGCCATAATTTAAAGTGACTGATTAATCACAAATAAAGTTCAGCTGCTTTTCCGGACATTTTCTTAGTTGCATCTCAGAGCAAAAGCCATGGTCCGCAGAGAGCTTCCAAAGCATCAGAAGGATCTCATTGTCGAAAGATATCAGTCATGAGAAGGGTACAAAATAATTTCCAAAGCATTAGATATACCATGGAACACAGTGAAGATGGTCATCATCTAGTGAAGAAAATATGGCACAACAGAGACATTACCAAGAACTGGATGTCCCTCCAAAATTTATGAAAAGACAAGAAGAAAACTGGTCAGTGAGGCTTTGAAGAGGCCTACAGCAACATTACAGGAACTGCAGAGATTTCAGGCAAGTACTGGCTGTGTGCTACATGTGACAACAATCTCCCGTATTCTTCATATGAATGGGCTATGGGGTAGGGTAGCAAGGCGGAAGCCTTTATTACAAAGAAAACCATCCAAGCACGGCTAAAAAAAGTCCCCCAAAAGCATGTGGGAAAAGGTGTTATGGTCTTCAAGATTGAACTTTTTGGTGCAAAAACAACACTGCACATCACCCAAAGAACACCATACCCACAGTGAAGCATTGTGGTGGTAGCATCATGCTTTGGGGCTGTTTTTCTTCAACTGGAACCGGGGCCTTAGTCAGGGTGGAGGGAATTATGAACAGTTCCAAATACCAGGCAATTTTGGCACAAAACCTTCAGGCGTCCGTTAGAAAGCTGAAGATGAAGAGGAAGTTCACCTTTCAGCACGACCATGAACCAAAGCATACATCCAAATCCACTAAAGCATGGCTTCACCAGAAGAAGATTAACATGGCTTCACCAGAAGGAGATGTCCTCGCAATCTGACAGATTTGGAGCGTTTTTGCAAAGAAGAGTGGGCAAATATTGATGTGCCATGCTAATAGACTCCTACCCAAAAAGACAATGCTGTAATAAAATCAAAAGGTGCTTTAACAAAGTATTAGATTAAGGGTGTGCACACCTCGAAGATTTCAATTTGTTTTTCAATTGAATTGTACATATTATAGGTCACATTAAAGGTGGAAAAAGTTCTGACAGTTTATTTTTGTCTCATTCTTTTACATCACAAGAACCTGGCACTTTAAAAGGGGTGCGTAGACTTTTTATATCCACTGTATAAATCACAATTTCAACTGTACCGGGAAGTAACTAATTGAAACTGTTACATGTTGTGGTTGTTTTTTGCTCACTGCATCTCAACTTTGGTATCAGATGCCTACTGAGTAAAAATACAAAACAGCCAATCAAAATTCAAAGCAATGAATCTAGTAAAAGCAATCAGACTTTTTTTATGGGACATGGGTGATATGTACAGAGTATTTGATCAGACTTTATTGCATGTATAGGTGCTGGTCATAAAATTTGAATATCATCAAAAAGTTGATTTATTTCAGTAATTCCATTAAAAAAGTGAAACTTGTATAATGTATACATTAATTCCACAGACTGATATATTTCAAGTGTTTATTTCTTTAAATTTTGATGATTATAACTGACAAATAATGAAAACCCCAAATTCAGTATTTCAGAATATTAGAATATTGTGAAAAGCTTCAATATTGAAGACACCTGGTGCCACACTCTAATCAGCTAATTAACTCAAAACACCTGCAAAGGCCTTTAAATGGTCTCTCAGTCTAGTTCTGTAGGCAACACAATCACGGGGAAGGCTGCGGACTTGACAGCTGTCCAAAAGACGACCATTGACACCTTGCACAAGGAGGGCAAGACACAAAAGGTCATAGCTAAAGAGGCTGGCTGTTCACAGAGCTGTGTCCAAGCACATTAATAGGGAGGCGAAGGGAAGGAAAAGATGTGGTAGAAAAAAGTGTACAAGCAATAGGGATAACCGCACCCTGGAGAGGATTATAAATCAAAACCCATTCAAAAATGTGGGGGAGATTCACAAAAAGTGGACTGCAGCTGGAGTCAGTACTTCAAGAACCACCACGCACAGACGTATGCAAGACATGGGTTTCAGCTGTTGCATTCCTTGTGTCAAGACACTCTTGAACAAGACACAACGTCAGAAGCGTCTCGCCTGGGCTAAAGACAAAAAGGACTGGACTGCTGCTGAGTTATGTTCCCTGATGAAAGTAAATGTTGCATTTCCTTTGAAAATCAAGGTCCCAGAGTCTGGAGGAAGAGAGGAGAGGCACAGAATCCACGTTGCTTGAAGTCCAGTGTAAAGTTTCCACAGTCAGTGATGGTTTGGGGTGCCATGTCATCTGCTGGTGTTGGTCCACAGCGTTTTCTGAGGTCCAAGGTCAACGCGGCCGTCTACCAGGAAGTTTTAGAGCACTTCATGCTTCCTGCTGCTGATCAACTTTATGGAGATGCAGATTTCATTTTCCAACAGGACTTGGCACCTGCATACAGTGCCAAAGCTACCAGTACCTGGTTTAAGGACCATGGGATCCCTGTTCTTAATTGGCCAGCAAACTCGCCTGACCTTAACCCTTAAGAAAATCTATGGGGTATTGTGAAGAGGAAGATGCGATACGCCAGACCCAACAATGCAGAAGAGCTGAAGGCCACTATCTGAGCAACCTGGGCTCTCATAACACCTGAGCAGTGCCACAGACTGATCGACTCCATGCCACACCGCATTGCTGCAGTAATTCAGGCAAAAGGAGCCCCAACTAAGTATTGAGTGCTGTAAATGCTCATACTTTTCATGTTCATACTTTTCAGTTGGCCAACATTTCTAAAAATATTTTTTTGTATTGGTCTTAAGTAATATTCTAATTTTCAGAGATACTGAATTTGGGATTTTCATTAGTTGTCAGTTATAATCATCACAATTAAAAGAAATAAACATTTGAAATATATCAGTCTGTGTGTAATGAATGAATATAATATACAAGTTTCACTTTTTGAATGGAATTACTGAAATAAATCAACTTTTTGATGATATTTTAATTTTATGACCAGCACCTGTATATCAAAATATTCTGAGTAATATCCTCAAAGAAAAAGGAAGGTCTGAGCTCAATCTTGAATGGAGAGCTCTTAGCCTGTCTGCTGAGAGTGTTGGACAAAATAATTATGATATTTGATGCATATTTTAGACAACAGCTCTGCCTTTTGGTAAACCTGTGTAATTTAGTAAATGCCTTTTCTTCATTGCAATATTAATTATTTACCTGGTTCCATAAATTGGGCCAATGGTATCAGATAAATTGGACCAATGGTACCTGTATGGCACACAACATATTTACTGTTTTTTTTTGCTAGTTTAATTTTAGGTACATATTTTTTCAAGGGAATTTTTTGTTTGTGGTATAAATTTATTTTTCATTTGTTTTGTGAATTAAGCAATTTTGGGCTAACCAGTAGCATGATTGTCAGATGTGACAATGTTTACAAGTATTAGCACCTACTTATAATCAAACTGTTACATTAAATCAAAGCATTCACAAAAACTAATAACATGTGCATGTAAAAAAATTGATGTGTGATTAAAAGACATCTGTTAACAAAATACACGCACATAGTTTGGAAGTGAGGCTGTTACAAGTGATAGTGTGCTGAGGATTAGAAACAGCATACAGTATGTACCCAAATCCTTGCCAGAGATAGGGCAAGGGAAATTAAGAGAGTGTAGATAGTGTCGCGCCGCAAGGCATGGAATGGCCTCTGCCCGCTCAATTTTCCTCAGATGATCTCAACAAGAAGCTAGCATAAAGCACTGACAACTAGGACACGGTAGTGCTTCATTCTAATCGCACAGACAGGCTATATTTAGCCAGAGACCGGGGACATGGCACGCCAGAGTACAGTAGCCACCCCCGTCCTCATTGAGAGTGTGTGGGGCGTTTATTTATAGTTACTCGAGCACTTGGGTTGTGATAAAAGTGACCCATTCTTGGAACAAATGACTGCTCACTGATATTCGACTGGAGATTGTGTAAGCCAGTTGTTGCCAACTGTGTTCACTCAGGCCCGCTTTCATCATGTTTGTACATCCCATTTGTGCCTGTGACGTGTGTATGTCAGGCTCACATAATCTCCTTGGCAGGTTCATTGCCTTTGTAAACCCAGCTACATAATTTTGTTCAAGAGAATTACTAACCCTTGATGACCACCTGATAAGTTTAAAATAGTTCATTAGAAAAAAAATTACTATCAATATTTTTTACATTTGTCAGCCATTTTGTCAAATGTGGCAGCATTCAACAGGCTGTTGCTAGACAACCATACAACGGATCCATCCCATCATGATATGTGGAAATTCCTTCTATCACCTACATACTGTTACGCTCATAAGTTTGCAAACCCTGGCAGAAATTTGGAAATTTTGGCATTGATTTTGAAAATATGACTGATCATGCAAAGGATAATATTTAAGGATAGTGATCATATGAAGCCATTTATTATCACATAGTTGTTTGGCTCCATTTTAAATCATAATTAAAAAAGAAATCACCCAAATGGCCCTGATCGAAAGTTTACATACCCTTGAATGTTTGGCCTTGTTACAGACACACAAGGTGACACACACAGGTGAATTTCCCACAACTGTGGCTTTTTAAATTGCAATTTTCGTCTGTGTATAAATAATCAATGAGTTTGTTAGCTCTCACATGGATGTACTAAGCAGGCTAGATACTGAGCCATGGGTAGCTGCAAAGAACTGTAAAAAGACCTGCGTAACAAGGTAATGGAACTTTATGAAGATGGAAAAGGATTTAAAAAGATACCCAAAGCCTTGCAAATGCCAGTCAGTACTGTTCAATCATTTATTAAGTGGAAAATTCAGGGATCTCTGAATACCAAGCCAAGGTCAGGTACACCAAGAAAGATTTCAGCCAAAACTGCCAGAAGAATTGTTCAGAATACAAAGCAAAACCCACAGGAAACCTCAGGAGAAATACAGGCTGCTCTGGAAAAAGACAGTGTGGTTGTTTCAAGGAGCACAATACGACAATACTTAAACAAAAATGAGCTGCATGGTCGAGTTGCCAGAAAGAAGCCTTTACTGCGACAATGCCACAAAAAACCCTGGTTACAATATGCCTGACAACACCTTGACATGCCTCACAGCTTCTGGCACACTGTAATTTAGAGTGACAAGACCAAAATAGAGCTTTATGGTCACAACCATAAGTGCTATCTTTGGAAAGGGGTCAACAAGGTCTATAGTGAACAGAATACCATCCCCACTGTTAAGTATGTTGAAGGCACACTGATGTTTTCGGGGTGGATGAGCGCTAAACCACAGAGAATCTTGTGAAAATTGATGGCAAGATCAATGCAGCATGTTATCAGAAAATACTGGCAGACAATTTGCATTCTTCTGCATGAAAGCTGCGCATGGGATGCTCCTGGACATTCCAGCATGACAATGACCCTAAGGCCAAGTTGACCCCCCATTGGGTACAGCAAACAAGAAACCAGTCAAGCCTAGTTCAGCCGGCCCACAATAGAAAATGCTGCCCTCTCGAGATTCAAATCCGGGTCGCTCATGTGAAAGGTTGTGTCATTAAGGCTGTGTCAGTATAGCCTCTTGTGTCTACTGGAAGAAGAAAAATGCCACTGACTGTTTTAACAGTTCATTGGCCATTCGTGAATGATATTGACACAGTTAAAACGACTAATGTTTCTTACTAAGTTTACCTCAACCTCAAATAGCGTCTATGAACTGTATGGCTTTTGCCACTGGCCATTTTAAGTAATAGGCTTACTATCTACTAACATCCTAGGAATAATCATAAGAATTGAGCAATTGCTAGGAAGACTGAAGATGAAAACAATAACAATATAAAAGGGTCACATAATACAATAATTATTTTAAATATATGAGATTCATGGTATAACACAGTGGATAAATTGATTGTTGTGTGACAGCTGAAAAGTACAGAGTGGATAAATATTCCTGAGAGACAAAGATTTGAATGTCTGAGAGGGGAATTGAACCTGGTCGGGGATGTTCCCACAAAATATTGCAGGTCGGGGATGTTCCCACAACACCACAGGGCCTGCTGGTAGTAAGTCCACCTCAGTATAGTCTCCAAATGCAACATATATACCAGCTATTACATTTTTGCAACAAAAAGTTTATTAACGGAACTAAAGTGTACAAAGATAACTGTAGATGGTAGTCCATACAATTGCTGTTCAATTTTACTAACCACCATGCTATGTGAACTATGAGGAAATCAAAAGTATTGACTGAATCTCAAATCGCATACTACAATACAAGTACGTACTTCGCGGATGATGGTCAAGTACGTACTGTTTTGTTTTGTATATAGTAAGCTAGTATGCCAGTATTGGGAACGATTGGGACATACTATCTTGTCAGAAAATTCTGTCTCGACATTAGATAATTTTGCCACGTATTAACATCATGCCAAGTTTGAATATTTAGCTAGACACCATTAATCAGTGTTGAACTGACCAACGTTTCTTATTAAGTTTACTTCCACCACAAATAGCATCTATGAACGGTATGGCTTTTATTAGCCAGTAATAGGCCTAAAGGTATGTACTTACTACTTGGAATAGTCATAAGATTTGAGCAATTGCTAGCAAGACTTTACACTGTCAAAGCAATTTCATTTCATGGTACAACAACGCTCGTTTTCCTTTCATTCAAGAATGACATTGACACACTAACTATCAATATAGGGTGACTATAACTGACTTTCTCGTCAAGTGAAAAGATGAGAAAATTGTGAAAACCCCTCCTCTTTTACTGCGCAAGGGGTTGTGGTCTATATTACCTTCAAAAGCATGCACGGACACATACTTTTAAAAAAAGCCCACATGGCAGTCCGCGTCTCTAACCATTACACTATTTGACAAGGGGGAGTCAGTCACTCACTCAGTAAGAGAAGTTTGCTCTTCTTGGCCGGCTCCGCTTACGCGGTCCAGCAAAAATAAGTAACCACCTTTATGAAAAAATAATTTTAATACAAGATAAATGACTAAAATGTCTTATCTGACGCTGGCACGGTCATCATAGCGGTTTAGTTACAAAAACAGTGATTACATGTTAAAGAATTGTAGCTGAGAGGAAATGTGCATGAGAAACTTAACACAACGCATATGTGCTGACTAACTCTGAACAAAGGATAGTAGAGATGTTACAGATGGGCACCACAAATCCTGTCAATACAATGATTCTGCAAATCCTGCAAGGAGTTGTCCATGTGACTGTCGTAGGCTTTATGGATAGGCCCATTGACCATAGGTTGGAACATACCTTACAAGGGGTCTTTTGTAGGATAAACCTTTCTTACTGGAGGATATTGGACTGTGTAATGGTTGGCTATGACCACTGACCGCCTTCTATGCGTCCAGGCAAAAAAAGACTGTGTTAACTTTGTAATTACTGGAGAACATGTAAGTACTATGGAAGATCCACATCTTGGACTCATGCTAAATAAAGATTCTCCCCTGACTACCGGTCGCAAATACATTTTGTTCATGGACAAAAACTGGACAAAATCTAACATAGCACAGAAATAAGGCTAAATTCTAGGTTTGAGCCATGATTGTACCTGCTAGCTGATGATTGGCTAGAAAAACAATGCGCAATGAAAACTTGCCATTTATCCAAGACATTAGAAATATCTGAATAGTTGACGGAAAATGATTTGTGGATTCCAATGTAGTGCTTAAAGTTTGTGTGTTTACCTTTGACAGAGTGTCTTTTCTCCAGCTGGTGCAAGTCAGGTAGGATATGCATGCAGTTAATGCAGCAGTAAGTAAAGAAGTCCAACACCACCACTTTACCAGCCAGCTCTCTTGAGAAAGAAAGGGGGCCTTCAGTGTTCAGCCACTCGAGACCTGGGGCAAAATATGTATTAAGAAACAACATTACTTCAACTGACCAAAATAATGGTATAATGATATTCAGAGATGTGGCTAGAATAACAAGTTACAGTTAATGAGATTTTTTTTCATCAATGAAGATTTTTTGGTCGAAGTATTTGGGTAGCCTACTAGAATGCACATCAATTTGACCATTACAGTGAGAGAAAAAAAAAGATCCCCTGCTGAATTTGTACATTTGCCCACTGATAAAGAAATTATCAGTCTATAATTTTAATGGTAGGTTAATTTGAACAGTAAGAGACAGAATAACAAAAAAAATGCATGTCAAATATGTTATAAATTGATTTGCATTTTAATGAGTGAAATAAGTATTCGACCACTCTGCAAAACATGACTTAGCAATCAATCAATCAATCAATCAAATTTATTTATAAAGCCCTTTTTACAACAGCAGTTGTCACAAAGTGCTTTACAGAGACACCGGGCCTTAAACCCCAAGGAGCAAACAACAGTAGAGTTGAATTTCAGTGGCTAGAAAAAACACCCTAAGGTCGAATTTTAGGAAGAAACCTAGAGAGGACCCAGGCTCAGAGGGGTGACCAGTCCTCTTCTGGCTGTGCCGGGTGAGATATTAAGAGTCCAATTGGAATAATAAATACATTTCAGAGTCTATTTGATTTTAGACTAGGTCAAAAGTATGACCAGGTGGACAAGGACAGGGACAGCAACGGGCCCCGCAAACCAGGTAATCCGCAGGTGTGGACCAGGACCTCATCTCCTCCTAAAATTTAAAACAGGAGGAGACTGAGAAAAGTTAGTAGTACATCCCTCATATCCCCCAGCACAATAATATAGCAGCGTAACACCTTGGAACTGAGACGGGGGGGTCCGGTAACACCGTGGCCCTACCCGGGGGAGGCCCCGGACAGGGCCCAACAGGCAGGAAATCAATCCAGCACATGGTGGCAAAACCCTTGTTGGCAATCACAGAGGTCAGACGTTTCTTGTAGTTGGCCACCAGGTTTGAACACATCTCAGGAGGGATTTTTATCTCCTCTTTGCAGAGCTTCTCCAAGTCATTAAGGTTTCGAGGCTGACGTATGACAAGCTCCCTCCACAGATTTTCTATGGGATTAAGGTCTGGAGACATGCTGGGCCACTCCAGGGCCTTAATGTGCTTCTTCTTAAGCCACTCCTTTGTTGCCTTGGCTGTGTGTTTTGGGTCACTGTCATGCTGGGATACCCATCCACAACCCATTTTCAATGCCCTGGCGGAGGGAAGGAGGTTCTCACCCAAGAGTTGACGGTACATAGCCAAGTCCATTGTCCCTTTGAGGCAGTGAAGTTGTCCTGTCCCCTTAGCAGAAAAAACACCCCCAAAGCGTAATGTTTCCACTTCCATGTTTGATGGTGGGGATGGTGTTCTTGGGGTCATAGGCAGAATTCCTCCTCCTCCAAACATGGCGAGTTGAGTTGATGCCAAAGAGCTCGATTCTGACCACAGCACTTTCACCCAGTTCTCCTCTGAATCATTCAGATGTTCATTGGCAAACTTCAGATGGGCCTATACATGTGCATTCTTGAGCAGGGGGACCTTGCAGGCCCTGCAGGATATCAGTCCTTTACGGCGTAGTGTGTTACCAATTGTTTTCTTGGTGACTATGGTCCCAGCTGCCTTGAGATCATGGACAAGATCCTCCTGTGTAGTTCTGGGCTGATTCCTCACCATTCTCATGATCATTGTAACTCCACGAGGAGAAATCTTGCATGGAGCCCTAGACTGTGGGAGATTGACAATTATTTTGTGTTTCTTCCATTTGCGAATAATCGCACCAACCTTCTTACCAATCTGCTTGGCGATGGTTGTTCGCAGTCAAGTGCTGAGCAGTTGGGATGAGGATTAGCACCTCTAAATCTGAGACCATGGTTCTCAGCAGGAAACTAATGGAGTGCCACATCCGGGTAGGGAATGAAGCGTAACCCCAAGTGGCCATGAAGGCTGGGTCATGACCAAAATAACTAGATAGCAGATACAAGTGGCTGAATATAGCAGCTCAGTCATCCGTGAGGAACTCAGAGTAGAGCCGCTGCTCCTTTGCATCGAAAGGAGCCAGTTGAGGTGGTTCAGACATCTGGCAAGGATGCCCCCAGGACTTCTTCCTAGGGAGGTGTTCCAGGCACGTCCAGCTGGGAGGAGACCTCGGGGTAAACCCGGGACTAGGTGGAGAGATTATAGCTCAACACTGGCCTGGGAACGCCTTCGAGATCCCCCAGTCAGAGTTTGGGGTCCCCTGCTGGAGCTGCTGCCCCCACGACCCAATATTGGATTAGCAATGGATATACAAAACAAAATATTTTTATATTTCTTCCAAAACATTTCTATTAGAAACATTTCTATTCTATTATCTATAAAGATATGTCAAAAAAGCATTTGACTTTCAAACAAAACTAACTCATTCACCCCAGGAAACAAGGCGACCGGCTGGCCTGTCAGACACTAAATTTAGGTATGTGGTTGTTATGTTGTGGAATCATCCACTGGGCATCTGCATTTAAATTCCTGATACAACCAACGGCCCTGAAGACGGACTCTCAGCTGTCATGCTGACCAGGTGCTGAGCTATTGGTCAGGGATTGTTTGCGAAAGTTGTCAGTGCCTTTGTAAAAAGATCCACATTGGTCCACTCTAGACAGGAACTTAGGACAGACGACTGAGTTCCAGTGTTCCACATCTGAGTTCCACTGTTGTCGAAACAGGTAAATAATTTTTTGCACTGAGGTAAAAAAAATTGTTTTTATTTGAGCACGTAGTTATCCTTCACAGCCTTCTTCAATTGAGTGACTTGCCAGAGTTCTTAAATGCTTTATTGAAAAACAATACCAGACGTCACATCACTGCTCAACTCCTGATTGATCAACAGCACGCGAAAGGAGATACACGGTAGTTTTGTGCATGTCCCAGAATACAAAACTGGAGAATGTCGAGTTTGAAAAAGAATAATTCCATTATAATGTATTTTTTTTGTTGGTGGCCAAATACTGGCCCGGGGCCATCGTTATTGTCGAGCTCTGACAGGTATTTTGTAAGACAAGAATACACTTCTATACAAGTTGCTTTCTGACAATACAGTGGCTCTCAAATGATTCACCCCCTTGGACCTTTCCACATTTATTGTGTAACAACATGAAATAAGAATGAATTTAATTAGGGATTTTGACAGATCAACAAAACAATGACATCATCTAAGTGGTAAAAAAAAGAAATCTGCACATTGTTCTAAATTAAATTTATTTGGCAGACTGATAATTGATTACAAAAGTATCTAAACTTATTTACATTCACACCAGAAAGAGCTGTGGTACAAACCATTGTCTTTAGATGTCATGTAATTAGATGAATGGAGTCCACTGTGTGCAATCAAGGAGTTTCTCATGGTTTCAGGTTAAATAAACCTGTCTTTGGGAAGTTCCGTAGTGGTTAGTACAAATCCTAATGGATCATTTGGCAGAACTCTGAATTGGTCTACAACTGGTCATCATCATACACTGATTATCCAGACGAGAAGGGCACTAGTCAGAGAGGCCACTTTGGACGAGTTAGCCAATGCCACTTTGCAACAATAGCCAGTTTGCTTCACAAAAGTGGCCTTTATGGGGGAGGGGGAAAAAGAAAGCCATTGTTGAAAACAACTCACCCCAAATCTCGGCTAGAGTTTGCCAGAGACTACAGTTTACGGAGACTTTGAAACCAAGCTAAATAACATTCTAAGGTCTGATGACACCAAAAATAGTTTTTTTTACTTCAAAACCAAGCACTAAGAAAAAAAAAAAACACAGGACATGATTCTGAGAACACCATCCCTATCATGAGGTGTGGTGGCAGCACAATGCTATGGGGATGCTTCCCTTCGCAGGACTTGGAAACCTTGAGAAGATAGAGAATATAACGGATGCAACAAAGAAATCCAGGACAAAAAACACGCTCAAGTCTGAAAGAGATCTGGGATAAAAAATTATTCTCCCAGCAGGACTGTGACACCCTTCTGCCAAAGCCATATTGGAGTGGGTTGAAAACAAAACCGCTGATGTCCTGGTGGAATGGCCCAGTCAAAGCTTGGACCCTAAATCCAATTGAAAATTAATGGAAAGAGTTGAACATTGCTGTTCACCATGTCCCCATCAAAACTTTATGCAGCATGAGCAATATTGCAAAAGAGAATGGGCAAATATTTCTGTGTGCAGATGTGCAAAGCTGGTAGAGACATACCAAAATAGACTCATGGCTATAATTGCAGCCAAAGATGCATCTACCAAATATTTACTAAATGGGTGAATCCTTATACAATCAATTATTATTATTTTTATCTTTTTGATTACTTATAAAAAATGTACACTGCTGATCAAAGGTTTTGGCACACTTAGAAATGTTCTTGTTTTTGAAAGAAAAGCAAATACTTATGTCCATTAAAATAACATCAAATTGAACAGAAATACAGTGTAGACATTGTTAATTTTGGAAATGACTATTGTAGCTGGAAACTAATAATTTTTTCATGGAATATCACATCTACAGGAATACAGAGGCCTATTATCAGCAACCATCAGTCCTGTGTTCCAATGGCATGTTGTTTATCATTTTGAAAAGGTAATTCATCAAAATGCCTTCTGCAATTATGTTAGTACAGATGAAAACGATTGTGCTGCCTAAAGAAGAGCTAAAACTGGCCTTCTTTAGACTAGTTCAGCATCTGGAGCATCAGCAATTGTGGGTTTGATTACAGATTCTAAATGCCAAGGGGAAAAAATTATCCTTGAAAAACACATCAGTCTGAGAAATGAAGGCTATTCCACATGAAAAATTGCCAAGAAATGTAACACCTAGTACAACGCTGTGTACTACTCCCTTCACAGAACAGCAGAAACTGGATCTAACCAGAATAGAAAGATGAGAGGGAGGCCCCAGTGCACAACTGAGCAAGAGGACAAATACATTAGAGTCTAGTTTGAGAAACAGATGACTCACTTCATTAAATAATATCTGTAAAACACCAGTCTCAATGTTAGCAGTGAAGATGAAACTCCAGAATGCTGGCCTTCTAGGGAGAGTTGCAAAGAAAAGTAATATCTCAGACTGGCCAATAAAAAGAAAAGATTAAGATGGACAAAAGAATACTGGACAGAGGAAGATTGGAAAAAAATGTTATGGACAGAAAAATCTAAGTATGAAGTGTTCAAATTACAAAGCACATTTGTGAGACGCATACCAACTGAACAGCTACTGTAGGAGTGCTTGATGCCATCTGTCAAGCATGGTGGAGGCAATGTGATGGTCTGGGGGTGCTTTGGTGGTGGTAAAGTGGAACATGAAGAAGGAAGGCTGTCAGGCCATTTTGCAACACTGTGCCATACCATGAGGACAACGCTTGATTGGAGCCAATTTCCTCCTACAACAGGACAATGACCCAAAGCACAGCTCCAAATTATGCAAGAACTATTTAGAGAAGAAGCCGTCAGCTGGTATTGTCTATAATGGGGTGGCCTGCACAGTCACTGGATCTCAACCCAATTGAGCAGCATGACCATAATGTATGTAGGAGGTGCCCATCAAGCTAACGAAACTTGTGGGAGGTACTTTAACAAGCATGGAGTGAAATCTCTTCAGATTACCTGAACAAATTGACATCTAGAATCCCAAAGGTCTGCAAGGCTGTAATTGCTTAAAATTTAGGATTAGTTGACAAAAGCAACGTTTGAAGCACACAATTGTTATTTCAACAAATAAATCATTATTTATAACCTTGTCAATGAATACATTTCCTATTCAAACTAATTGCATGTATGTTGAAATGGAAGACAAGGACATTTCTAAGTGACTGCAAACTTTTGAACAGTGGTGTAGATGATTTTTGTTTTGTGTTGATCAGTGAGTGGCAAAACTCCGAATTAAATACATAATGATTTTATGATGTAACCCAATGACATGTACAACAATCCAAGGGGTGAATACTTTTGAGAGCCACTGTATGTTGCATATGTAATAGTGATTAAACAGCATATATTAGCATGTGTGTACCACGGGTATGGCATCACATCACTTTTACCATTCTAATTGCTGTGGTAACCGACTTAAGAGCAACGTCACCTCGGGGGTTACACCAGTGCTTTGTCCAAGCATTCCACGATGCATTGTGTCTAAGAACAGCCCCTAGCCGTGGTTAATATTTATTGCTTAAATATCGACATACTGATATTATACCCTGAAATTATTGTTCCATATCAACAAATTACTTTAGACCGCGGAAATGGTGCGCTAGCCGATACTCCGAAACTTGAGTTAACACACAGTCATTATGGTTTTCCTAACCTTCCTCAAAATCGGGAATCTTCAAATCCTCTTTGTCATCAAGCTTTCTCAAGTACTGATAGACGAGGTTTTCTTTCTCTTGCTGACTCGTAGCATCGTCCAGGGCGTATTCCAATTGGCTCTGGGATGAAAATAAAGCAGAAAGTGTGCACTGAGAAGCCATCTTCCCAACTACAATTCCATTAAGTAAAGTCATAGTTATGTTCGGTATCAGCATTTTCACTAATTGACAAAACAGACACAATTTGTTGATCTGGTTGAATTATACATTAATTAAAACAAGATATTTAATGTTATTCACAGTATTTTCTTGTAAAATATTGAAACTAATCTGTGTGTAACTTGTTTTGAATCTGCCTTTGTATGTATTTCGAAACAACAATAGCTACAGTTACGTTAATATACTTAGTCATATTAGCATCAGGCAGGCAACATTAGAAAGTTGGAATCATAGGTTAGATAATAGAACCATGATATCTATGGTTGGAAGCAACAGTAAGGTTCACGGTTTGCGTAAATTGCCAACAAAATAAATGTACGCGGTAAAACGCAGTATGTACAATGGGTATAGAAAGTCACTAACAACTTTCAAAATGATCTCATTTTGTTGCCTTACGGACTGTGAAAACAGAAAATCAGATATTCTTAAAAACTATGAATATTTATAAAAAGTAAAATCCCTATTTCGATAAGCAGAACTTGAACAGCAAACTTGCTGAGGAACCAAAACTATCCCAGAATACTTATCAAGCTATTTGGCTTCCATCTCTATCAGTTGTACTGACTTTGATTGGCAGAAAGATACTTTGAAAAAATCTCCAAGAAAAGTTGTGGAAAGGCACACGTCAGTGTATGGATATAAAATGATTGGAAAGGTTTGCCTATTCCTTGGAGCACAGTTGAGACCAATATTAAGAAGTGGAAGGTGTATGGAACCACCTAGACCTTGCATAGATCATGCTGGATGACAAGGCAAGAAGGAGACTGGTCAGAGAGGCTACCAAGCCAGTCCTTTATGGCAAAGACTGGTCAATGTGAGCATGTGACCATAATATCACAAACACTCCATAAATCTGACCTGTGTGGGAGGGTGGCAAGAAAAAAACACTCCTCAAAAAAGCCAACATCAGGTCTCGTTTGAGCTTTACTAAAAAGCACATTATAGAATCTAAAGCCAATTGACATAATGTGCTGTTCTTAGATACGACAAAAATCAAACTTTTTGGCTTCTGAACACAAAACAATGTCTGGCAAAAACACAATACATTATCCCAACCAAAGAACACTATGCCTACAGTAAAGCATGACGGTGGCAGCATTCTGTTCTAGGGGTATTCTTTTCAGCAGGGACTGGAGCACTTGCATTTTGTAACCATGCAATTGGATTGAGCTTGAACAATTCTGCAAGAAAGAATGGGCAAATATTATATTGTAATAAGTTAGTTGAGATGTATTCAAAGACACTCATGGCTGTAATTCAAGCACAAAGTGGTTCCACCATGGATAAACTCAAGGAGTTCACTTATACTAGTAGGGTATTTTAATGTTTTATTTTAATAAATTTTCTGAGAGTTTTTAGATGTTGTTTCACTTGAGTATTGTGGGTTACTGTGGGTTTTCATGATTAGACAGCTTATTTATTGAGCTAGGAGGCGGTATGTATTCCATATTCAGTCATTCGCATTGTCCATAGTTTGACCTTGGTCTAAATACCCACTTTTTGAACAATTAATACATCGAATGTATGTCAGTTTTGAACTAATACGTTGGCCCCTTTTATTTAGAAATGTTCCTAATTTTCCTGACCCGGATTTTTTTTTTTTATGTTGATCACAAGACGCTAGTAGCTGGCAACATTAGAGATTCCGTAGCAACAACAAGACTTTCGGTTTTCGAATCTTGCCTTCAAATTAAAAGTCCGTGGTAAAACGCGATACGAATAACATGCTTACTGTCTATTGTAAAGATATAGATAATAAAAGGAATATCTTATTTGGTTAGACACTTTCCTGAACATTTCCTACAATACATTCACTGCAGCATGTACAATAGTTTTTGCTCTATGATACAATATGTATTTCATATCCATTTGAGTTACATTGTGGCAAAATGCCAGCAACAATTGCAAATACACAGTGTCCCTTGATTTCTTTGCATATAATCACTCTATCCACTCACCTGAACATTTCCTACAATACATTCAATGTGGCGTGTAGAATAGTTTTTTCTCTATAGGGCAATATGTACATGTACAGTCTATTATAGTGTTTTGCATTGGGGCCTAAAGAGGGTGTGGATAATATTGTGTTGCTAGATGTAGCACACCATTCCCCATGATTACACAGGTTTGTCTTACTCTACACACTCTCCTGAACATTTCCTACAGTGCTTTCTCTGTGGAATATTCAATAGTTTTTGAGCTATGTATTCAATATGTATTCCACATTCAGTCATTGGCATGTTTGAATTGTTTTAATAACTACATTTTATTGAAATTACTATTAAATATGATCAAATATGAATTGTCAAACAATGAATGCATTAATATCAGCTTTGAAGTAAATCGTTGGGCTCCTTTATTTATTTATTTTCGTGTCCCGGAAGTGTTTTATTAATGTTGCTCACAAGACGCATTAGCGTCATGCAGGCAACATGAGAGATTCCGTAGCAACAATAAGACTTCCGGTTTTCGGATTTTGCCTTCAAAATAGAAGCCCGCGGTAAAACGCTATTTTAATAATATTAAATGTATCTATTTTGACACTTTGCTTAGTGTATATTGTAAAAATTTACTCTAGGAAATGTTCAGGAGACTCTATAGAATAATTATATGCAAAGAAATCAAGGGGCACTATGTATTTGCAATTGTTGCTGGCATTTTACTCCACCCATCCTAGAACCTATTGGCCACAATGTAACTCAATGGATATGAAATATATATTGGCCTATAAAAAAAAAACTGTTCTATACGCCGCAGTGAATGTATTGTAGGAAATGTCAAGGAAGGTGGATAGAGTAACTATATGCAAAGAAATCAAGGGGCACTCTGTATTTGCAATTGTTGCTGGTGTTTTACTCCGCCCACCCCATTGGCCACAATGCAACTCAATGGATATGAAATACATATTGGCCTATAAAAAAAAACTATTCTACACGCCGCGGTGAATGTATTGTAGGAAATGTCAAGGAAGGTGGATAGAGTAATTATATGCAAAGAAATCAAGGGGCACTCTGTATTTGCAATTGTTGCTGGTGTTTTACTCCACCCATTCCATTGGCCACAATGCAACTCAATGAATATGAAATACATATTGGCCTATAAAAAAAAACTATTCTACACGCCGCGGTGAATGTATTGTAGGAAATGTTCAGGAGACTCTATAGAATGATTATATGCAAAGAAATCAAGGGGCAATCTGTATTTACAATTGTTGCTGGTGTTTTACTCCACCCATTCCATTGGCCACAAAGCAACTCAATGGATATGAAATACATATTGGCCTATAAAAAAAAAACTATTCTACACGCCGCGGTGAATGTATTGTAGGAAATGTTCAGGAGACTCTATAGAATGATTATATGCAAAGAAATCAAGGGGCACTCTGTATTTGCAATTGTTGCTGGTGTTTTACTCCGCCCACCCCATTGGTCACAATGCAACTCAATGGACATGAAATACATATTGGCCTATAAAAAAAAAACTATTCTACACGCCGCGGTGAAAGTATTGTAGGAAATGTCAAGGAAGGTGGATAGAGTAATTATCTGCAAAGAAATCAAGGGGCACTCTGTATTTGCAATTGTTGCTGGTGTTTTACTCCGCCCACCCCATTGGCCACAATGCAACTCAATGGATATGAAATACATATTGGCCTATAAAAAAAAAACTATTCTACACGCCGCGGTGAATGTATTGTAGGAAATGTTCAGGAGACTCTATAGAATGATTATATGCAAAGAAATCAAGGGGCACTCTGTATTTGCAATTGTTGCTGGTGTTTTACTCCACCCACCCCATTGGCCACAATGCAACTCAATGGATATGAAATACATATTGGCCTATAAAAAAAAAACTATTCTACACGCCGCGGTGAATGTATTGTAGGAAATGTTCAGGAGACTCTATAGAATGATTATCTGCAAAGAAATCAAGGGGCACTCTGTATTTGCAATTGTTGCTGGTGTTTTACTCCACCCATTCCATTGGCCACAATGCAACTCAATGGATATGAAATACATATTGGCCTATAAAAAAAAAACTATTCTACACGCCGCGGTGAATGTATTGTAGGAAATGTTCAGGAGACTCTATAGAATGATTATATGCAAAGAAATCAAGGGGCACTCTGTATTTGCAATTGTTGCTGGTGTTTTACTGCGCTCATTCCATTGGCCACATTCCAAATTGCTGAATAGCCTTTAGATCCATTATTCCTTTTGTTAATGGAGGTGATTATCACCACTTGGTGATTACCTAACAATTCAGCCAATGATCTAATGTTGTTGTCAACGACATATATTAACTGGTCATTAGCCTGTTGTACCACCTTTAGAGATGTAGGGGAGTCCAAAAGACCATTTACAGTTTTATACCTTTTAGATTAGCAAAATATTTTTTACAACAGAGTCAAATCATAACCAATATCCAACTATTACGTACTAGAATAAGTCAACTTATTAGAAGGATATATGTTATTGCAACTACCTTCCAGCCTTAGCTTAATTTGTAAAGATAATATGTATTTATCCTTATATTGAAAGATGCATGTTTTAAATGAGACGTATGAAGGCTTGTATAGTACAGTGAGGAAAAAAAATATTTCATCCCCTGCTGATTTTGTACAAAAGACACCTGTCCACAGAAGCAATCATCATCATCATCATCTTCCGCTTATCCGGGGCCAGGTCGCGGGGGCAGCAGTCTAAGCAGGGATGCCCAGACTTCCCTCTCCCCAGACACTTCCTCCAGCTCTTCTGGGGGGACACCGAGGCGTTCCCAGGCCAGCCGGGAGACATAGTCCCTTCAGCGTGTCCTAGGTCTTCCCCGGGGTCTCCTCCCGGTGGGACGGGACCGGAACACCTTCCCGGGAAGGCGTTCAGGAGGCATCTGGAACAGATGCCCAAGCCACCTCAGCTAACCCCTCTCAATGTGGAGGAGCAGCGGCTCTACTCTGAGCTCCTCCCTCATCTCTAAGGGATCGCCCAGCCACCCTGCGGAGAAAGCTAATTTCGGCCGCCTGTATCCAGGATCTTGTCCTTTCGGTCATGACCCAATGCTCATGACCATAGGTGAGAGTAGGAACGTAGATTGACTGGTAAATCGAGAGCTTCGCCTTGCGGCTCAGCTCTTTCTTCACCACGACAGACCGATACATCGACCGCATTACTGCAGAAGCTGCACCGATCCATCTGTCAATCTCCCGTTCCATCCTTCCCTCACTCGTGAACAGGCCCCCTAGATACTTAAACTCCTCCACTTGAGGCAGGCACTCTCCACCAACCTGAAGTGGGCAAGCCACCCTTTTCCAACTGAGGACCATGGCCTCGGATTTGGAGGTACTGATTTTCATCCCCACCGCTTCACACTCGGCTGCAAACCGTCCCAGTGCATGCTGAAGGTCCTGGCTTGAAGGGGCCAACACAACAACATCATCCGCAAATTGCAGAGACGAAATCGTGTGGTCCCCAAACCTGACACCCTCCGGCCCCTGGCTGCGCCTAGAAATTCTGTCCATAAAAATTATGAACAGAACCGGTGACAAAGGGCAGCCCTGCCGGAGTCCAACATGCACAGGGAACAAGTCTGACTTACTGCCGGCAATGCGGACCAAGCTCCTGCTTCGGTCGTACAGGGACCTGACCGCCCTTAGCAAAGGACCCAGGACCCCATATTCCCGAAGCACCCTCCACAGGATGCCGTGAGGGACACAGTCAAATGCCTTCTCCAAATCCACAAACCACATGTGGAATGGTTGGGCAAACTCCCATGAACCCTCCATCACCCTGTAGAGGGTATAGAGCTGGTCCAGTGTTCCGCGGCCCGGACAAAAACCACACCGTTCCTCCTGAATCCGAGGTTCTACTATCGGCCGTATTCTCCTCTCCAGAACCCTGGCATAGACTTTCCCGGGCAGGCTGAGAAGTGTGATCCCCCTATAGTTGGAACACACCCTTCCAGTCCCCCTTCTTAAAAAGAGGGACCACCACCCCGGTCTGCCATCCCAGAGGCACTGTCCCTGACTGCCACGCGATGTTGCACAGGCGTGTCAGCCAAGACAGCCCCACAACATCCAGAGACTTGAGGTACTCAGGGCGGATCTCATCCACCCCCGGTGCCTTGCCACCGAGGAGTTTCTTAACCACCTCTGTGAATTCAGCCCGGGTGATGGACGAGTCCACCTCTGAGCCCTCATCCTCTGCTTCCTCAATGGAAGACGTGACGGCGGGATTGAGGAGATCCTCGAAGTACTCCTTCCACCGCCCGACGACATCCCCAGTTGAGGTCAACAGCTGCCCACCTCTACTGGAATCAATCAATCAGATTCCAAACTCTCCACCATGGCCAAGACCAAAGAGCTGTCCAAGGATGTCAGGGACAAGATTGTAGACCTACACAAGGCTGGAATGGGCTACAAGACCATCACCAAGCAGCTTGTTGTGGAAGGTGACAACAGTTGGTGCGATTATTCGCAAATGGAAGAAACACAAAAGAACTGTCAATCTCCCTCGGTCTAGGGCTCCATGCAAGATCTCACCTCGTGGAGTTGCAATGATCAGGAGAACAGTGAGGAATCAGCCCAGAACTACACGGGAGGATCTTGTCAATGATCTCAAGGCAGCTGAGACCATAGTCACCAAGAAAACAATTGGTAACACACTACGCCGTGTAGAACTGAAATCCTGCAGCAACCCCATGGTTCCCCTGCTCAAGAAAGCATATGTACAGGCCTGTCTGAAGTGTGCCATTGAACATCTGAATGATTCAGAGGAGAACTGGGTGAAAGTGTTGTGGTCAGATGAGACCAAAATCGAGCTCTTTGGCATCAACTCAACTTGTTTGGAGGAGGAGGAAGGTTGCCTATGACCCCAAAACACCATCCCCACCATCAAACATGGAGGTGGAAACCTTATGTTTTGGGGGTGTTTTTCTGCTAAGGGAAAAGGATAACTTCACCGCATCAAAGGGACAATGGATGGGGCCATGTACCATCAAATCATGGGTGAAAACCTCCTTCTCTCAGCCAGGGCATTGAAAATGGGTCTTGGCTGGGTATTCCAGCCAGACAATTACCCAAAACACATGGCCAAGGCAACAAAGGAGTGGCTCAAGAAAAAGCACATTAAGGTCCTGGAGTGACCTAGTCAGTCTCCAGACCTTAATCCCATAGAAAATCTGTGAAAGGAGCTGAAGGTTTGAGTTGCCAAATGTCAGCCTCAAAACCTTAATGACTTGGAGAAGATCTGCAAAGAGGAGTTTGAACCCCAGCACAACGTGGTCTAGTTGTATCGATTACCTGTATTTCCTTAAACAAAGTGTCCTTGATCAGGGTAGCCATAATTGGCATCTCAAAATCATTGCTCAAATGAATCTTTTTAGCCACTGCTCATAGGGCCTGGAAGGCCCTGGACGTCTCCAATCCGTAAGTCACATCCAGATATGTATTTCATATCCATTGAGTTGCATTGTGGCCAATGGGGTGGGCGGAGTAAAACACCAGCAACAATTGCAAATACAGAGTGCCCCTTGATTTCTTTGCATATAATCATTCTATAGAGTCTCCTGAACATTTCCTACAATACATTCACTGCGGCGTGTAGAATAGTTTTTTTTTTTATAGGCCAATATGTATTTCATATCCATTGAGTTGCATTGTGGAAAAAGAGGGTGTGGAAATATTGTGTTGCTAGATGTAGCACACTGTTCCCCCTGATTAGACAGGTTTGTCTTACTCTACACATTCTCCTGGACATTTCCTACACTGCTTTCTCTGTGGAATATTCAATAGTTTATTAGTTATGAGGCAATATATATTCCATATTCTGTCATTGGCATTGTCTGAATTTTACCCTTGGAACGTGTTTTAACACCCACTAACACCCACTTTTTATCGAAATTACTCTTAAATATGATCATATTTGAATTGTTGTCAATGTTTTGAGAGGTACATGTTCTCAAACAATTAATAAACTCAATTTATCTCAGTTTTTAAGTAATTCGTTGGTCTCTTTTATTTTGAAAAATTCCAGATTTTCGTGACCCGGAAGTGTTTCTTTAATGTTGCTCACAAGACGCAGATACAAGACGCTGGTGAATCAAAGACATGATGTCGGAAGCTGATTAGTTTTCGAGAAATGTATATTATGTGGCTAGTTCGATGGTCCAAGATCGTCAACTAATGGAGCTTCAAATACTATAGCATGTTTTTAATGATTTTGAGTATCCTATTTTTACGACCTATCCAATTATTTTACTTTGCAGCCATTGAAAACCGAGTGCGTTGTATTGGCGGGATCTATGAATCTGTTAGAGGTATATATGTTTTTAAGGAGAACACAATTTGCAGTTTTGGTAGTTGTATAATCTGTAACGGTTGCAACACATTATCGAATGTTATTGTCGCGGAATGATACAAAAACACTGTTAAATGCTATGTTGTTAACCTAACCAGGTATACGATAACATTGCTTCAGATGTCTCAAAACGTTTCTGAAAATGACATATGGGAATATCAGCCTCTGAAGAAAAAGAAAAGACTGGACACAGAGAGACCTGAATCTTCTAAGGGACCCCTGGCTAAGTACAGAGAATTTTCCAAAAGGATAACCAAAAAAGAAACTTCCATCCTAGTTAAAAACACTGTCAGAGACATGAAACTAACCCAAGTAGATTATAGTAAAGACGTCAATGTGAAGGCAAATGAGTCCATACACAATAAAGAGGTGGTGTGTATGACACATTTAACCCAAAATATCACCTCTTCACAGTCAATCCAAGAGAATATTAGTACACTTGGTACAGGAAAGAAGGTGTACCAGGCATCTTCCCTAGGAGGTTTCTGTCCAATTTGTCAGATGCCATTCTCCATATTGGTGGTGCAATCTCAAAGATGGCATGTAGCAGAATGTCTTGACACTCCTGGGGATGACAGCAAAGGTATTGATGCCATTGTTGTTGCATATTTTCATATGTTATTTAGCTACATTTAAATGCAATAATCTCATGTCTGCTTTCTCTTTGTTCGTGTGTAATGTAATTTGTGTAGAATGTCCTGATGGTTTCCAGTGCTCCTCTACAATTCCAAGCCACTACAAGAGATACAGCCACTCCATTCTTGCCCAAACCCGAGCAATCAGTGACACAGCCCTCTTAAGTGTTTCACAGAATAGAGAAACAGATGAGTTGCCTTGCTTCAGCCTCAGTGGGCACAATGTGATCGATCAGAGGGCCAGCTTGGCCTTGGAGAGCTTGCAGGAAAGTGCTGTGACACTGTCCAACCAGAGTTCTTCTATTAATAATGGACACTTAAGAGTTACAACCAAAAAGCCAAATGCTCTTCAGCTGCTCCGGTCTCCTGCTGTTGGAGACATCCGGAAAAAAAAGGGCTGGAAACCTATCAAAGGAATGAAGTCAACCAATGCCTTCCATGATTATAAAACAAAAGTATCAGCCCCTGTTAACAACATTAGTGGATATGACTGCATTGAGGTTGGTTTTGTCAAAGCAGAGGCCTCTGCTTCAAGTGATGAGATTTCCTATTCTCCAATATCTAGGTTTGTTAATAGAACACAACCAAGAAAATCTTTATTTCCAAATGATTTGTTTGAAGATGGAGACAATTATGACTCAGTGTTGTTGTTCAATGACAGTGTCTCAAATGATGATGGCTTATTTTCCGGTCTTGCTCATTCTGAAACAAAGGAAGTCGTGGGTTCTCCATTCAACACCGACACCCAATTAGTGTCGAGTAGCCTGCTAAAGCCAAACAATCATCCACCTAGCTCCTCAAAAGGAATGCATACAGAGGATAATTTTAATCCCTCCACTGCTAGTCTTTCAGTGCAGTCCCCACAAAGAATTGTATTAGAACGGCTTCGGGACCACCTTTTAAGTCCAAGTAACAATAGTTTCCATTCCAAAAGCTTCTATCACTGTTCCGGTCACACAAATACAGAATTAAACATGCCATTACCTCATGTGCCTCCATCTTCACAAGCTTTTCCCACCACCCATCAATCTCAGGAAACCATGGAACCTAGAAAGGGCCAGGTCAAGGCTGTGGTGTCTGGGCTCAAACAGACTGATATTGGAGTGTTTTTTGGGTCCAGGCCTCTAAAAGACAAAGACAAGGAGCAGGAGGCTGGAACTGGTACTGTTTTACCTGGTGTGAGCCTACAGCAGGCTTCTGTAGTTGAAGAGAACCAGCAAGGCCATAGGGGACTTCAGAGGAAAGGCAGAGGTGCGAAGGGCACTCCTAAAGTTGTAATGCTTTCAGCCAGTGGAAGTACACAGTGTCTGAGGGATGGAGGGAGAGGGGGAAGAACAGGTGAAAGAAAGAGGTGGAACCGGGGGAGAACAGATGGAGAGCCAAGGGAGCACAAGCGCTGCCCTTTCTATAAAAGGATTCCAGGTGAGTTGATGGTTTTATGAGTGTGAGTAATGAAGTAAGAGCTGATATGTGAGTAGTAGCTCTCCTTTCCACAGTAAAAATTATGATTATGACATCAAACAATAGACCTGACTATTAGGATAACGAAGTGGGCTGAAGTTATGAAGGTGAACAACGGTTTGTCTTTTTTATTTTGTGAGTACTTTGTATTTTATTATAGTGATTGATGACAAATGGATTTTACATTTGTGACAAGCTTTTTGCCTAGGTGAAACAGGAGGCCATGGAAGGCTGTAATACAGTTTTAAAGACTGAGCTGTTCTTAAAAATGTAGAAAATTATTCCAGATTATCCCAATAATGTGTTCTTTGAGCAACTGTATATAACTGTATTCCATGCTTTGGCACATAAAATGTATATCTTTTTTTGCATATTTTTTGGAGTTGTGTACAGTGCAGTGTATGCGTTTGAAAGTAATAAAGCAATGTCTAAGAGGTTTAATTTTAGGGTATTTTCATCCATAAGCTGTGAAATGTGTAGGAATTGCTGTCCTTTTTATACATACCCCACATGTCATCATAGTTTGTACTTGCAAAATCTTTTGCATTCGATGACTGCCTGAAGTCTGCCACCCATAAACATCCCCAGACACTGGGTATCTTCTCTGGTAATGCTCTACTTGGGCTGAACTGCAGCTATCTTTTCTAAATGTTTTTGGGCATTTTTCCTTTTTTTTTTGGCTTCATTAAGTTAAACGGCCACTCAATAGGACTGACTTGGCCAGTGAAGAACATTCCGCTTTTTGGCTCTGAAAAACGTAAACAAACATATCTGCCTAATAAGAGACAGATGTGAAACCAATTGTCTAAATACCTTAAAGGGGGGGGGGGGGGGGGGGGCGGACAACTATGTTCAAAGCGTGCTGTTATTTCTCAATGGATTATTAGATATGAATGAAAATGCAATTAAAGCTGACAGGTGTACTTTTACCCCATTGCCACTGTATTATTTCAAATATAATGTGCTTTACCGAGCCAAAACAACACAGTACAAATATTTATAGACTGCCCAGTATGTCAACTTTGCATATATTTTGTGTATTCTGTTCTTATGTTGTCTACCATTACCACATTAATCACTATAATACATAGAATACATCACATCAAATGTCACTTCACAGACCCCATTTTGCTACTATGTGTTGTTTTATTTTTTATCAGATTTGATTGCTAGCCTGAGTACCTGGGATGGCAGAGATCCATGTTCCATGTGGTCATGGCCTTATTTGGTACTGTGTACCTACCAGCTTCTGGGATGTGGAGAGTGCTTAGGTGGCGTGTTTGTTTGTGGTCTTGATAGGTGTCCAAGCTGACATCTTACATTTTTGTTATCTGGCAGATACTCTTCAATACTTTAAGTTTATCCTTTGAGGGAATGTGTAACAGTACTGTTCCCACTATCATCATCTTGTCAGTATTTGCATGCTAATGGTGGTTAATTTATTTCATCAAAGTTTTTGATCAAAGTTATATTAGAATATGTTCTCAGAAAATATGCCTGTTAATAAATCAGGGGATGTTTATTTACAAAACATCTTAAGGCTTAAAGTAGCTCCCAACATGCTGATTTAGGAGAAACTCTTAAAAACAATGGGGGTGTCATTCCTAATTTTAGGATTCCTGAATTTTTGGTCCAAGTATATTTCATGACGCATTTAGTGCAAAAGCCAGCTCCTTAATCTGTGAAAGTTTGGGGTAGTCAAGAGGACTCCTAAGTCACTAAGACCAAATCACAAACAATCCTAAATGGGTTGTTGCTGGCAATCCACTTCGTAATCAGGTCACCATTTCAGAAACATTTAATGATACACCAGAGATCAAGGTTGTGACCTCTATGCTTCTTGGCTACAGGGAAAATGCAGCCAAGCAGCACAGACAAACTACGTATATCTCGTCTGTCAGTAGGATATTACATAAAACAATGAATACCCTGTGAACACCCTACATCGTCCGACAAATCATTCAGTTTCCTTTTGATGTTCGCCAACTCCAAAGAAACAAAGACTACTTCACGGCCATAGCTGGACCACCCAGTGTAGTTGGTGCTATGGATATGACAAAATTGCATGAATTATTTCACTATCAAAAGATGAATGTGCATTTGTTAATGAGCTGCCAGACATGTTAGAGGCTGACAATTAGCTAAAAATTCAGTACTAGTCTGTATATCATTCTTGGTTTCATGTTTAATCAGTGACACTTAGCCTACATTTTTATTTGAATATCTTCATTTCAAATTGGCAACATGACACATCCTTCAGCAGTATTGCTATGATGAATTCACTGACAGAGACGCCTCCCCTGTGAGCCAATTCACTGTGGTCATAGTCAGTAAGCTTGTTCGTGGAACACAACATCATCCATAACAACGGGTCAACCCTGTCCTTTCTCTTAGTTTAAGATTTCTCCGCATTCCTTTGTAAAAGTTGGTCTTAGCGGCTTTATAAATAGGTTTTAAGAGGAAATTCTTAGCTAAGAACTTACTGCTGTTTATGAGGCCTCTTAGTGTTAAGTTAAAATTATTTGTGAACACGGCCACTGTCTTAGTACAAAATGATTTAGTTTATTATTGGCTATTTAATGGGCTGTTTATTGGTCAAAAGAGGGTGAGGGAAATCCATTCTAAAATATCAACTGGAGATCCACACATTTAATTCTGCAACATGTTTATCTCAGAAATTATTGGGAGTGACTACTTCAAGTTAAAATGTATTTATCAAAGGCACAGAAGAACACAGCTTCATTCTGAAATTCTTGTGACATGGCACACGACATCTACGTACTCTAGTAGGAATTAAGGTATACAGCTCTGGAAAAAAATTAAGAGACCACTGCAAAATTATCAGTTCCTCTGGTTTTTCTATTCATAGCTATATGTTTGAGTAAAATTAACTGTTTTATTCTATAAACTACTGACAATATTACTTCCAAAAATATTGTCATTTAGAGTATGTATTTGTAAAAACTAAAAACTGGTCAAAATAACCAAAGAAAGGTGCATTGTTTTCAGACCTCAAATAATGCAACGAAAACAAATTCATATTCATAACCCCGATTTTTAAACACAGCTTTCTTGCATCTTGGCATGCTCTTCACAAGTCTGTCATATTGCTGTTGGTGTGTCTTGATCTGGTTGTCCTCCATCCACACCTTGATTAACCTGGCTGTGTGGCATGGAGCATTGTCCTGCTGGAAAAAACTATTCTCAGAGTTGGGGAACACGGTCAGAGCAGAAGAAAGCAGGTGTTCTTCAAGGATAACATTGTACTTGGCTTGATTCATGCGTCCTTCACAAAGACAAATCTGTCCGATTCCAGCCTTGCTGAAGCATCCTCAGATCATCACCGATCCTCCACCAAATTTCACTCTGGGTGAGCAACACTGTGGCTTGTAGGCCTCTCCAAGTCTCCGTCTAACCATTAGACAACGAGGTGTTGGGCAAAGCTGAAAATTTTACTAATCAGAGAAGATGACCTTACTTCGTTCCTCTACAGTCTAATCCTTATGGTCTTTTGCAAACTTCAGCCTGGCTCTTCTTGGCTTCTCACTGATTAAGTGCTTTTTTTCTAGCTTTCCATGACTTCAGTCCTGCCCCTTGCAGCCTGTTTCAAACCGTCCTTGCCGTAAACTTCACCCCAGCTGCTGTTTGCCATTCTTTTTGTAGGGCACTTGATGTCATCCTACGGTTGTTGAGTGACATTCGAATGAGCAATTATATACAGTACATAACAATGTAAACTAGCAGCAATTTTAAAGTGTAGAATGGGGAATATGGAGAATATGGTAAGATGTTATGGCATTGAATGTTATAACTATAATATGAGTGCCTGTGAATGCTACATACAAAATAATATTCTAATGTACATGGAAAGACATAAGAGGATTTGGAATGTTCATGTGTGATATATATGATCATTGTTCAGTGTACTAACTCATTTATTTTCTCTTTGTACAGGCACAAAGTTTGCTGTGGATGCTTTTCAGTACGGGCTGGTAGAGGGCATCACCTCATACTTCCTAACACACTTCCATTCTGATCACTATGGAGGCCTTAAGAAGAGTTCTACATTCCCTATCTACTGTAACAGAGTAAGAAATCCTTTCAACTTAAACAGATGCCACATGGCTGATGCATAGTCAATTTATCAATTTTTACAGCAGGGTTTCGGGACAAGGTAGCGTGTCTTGTGGGGGGTTCCACAGCTGCAGGAGAAATAGTAGAAAAAGGATTATCAGCATTGCTGAGTGGGCTGGGGACAACGGAAGGAGATGGAGCAAAACCACTCATACAGAAAAAAATGTATGTTAAATTTACATTGATGGTCAAATATTATTATTATATTTCCCAAAATCTTTCCCAAAATCCTTTACAACGGCATGTCAAGCATTAAAATACATTTCATATTCAGGCAGATGCTTATAAACTGCTTCTGTTCAATTTAGTTATTTATTGGACTAGGTGAGGGTCTACCAGATTCACACTTCAGCGTACACCTATGTACTGGTAGAAACTTCATATCCCACTGGGGATGTTTTTAATTTCAAACAGAAAATACATTTTGTTTCTGCCTTCTAAATACCTATTGAAACTCATTTTGTGTTTGGTAATGTTAGAAATCAGCCGTTTCGTATAGTGGTTGAAATAATTATTGCATACCCGGCTGTCAAGGGAGATAGTAATTCAATTATTTATTGCAACATTAGTCTTGTTCATGAGGTTACGGACCTGGTCTTCCCTACACAACCTCAATCTCATCTCACTCAATCTCTTCTCACTGTAATGTTGGTTACAAGCTGATATATACATTGAAGGGTGCGTCTACCTAGCAAAGATCAGGTTTCCGAGACAGTAACCCCCATGCCAAATGGTCAATATAAACATTCCTGTGGTTAACAGAGCGCAACCTACAGAGAGAATGTAAACAGAGATGTTTCTGTTGTTCTCATTATCTAGGCACATTCACTTCCAATGAAATGTACATTCACATTGTAATTATTAATGCTCAGATTCCACAGTAAGTAGACATTATGTTGCTATGCTCTGCTCACTGAAAGGTTATTTGTCCAAGTTGCTATTTGCCTGTGTTCAGTTAAATTCCAGGGAAAAATTTGATCAAACTTTAGATTGCCTTGTCAGATTCTGATTGTTTTCCTACAAGTTTGCTCATGCTTTCCTAAATCCAGCATGAAAGAACAATTCTGTGCTGTCTGATATTAAGGAACAGTATAGCTTTAACTGCAACTAGCCTTCCAATGGAATTGGGGGGAGCTTCTGATGATATTGCCTATAATATCACCAATATGATTCACCAAGATCTTAAATGACAGTAGATTGGGGGTAGTGCTAAAGATTTCATTGGGTCTTGTTTTGGTGGCTTTGCTAGTGAGGATGTCCTGGGAATTGACTATTAAAACCTAAGCAAAGTTTTTATGATGAATTGAGCGCACTTCTGGCAAAATGTGTTTGAACAAATCTGTGTTCAGCCGTAATATAACATGAAAGACCAACAGGCGTTCTTGTGGCTGAATTTGTTAAATGTAAGATCATACCAAAATGTATCCATTGAATTCGAGTGGCCCATTCTAACCATTTTGTCTAACTCTTTCTCTGGACAGAAAGAATTGTGACAACAGTGTGGTTTTAAGGTGTTTTATTTGTGCAAGACTACCTAGTGACAGAGGTAAATGTAAGCAGATTGATTGGCTGCCACCTCACAGCTGTGTTTTGCCAGATCACAGGTAACTTGGTAAAGAGTAAGCTGAAGGTGGCTGAGCAATATGTACACATCCTGCCCATGAACATCCAGGTCACTGTGGATCAGGTCAAAGTCACCCTGCTGGATGCCAATCAGTGAGTATCGGAAGAAATCAAGGGGCTTTTAATTGAGTTGGAGGGTTTGAGGCGTTGTATCTTCCATGTAACATGTACATTTAAATACAGTACATTGAAATAACATACTAGAAATATTGGCAGCATTGATTACATGTAGCAAAGGTGAATGCAAAAAAGTTATATTTTGGTGTCAAAAATATGGAGATGGCGTATACTTTCATTTCAACACAATAATACAAACCAAAAAACATTTGAACCGCTCCTCTATGAAGCACATTTCAAGATCCTTGTTAGTCTTAAGTTTGCCCTTTTTGAGTGCCCTCTTCAAATGAGACCACAGGTTTTCATTTTGATTTCGAGACTGAGGTGACAATTGTAAAACAGATTTCTTCATACATTTTGATGTACGTTTGGGGTCATTGATAGGTCCATCCAAGGTCAAGTCTCAATCTCCTGACAGATGCAACCAGTTCAATTACGCTTGGCAAATTTCAACTGCTCCAAGTTGGGGGTTGGGCTCAGTAAGGGCTTCTTTTGTGCAATATTTGTAAATAGCTTGTTGACATGTGGGTGGCATCTAACAGAGACCTGATAACCTTACGATTCCAGTAGACTGCAGTTTGGAAACTGTGATCCTTGGAATCTTTTTTGCCTCCCTCACTTTCTTACCTAGCATTGCAAATGCGTCCTTTTCTTGGCAAATTTGCAAGCTTTTGTAATAGTTGTCTATGAGGCCCCAAATTCCTGCAGGTGGTATAGCTGCCCATTCGTCTTGGCAAAATGCCTCCAGGTCATGCAAAGTCTTTGGTCATCTTGCATGAATCGCACATTTGAGATCTCCTCTGAGTAACTCAATAATATTAAGGTCAGTAGACTGTGATGGCCACTCCAGAACCTTCACCTTTTTCTGCTGTAACCACTGGAGGGTCAACTTGGCCTTGTGCTTACGGTCATTGTCATGCTGGAAAGACCAAGAGCGTCTCATGCGCAGCTTTCGTGCAGAAGAATGAAAATTGTCTGCCAGTGTTTTTTGATAACATGCTCCATTCATCTTGACATACATTTTCACAAGATTCCCCATGCCTTAGGAGCTCACACACCCGAATACATCAGTGAGCCACCACCATGCTTCACAGTGGGGATGATATTCTGTTAACAATAGGTCTTGTTGACCCCTCTCCAAGCATAGCTATATGGGTGTGACCATATCGTCACTCCAAATTAGAGTGTGCCAGAAGCTGTGAGGGGTGTCAAGGTGTTGTTGGTCATATTGTAATCCAGCTTTTTTGTGGCATTGGCACAGTAAAGGCATCTTTCTGGCAACTTGACCATGCAGCTCATTTTTGTTCAAGTATTGTCGTATTGTGCTCCTTGAAACAACCACATCGTCTTTTTCCAGAGCAGCCTGTATTTCTCCTGACGTTACCTGTGGGTTTTTCTTTGTATCCCGAACAATTCATTTGGCAGTTTTGGCTGAAATCTTTCTTGGTGTGTCTGACCTTGGCTCGGTATCAAGAGATTCTCGAATTTTCCACTTCTTAATATGTGATTGAAAAGTACTGACTGGCATTTGCAAGGCTTTGGATATCTTTTTATATTATTATCCATCTTTGTCTCCCCCTTATGTTTGAAGCCAAAATATGATTAATTGTTGTTTATTTTTTTCATAAAAAATTTCATGAAGGGTGCAAATACTTCTTAAGTTGACTGTACAGTACTGTGCAAAAGCCTTAGGACATCTGAGCAGTTTGTAAGAAACTATTTGTCTGGGCATTAAGTGTTTATTGACTTGCAAAGCCTCTATACAAAATTAAGATAAATAAAAACAAACATTAAAATATATTGGTTAGAAGAAAAATGTTATAAAGACTTTTGAGAAAGTTAAAGTCAGAAAACGCATTGAAAGCCAAAATAAAAATAATGGTAAATCCTGGAAGAAGAATTTACCACAGGGCTATTTGAAAAAAAATGACACAACAATCTAACAAAGCAAATTTCTTCAGTCCTGCATTCTAAAGGAGACCACAAAAGTACAGATTTATTTTAAAGATGTTTTTGTTTTCATTTTATTAAAGTTTATTTTTGTTTACTGCAAGGTTCTACATTGTATATAAAAAAATCTAAAGTGTGACTGTTTAGAGAAATGGCTTTAAGTCATTTTTCTTTGAGTGGTCTAGAACTTTTGCACAGTACTCTGTCTTTATCCTATTCATTCCTTTCTTGGTGGTAGGGTTCAATTTGGTATTCATCTCTCATGTGACCTTGCTGTCACCTGTCTGCTCATAGCTGTCCAGGGGCTGCCATGCTGCTGTTTTTCCTGCCCGATGGCCAGACGGTTCTGCACACAGGAGACTTCAGAGCTGACCCATCTATGGAGGACTACTATGAGTTGATGAACTGCCGAGTCCAGACACTCTACCTTGATACCACGTTAGTATTTTAAAGTTAGCTTGGAACCGGGGTTTTGAACCCCTTGCTAGTGTTAAGGGTATGTTTTAGCTGTGTGGAAATGAAACTCAGGTGTACCCCTTGCTTTTTATGCTTCTATCTATCACTAATAGTTACATATGCAGCATTGGATGGTATTCTTAATCTGATGTCAAGGTGCTCATTAGCATTGTGGAGCTGTGTGAACTACAGGGTTGAATCCAATCGTTTTATGCAACCAACCCTGAAATCCAAGACCATAAGTTCCATGTTTTATTGTGAATGTTGATCAGGCACTCAATTGTTATTGATATGGAGGGGGTGTCAGCATCAAACAGTTAGATATAATATTCCCTTGGGCACAGTCAAATGTATTTTAAAAGGCCCTTTTTACATAAACAGTTGTAAATAAAGTGTTTTTACAATTACCCAGCCTGAAACCCCAAACAGCAAAACACAACAAGGGTTGACTCTAAGTGGCTACGACACACTCCCTAGTAGTGTCGAGATCTAGTAAGAAGCCTAGAGAAGGGTCAGACAATGAGGGGTGGCCAGGTGAAGACAATGAGAGGACATGACCATTTGGGCCTCATCAATATTTTTTGCATGTTCAGATGACAAATCGGTCAATAAATAAATATGGGTTGAATCCAGGCAGAATCCAGATCAGCTGCACAACCAGGTGGTCAAGGACAGGGACAACAAGTGGGCTGTGGGAAGTGACAACGGGAATCATCAGGCAGCAAATTAGATCTATAACACAGCCAGTAGGACAGAGCAAGCAAAACTAAGCCTTCAGTTGGAAGGACTTTTCTGTAGAGTTACAGGACAGGATTGTATTGAGACAGAGATCCAGGGAAGTGTACCAAAACATTTCTGAAGCAATGAAGGTCCCCAAGATCACAGTGGCCTCCATCATTCCTACAGTGGGGAGAACAAGTATTTGATACACTGCTGATTTTGCAGGTTTTCCCACTTACAAAGCATGTAGAAGTCTGTAATTTTTAACAAAAATCCAGAAAATCACATTGTATGATTTTTAAGTTTTTTAATTAGTATTTTATTGCATGACATAAGTATTTGATACATCAGACAAGCAGAACTTAATATTTGGATACAGAAACCTTTGTTTGCAATTACAGAGATCATACGTTTCCTGTAGTTCTTGACCAGGTTTACACACACTGCAGCAGGGATTTTGGCCCACTCCTCCATACAGACCTTCTCCAGATCCTTCAGGTTTTGGGACTTTCAGCTCCCTCCAAAGATTTTCTATTGGGTTCAGGTCTGGAGACTGGCTAGGCCACTCCAGGAACTTGAGATGCTTCTTACGGAGCCACTCCTTAGTTGCCCTGGCTGTGTGTTTCGGGTCTTTGTCATGCTGGAAGACCCAGCCACAACCCATCTTCAGTGCTCTTACTGATGGAAGTATGTTGTTGGCCAAGATCTCGCGATACATGGCCCCGTCCATCATAGCCTTAATACGGTGCAGTAGTCCTGTCCCCTTTGCAGAACAGCATCCCCAAAGCATGATGTTTCCACCTCCATGCTTCATGGTTGGGATGGTGTTCTTGGGGTTGTACTCATCCTTCTTCTTCCTCCAAACACGGCGAGTGGAGTTAAGACCAAAAAGCTCTATTTTTGTCTCATCAGACCACATGACCTTCTCCCATTCCTCCTCATCCAGATGGTCATTGGCAAACTTCAGATGGGCCTGGACATGCGCTGGCTTGAGCAGGGGGACCTTGCGTGCGCTGCAGGATTTTAATCCATGACGGCATAGTGTGCTACTAATGGTTTTCTTTGAGACTGTGGTCCCAGCTCTCTTCAGGTCATTGACCAGGTCCTGCCTTGTAGTTCTGGGCTGATCCCTCACCTTCCTCATGATCATTGATTCCCCACGAGGTGAGATCTTGCATGGAGCCCCAGACCGAGGGAGATTGACCGTCATCTTGAACTTCTTCTATTTTCATATAATTGCGCCAGTTGTTGCCTTCTCACCAAGCTGCTTGCCTATTGTCCTGTAGCCCATCCCAGCCTTGTGCAGGTTTACAATTGTATCCCGGATGTCCTTACACAGTTCTCTGGTCTTGGCCATTGTGGAGAGGTTGGAGTATGTTTGATTGAGTGTGTGGACAGGTGTCTTTTATACAGGTAACGAGTTCAAACAGGTGCAGTTAATACAGGTAATGAGTGGAGAACAGGAGGGCTTCTTAAAGAAAAACTAACAGTTCTGTGAGAGCCAGAATTCTTACTGGTTGGTAGGTGATCAAATACTTATGTCATGCAATAAAATGCAAATTAATTATTTAACAATCATACAATGTGATTTCCTGGATTTTTTAGATTCAGACTCTCACAGTTGAACAGTACCTATAATAAAAATGACAGACCTCTACGTGCTTTGCCTACACACGACTGCCCAATTCTGACCATCCAAATGAAAGCTAGTCCCTTTCCTTCACTCAGTTGATTTGCAGGCTAGGATTTGACTCACATTGATGTCGTTCAAACTATATACAAGAAATTGATACATTTTCCCACTATTTCCTCAAGTTATTGTTTTTAGAGAGTTCTAGCCAAAGCAGTATTTCTGTTGCATTGTGGGCAGTTTTTGCCTGTCAAGTGTGCAGCCACGTGAACTTGCTGAACAGGTGTTAAAATGAGGGCACATCAACTCTAATGCAATTTGTCATCAATAAGAATCGGATGAGACTTTGCAGTTTATACACTGTACCAGTCAAAGGTTTGTACACACACTCATTCAAGGGTATTTTTTTTTGTTTTACTGTTTTTGACATTGTTGAATAGTAGTTAAGACATGAAAACTATAAAAGAACACAGATCAAAAAAGTGCCAAACATATCAAAATACATTTTATAATGTAGATTCTTCAAAGTAGCCACCCTTTTCCTTGATGACTGCTTTGCATACTGCATTCTCTCAACCAGATCATGAGGTGGTCACCTAGAATGCATTTCGGTCAACCGGTGTGCCTTGTTAATAGTTAATTTATGGAAATTCTTTCCTTAATGTGTTTGAACCAATCAACTGTATAGTGAAAAGGTAGGGTTGGTATACAGAAGACAGTCATTATGTCTGTACTCAGAGTTGGAGCGTAACAAAAAAACAGTAACTGTAATCCGTTACGTAACCAACTAAAATATTGTAATCGGATTACAAATACTTTTGAAAAATATTATGATTACTTTTGGATTACTTCAATTGAAAAAGAATAGGTGTGCGAAATAATTGACCCGTTGCTTGATTTTTAAATTAATTTGTTTAAAAACAACGTTATTTAAACCAAAATAATAATTTAGCGCCTCAGTTGTTGTGTGTGTGTGTGTGTGTGATCATCATGCGTGCAAAGGTGCACGCGCATAACCAGTTTAGAGACTGATGAGGGTGGGTATAAACTGAGTAACAAGAAACTAGGCAAGCCTAGTTCAGCTGGCCCGCAGTAAAAAGTGTTGATCGTTGTTACCCTCTCAAGAAAAACACTTTAAAATTAGAGACACATCCCTCCATCAACTGAGGTGACTGCATGAATCAGGTATTCACAGTCATTTTGCTTCAAAGAAACCACTACTGAAGGACACCAATAAGAAGAGTTCTGCTTGGGCTAAGACTCTGGGCCAGTGGAAATCTGTTCTTTGGTCTGATAAGTCCAAATTTCTGGTTCCAACCGCCATGTCTTTGTGAGACGCAGAGTGGGTTCCCACCGTGATTCATAGACGAGTTGTGGTGGTGCTTTGCTGCTAACACTGTCTATGATTTTTTTTGGTTAATATATGATTTAATTTGTGTTATTTTGTAGTGTTGATGTCTTCACTATTATTCTACATTTTGGAAAATAGTAAAAATAAATACCCTTGAATGAGTCAGGGTCCAAACTTTAGACTAGTTCTGCATTTTTTAATAGTATATTTTTATGTACCGTTTTGTATTCTGAGCGGTGCACTGTTTTTAAGAAAAGGGATACATTGTGTTTTTCATGTGTAATGAGATTTACTAACAACTAAGACAGTCTCTACCTATAACTCACTTTCTACAGCTACTGCAGTCCTGAATACACATTCCCCACGCAACAGGAGGTCATAAACTTTGCAACCAACACAGCCTTTGAATGCGTAACCCAACACCCTCGCACTCTGGTGGTGTGTGGTTCCTATTCAGTGGGCAAAGAAAAGGTTTTCTTGGGTGAGATTTAGTTTTTTATCTTTGATCAATATAAATTACTTACATTGAGCTACACAATTAATTGTACAAGACATGTTTGTACAATTTAGACATTAACCACAGACAATGCTTGGGTTGGCTTGGATAGACTTTAGGACAAAAGGGTCTAAGACAGTACAGAGATTAACAACTACCAAACCACTGACATTTCTGGATACATTTATTTTTAAATACTTATCATGAATGGATGATTAGCAAATGGCTATACTACACGTCATATATCATTGTGTTACTATGCTCTGTTCATAGCTCTGGCAGAGGTATTGGGCACCAAAGTGTGTATGTCCAAGGACAAGTTCAACACCATGTGCTGTCTGGAGTCTGAGCGCATCCGGCAGCTTATTACCACCGCCTGGGAGACAGCCCAGGTCCATGTACTACCCATGATGCAACTCAACTTCAAAGTAGGTTCTGTTGTGCTTTTTAAAGTTATTGTATGTCAACAATGTATGTCAAGTAGACTCATGAAAGTGAATATCTTCTTAAAGAAATGTGAACTGCTACAATGGTCCTACTCCAAAATTGGCATTTCAATGCAGGGCAGACAATTTATAGAGCCTGTACTGGAAGTTGAACAGTTTTATTGATGTTGGGTGAATGTAATCACCCTGCTGTGAATATTGAAAAGTCTTGCAATTTTTTTTTATAACCAAGTCTAATTATTATGTACTGTACTAGTCTCCTTTTTTGTTTCTTCTTTTTCCCCAACCAGTCATCTACTGCCTCCTAATAATATTGGGGCACAATAAAAAGAAATTGAATAAATGCAGTATTGTGCAAATTTTGACAATCCAAATTTCTAAAGAAATTGTTTAAAACAAGTAGACAAAACAACTTGTTACATTTTTCAGCATTCACTCTGCAAATAACCATGTTTAAATTCTGTCTAACAAAGGGCGAATGTTTGAATACTGAAGATGCCATTGAGAGCAACCAAGTGCAAGCACTGTATTTTATTTACAAGGACTCCAGCACTTTCCACAGGGATGCTGATGACAAAATGTAGCAACTATAAATAAAACAATCCTGTAATGCATAATACCAATACAGTAATTGCAACCCCTCTTTCCAAATAATTTGGGACGCTGCGTAAAATGTAAATTATCACCGAATGCAATGATGTGCAAATCATTTAAACCCTATATTCAATAGATAATAGTACAACAACAACATATACATTAGCGTTTGAATTAATGCCTTTTCGTAGACTATTCACTAGGTGAAAATGTTTAGTATTTTTCCAAAAACACCTCTCTGTGTTAGGCCTTATGGATCTTTTGTTTATCACTTCATCTGGTTGCCTTTTCACTATCCATTAAGTGTAATTGTTCTTTTTGTACGCTTTAATATTTTTACTTGTACAGTTGGTTACAGTCTCTTCACCTCCATACACTCATATTTTGAGTGTAATTAATTTGCCAAAAAAGAGGGGAAAAAAACTCATTAAGCAAAGTTGAAGATGAATTACACTTTTTTTTTCTCCATATTTTCTACAGATAACACGATAATATCGTTACCGTGAATTATTTTGGCCACAATAATCGTGTAGTGAAAATCTGATATCGTGACAGCTCTAGTTCTGAGTACCTAAAATATGCTTGTAGTTGCGTCGTTGCCTTGTCATATATTGAGTTATGCGTAGCACAATGTTCACTGTGTGAGATGTATGTAAAATCATTGGATATGCTTAAACAATGGTCTGTGATTTTTCAACCATCAATGCTACTGATGTAAGGACAAGGTGCCATGCTTTTTACAATGAATGGTAATATCTTACAGAAATATGCAATTCGCCGCATGCCATCTCCATGAGTCTGAGCTAACACAGCTGAAGCAACATCACCGTTGCCTGCAACATAAAGATGAAACATTAGCTTGTAGTCTGGGGTGCCAAAGACTAGAGATGTATGATGTGGTGAAAGGCATGTTTCATGTCATCAGTCCACAGAATAAGTTCTGGAGTGTCTTTTGATTGTAACTCTGTGTAGAATTACATCATATATTGCATATTCAGCCAACCAATTGTGACCAGAAGTCCCAATAAGAATTAAATGTCAGTCTTATTTTGTGGCCTCTCAATGTCTTTGATTACTTTCACCCTATCAGATGACAAGAATTGACATCCATTCTGTAGTATCTAGCCCAGGTAATTAACAGCTTCCTGGCAGAACTGTAGCTCAAGTGAGTGAACCTCTGTGGCCTCTGTTCACAAAATGCATGAGTAATGTGATCGAGTCCTGCACACAGTAATTTTCATTTGAGGAAGCAGTGCGAGTATCAAGAGTGTAGACGTGCATGGGAGAGACAATGTGAACACATGCCTTTTTACTGCTGCACTGTAACTGCTGCTCAACCTGTAAATCCCATTGGTAAACGGCGCCACATACTGTTCCTTTCTATATGTAAAAGCTAATAAATATTGTGTGTTTTCATGCACTGCAATCGGAAAATATGCGGAGCAGAGATGGACAACGGTACGGGCAAAGAAGTCAGTATTGAGTTAGTATGTGGCACTATCGGTGAAATGGGTATTATATCTTTGTAAATTCTCATTAAATCTTTTATGAAGCAATATTTGTTAGTTCCAGGTTTCAAGATCGGATTAATCTGAGTATTATTTGGTGACATGCATTCAACAATCACTCCTTGCTATAATAAACTGTCAATTAACTGATCTAATTCCTTCCTCCTTTTCTCTTGATTAAGGATACTGTTTAATAAAGACAGGATACTCAAAATTAGGCTAAGGTGGTACCCCAACCCCCACTACCCAGCGCTCCACCGGACGCCCCTCTGTGATATAGTTGATGTAATACCTGGCTACACACTTGAAAAAATAACACTGTTATAGTGTTAAATCTGCCCTGTTGTCCATGTCTGCTTGAACAGCTAATGTACGCTATAATGTCCTCCCTAATAGCAACCAAAATACTAGAAGTATATCTATTCTTTATGTATTCGCATGTCTCAGAACTATGTTTATTTGAAGATCTAGGAATCACAAAGAAATATGAAATCACTCATCAAGCTGTATGACTAATCACAGTCAATATTATTTCTGTCAATTTTTAGTTGTTATACTATGTTCTTTTTAATTTGACTTACATTAAAAACACATCAGAGCTGTATATATTATAGCCTTGTTGCATTGTTTTTTCTCTATCCTTGCCTTGACGCCACATTTATCCCCCTCTCTCAACTTCCTTCAGCTGTACTTGGCTAGAGTATTCTGCTTGCGCTGATCCAGCATCTTCATGTTCAAATATTTACATTGTTAGTGACTTAAATATGTTAATTGCATATTTTTACACTGTATATTGCATATATAATGTAGTTAGGGACAGTAGCATACATACCCTAATCTAATCATCTTCTCACCACTCATGTTGGTCTTTTTCTATTGAAAGAAATCTGTGATTCTACTAGACGTCATCTAAAACCTGAACAAATCTTATGCGGATTGGATGTTGCTTAGGGGTTCTTAAGTTTTATTGAAATTATGATTGGGTGTAAAATAAAACTAGGATCTCCTAGTTTTTTTGATGTTGTCAGGACCGGGTAGGTCCTGTGTGCAAGGTTGCCAGATCATTAACAGTAAACTGTGAAACCTGCATGCTCCATAACATGTGAGGCGTGAACTATGCATGTGACTTTGTCCACGGCTACCGGAACCGTGTGTTATTGTTTCCACAAGAGGTCGGCAGGGGGCGCTGTCCGCTCGGAGCTGGCTGTGGTGTGCGGTGAAACTGTGCAGAAGGAATCTGTTGTGGAGTAAAGTTTCCCAGTGCTGGGTGAGGATTCAAATTTGCTCTCTGGCCAAATTCTTTCCCCATCTTGTAATCTGATATTGCAATCACAAATCCAATGTCCTCGCCTTTTACAGTAGTGACAACTGTCGATGTCTCTGCTAATCAACCTTCTACCTCCCCTGAAATTACCATTGCCTCTGCCTCTCTGTGGATTGCCATTGTATGTCCTAAGTTCATTTCTAGGTTGTGATGGTGGAAAGGCATTATCCTGCTGTGAATATTGCGATAATTCCAATTCTTTAATTCTAAGTTTTTGCGCATTAAATAATCCCGCTGATTCTTATCATCTTCAACAATTTCACTTGAATACAGGTCAGGATTCAGGATTCAATGTGTATACAGAAGCTTGATCCATGCCATTTAAAAACATCGTAATAAATAAGGTGTCCTCACTATCACTGATTTCTAATGTCTTTCTGAAAGCTTGTTGCATAATCTGACGTGGCCTTGTTAGGTTTGCGTTTACAGTTCAACACTAGCGTGCTCTTTTTTGAATTTTTTAAGTTCCTCGATATGAGCTTCTCATGAGCTTTATCATCAAAAAGTTGATTTATTTCAGTAATTCCATTCAGAAAGTGAAACTTGTATAATGTATACATTCATTCCACACGGATTGATATATTTCAAGTGTTTATTTCTTTTCATTTTGATGTAACTGACAACTAATGAAAACCCCAAATTCAGTATCTCAGAAAATTTGAATATTGTGAAAAGGTTCAATATTGAAGACACCTGGTGCCACACTCTAATCAGCTAATTAACCCAAAACACCTGCAAAGTCTAGTTCTGTAGGCTACACAATCATGAGGAAGACTGCTGACTTGACAGCTGTCCAAAAGACGACCATTGACACCTTGCACAAGGAGGGTAGGACACAAAAGGTCATAGCTTTAGGCTGGCTGTTCACAGAGCTCTGTGACCAAGCACATTAATAGAGAGGCGAAGGGAAGGAAAAGATGTGGTAGAAAAAAGTGTACAAGCAATAGGGATAACCGCACCCTGGAGAGGATTGTGAAACAAAACCCATTCTAAAATGTGGGGGAGATTCTCAAAGAGTGGACTACAGCTGGAGTCAGTGCTTCAAGAACCGCCACGCACAGACGTATGGGTTTCAGCTGTCGCCTTCCTTGTGTCAAGCTACTCTTGAACAAGACACAGCGTCAGAAGCGTCTCGTCTGGGCTAAAGACAAAAAGGACTGGACTGCTGCTGAGTGGTCCAAAGTTATGTTCTCTGATGAAAGTAAATGTTGCATTTCCTTTGGAAATCAAGGTCCCAGAGTCTGGAGGAAGAGAGGAGAGGCACAGAATCCATGTTGCTTGAAGTCCAGTGTGAAGTTTCCACAGTCAGTGATGGTTTGGGGTGCCATATCATCTGCTGGTGTTGGTCCACTGTGTTTTCTGAGGTCCAAGGTCAACACAGCCGTTTACCAGGAAGTTTTAGAGCACTTCATGCTTCCTGCTGCTGACCAACTTTATGGAGATGCAGATTTCATTTTCCAACAGGACTGGGCACCTGCACACAGTGCCAAAGCTACCAGTACCTGGTTTAAGGACCATGGGATTCCTGTACTTAATTGGCCAGCAAACTCGCCTGACCTTAACCCTATAGAATATCTATGGGGAATTGTGAAGAGGAAGATGTGATACGCCAGACACAACAATGCAGAAGAGCTGAAGGCCACTATCAGAGCAACCTGGGCTCTCATAACACCTGAGCAGTGCCACAGACTGATCGACACCATGCACGCCACATTGCTGCAGTAATTCAGGCGAAAGGAGTCCCAACTAAGTATTGAGTGCTGTACATGCTCATACTTTTCATGTTCATACTTTTTAGTTGGCCAACATTTCTAAAAATCCTTTTTTTGTATTGGTCTTAAGTAATATTCAAATTTTCTGAGATACTGAATTTGGGATTTTCATTAGTTGTCAGTTATAATCATCACAATTAAAAGAAATAAACATTAGAATTATATCAGTCTGTGTGCAATGAATGAATATAATATACAAGTTTCAGTTTTTGAATGGAATTGCTGACATAAAGCAACTTTTTGATGATATTCTAATTATATGACCAGCACCTGTTGTTTCTCGGTCCATGCCTCGCTTAGGTCCATCGTTATCATAAGATAAGGTATTGCACGACTCTTATCAGTGTTTCCATTTTTATACATGGCATTAACATGCTTAATATATATTGTACATCTTTGCATGGATCTGTACATTAGAGCTGTACACCACCAATTTATAAAACCTTTCGGATTAATCAATGGTGAGGGTGCATTCTTCGTTATTTAAGACATTTTCGCTAAGTTTTAAGGTTTATCTATTAGATCTTCCATGACTATTAACAGTCCCATTACATTATCGACATCTCCCTTGTCCTCTCTATTCTGCCTAAGTCTCAAGTCTACTTGTTGAGCCATCCAACATTGAGGTAACATGCTGTTAAATTACTTTCTCGAACATATCTCATCTGGTCAGTTTTAATACATCTTACATCACCTTTGAACTTTCTGCTATATAAAAAGCTTTGTGACGGTTTTCTAGCCAGATATCCTTTCACATGTCACACCATTGTTTGATATCAAAAAGATCAGCTTTAACCATTGGAAAGATGTCTGTAGCGACAATTTTGGAACTATATTTTCTAGTTGTTCCACTCTCATTTGATATCTCTGATTCTATGAATAGCCAAGTGTAGATTGTCTTTATCTTCATCATTTGCATATATACGATGATGGATCCAGGAAGCTGTCTTTATAATTAGATGGTTTTTAATAGAACTTGTCGATGAACTCTGTTCGTCATAAGGTGTGTTATGTTGTTCAATGGCTATGTTTTTACAGGTTTTTAGTCCTTCTCTTTTCCTTTTTTACTAAATTGCCTGGCCACTGAGGACTTATTAGGTCCCAGACTAATTAGATCCCTGGAAGACTGCTCTCATATACTGTAAACCCCATGACAGGTTGCACTTTTATTATTTTACATAACTTTTTGCAATTTTTTTTTACACTTTATTCTTTATTTTATTGATGGAAGACTCTAACCTCCATCTACAGTGGATATAGAAAATAATCACCCCCCTTTAAAATAATCACTTTTTGTTTCTTTGCAGCCTGAAATGAAGACAGACACCGTTTTTGTTTCATTCAGCTGTATTTACTCTGTACAGTTGTATTTACATCCAAGTGAAAGATAAACCCCAACATGTCAGAAAAAAATAAAAAATATAAAAAAACAATCACTGAGTTGGAAAGAGGATCACCTCCTTGTGTCAGTATTTTGTTGAACCACCTTTTGCTTTAATTACAGCCTTTAGTCTGTTGGGATATGTCTATACTAACTTTGTTCATCTAGACGTTGCAATATTTGACCACTCTTCTTTGCAGAACTGCTCAAGTTCAGTTAAATTTGATGGTGACCGTTTGTGAACTGCTGTTTTCAAGTCATTCCACAGATTTTCAATGGGGTTTAAGTCCTGGCTCTAACTAGGCCATGCAAGGACATTCACCTTTTTCTCCTTCAACCACTGTGTGGTCAGTTTTGCTGTGTGCTTTGGGTCATTGTCATGTTGGAAGGTAAATCCTCTTCCCATTGACAACTTTCTGCCAGAGAACAGCAGATTTTCCTCAAGAATTTGACAGTATTTTGCCCCATCCATTATTCTATCCTGACAAGTGCTCCAGTCCCTGCTGCAGAGAAACAACCCCATAACATGATATTACTACCTCCATGCTTTACTGTAGGAATGGTGTTATTTGGATGGTGAGCTGTACATATCTTACATATCGTTTGGCGTACATATCGTTTGGCGTTGTTGCCAAATAATTACATTTTCTTCAAAGTCTTTTGTTGCTTTGCAGCCTGTAATGAAAACGGACAAAAACTATTTTTGTTTTATTCAGCTGTATTTACAACTTATAACATCCAAGTGAAAGATATAATACCAACTTGTTAGAAAAAAAAATGACAAATTAAAAAACAGAATCACTGAGTTGCAAAAATAATCACCCCCCTCCTAAAACTGACTTGTAAACCCAACCAGGTGTAGTTAATCACCTTCTCAATAGCACACAAAGCCAATTGACTTTCAACTGTGATCAGCTGTGTGGTCATTTTGATTAGCTCAGCATGAAACAAGCTCTTCCTGAAGCATTTCAGTCCTTGGTAGTGCAACTGAAGAAAACAATCAACTATGGGTGACAAGGCATTGTCAAAAGATCTCCGGGACAAAGTTGTGGACAGGCACAAGTCAGGAGATGGATACAAACATAATTCTAAGGCTTTATCAGTGCCTTAAAGCACAGTGAAGTCTATTATTAAGAAGTGGAAGGTATTTGATACAACACAGACCCTCCCTGGGTCAGGATGTCGCTCCAAACTGGATGAAAGAGCCAGGACAAAACTGGTCAGAGAGGCTACCAAGAGGCCTACAGCAACTCTGAAGTAGTTGCAGTAACTGGCCGCCGCCCGAGCGAGCCGGCGGAGGAGCAGGAGCCGGCGCAGGAGCCGGCGGAGGAGCAGGAGCCGGCGGAGGAGCAGGAGCCGGTGGAGCCGTGGAGCTGTCGCCTCGTCCCGCGGCTCCCTCTCCTGCCCTGGAGCAGCCCCTTTGTCCCGCGGCACACTCTCCAGCCTCGTCTCCTGCTCCTCCGCCGGCTCCTGCTCCTCCGCCGGCTCTCCCACCGGCTACTGACCCTCTGCCGGCTCCTGACCCTCCGCCGGCTCCCCCGGCTCCCCCGACTCCTGCTCCTCCGCCGGCTCCACCTCCCTATTTAAGTCCTTGATTTTGCCATGCTGGTGTGGTTCATATTGGTTTTCCTGTGTATCAGTTAGCCCACGTCACTGGTTGCTGCTTTTTGTTTTGTTTGAGCCTTTTTTGTTTTCATTAAACATGGATTACCCCTGTTATTTCGACTCTGCGCCTGTGTCCTTCAACACTCCAGCATGTGACAATATGTTCATCAAAGGAGAGGTCAGGGACAAGGGTAAACGCCGCGGTTTCTTACAGTTTTTTGGGATACGACCATGCAGCCTTCGAGGTTCACAGTGAGATCTGCTAACAATGCTCTTTGTTTCTTGGGTCCTGAAACAAGCATTTCTGTTTTTCTTGAGTTTAAAAGCAAGAAGTTCTCTGTCATCCACTTCCTAATATCTGAAACGCATGCTTCAAAAGTAGCTAATTTTGGGGCTTCTCCATGCTTCATCGAAATTTATAACTGTGTGTCATCAGCGTAACAGTGAAAATTGACATTGTGATTCTGGATTACACCCAGAGGCAGCATATATAGTGAGAACAATAATGGGCCCAGAACCGAGCCTTGAGGAACAAATGGTGTTAGCCTTTGATTTGTCAGAGGATATGCCATCCTCACATACAAACCTATATCTTTTAGTTAAATAAGATTTAAACCAGGCTAGAACATGTCCACATCTCAATATGGGTTTCCAGTCTCTCTAAGAGTTGGGAGTTATCAATAGTGTCAAAAGCAGCAATAAGATCAAGAAGTAACGGGACAGATGCGGAACCTTTGTCTGAGGCCATTAGAAGGTCATTTCTTACCTTCACAAGTGCAGTCTCAGTGCAATGATGGGGTCTGAAACTGGACTGGAGCATTTCATAAATGTTATTTGTCTTCAGGAAGGCATTCAGTTGTTGGGAAACACTGTTTTCTTAGATTGTTGAGAGGAACGGGAGGTTTGATATTGGCCTATAATTGTTTAATATGTCGGGATCCAAATTTGTTTTTTTTTTAAAGAAGAGGCTTAAGTTCCACTGTTTTTAGTGAGCTTGGTACACATCCGGAGGAAAGGGAGCAATTTATCTTATTACAAATTTAGTGAATGTGTCGAGCGATACAGGATAAAAAATTCAAGTGTCCCCATTGACACCTGGTCAGGGAGGTTCAGCACATTCTCAGGACAACTGAGATTTTGGGGACTATAACTATTTAAGGAGGAGTCAGTTATTTGTTTTCTAATGGTGATGATCTTTTTATCAAATAAGTTAATGTATTCATTACAGCTAATGTGAAGACCCACTTTACTTGTTGAGCGTTGCTTTTTTCTTAACTTTGCAACTGTATCGAAGAGAAAAATGAGGATTGTTTTTGTTCCCCTCAATCAGGTTGGAGAAATAAGCTGATCGAGCAGACGTGAGTGCTTTTCGGGATTCTAGTATACTGTCTATCCAGGCTAGTCTAAATACTTCCAACTTGGTGGAGCGCCACTTCCACTCCAATTTTCTGGAGGCTTGCTTGAGTGCTCTAGTATTGTTTTGTGTACCAGGGAGCAAGTTTCTTGTTGCGTATTTCTATTGTTTTTAGTGGTGCAACCGTAACTAAAGTATTTCGCAGTGTTGAGTTTAGATCCTCCGTTAGATCTCTGACAACGACGAGTCATCCTATAGAGACGAGGTAAGGTCACTGATTTTGTGGTGTCAGGAAAACAACCTCCAGCTCAATATCAGCAAAACGAAGGAGATGATTGTTGATCACAGGAAGCAGCGTCGGGGAGACCACGCCCCCATTTACATCAATGGATCTGCAGTAGAGAGAGTGCACAACATCAGGTTCCTCTGGGTCAACATCAGCGATGATTTGACCTGGTCTCATCACTCTAACATCTTGGTGAAGGAGGCCAGGAAACGGCTCTACTTCCTACGCCGATTAAGGAGTTTTGGCATGGATTCCAGGATACTCTCCAACTTCTACAGATGCATCATCGAGAGTATCCTGTCTGGCTGTGTCATCACCTGGAATGGCAGCTGCACCGCCCTCGACCGCAAAGCACTTCAGAGAGTGATTAAAACAGCAGAGCGCATCACAAGGTCTGACCTGCCATCCCTGCAGGATCTCTACACAGAGAGGTGTAGGAGGAGGAGCAAACGGATCATTACAGATCCCAGCCACCCATGCCACGGACTGTTTACCAAGCTACCATGAGGCAGAAGGTACAGGAGTATTTAATCCAAAACAAACAGGCTACGGGACAGCTTCTTTCCACAGGCTCTAAGGCTGCTCAGCTCGGGAACCCCTCTTCCCTTCCATCCATAGTCTGTGCACACCTGTCACTTTACATTGCACTACGGTTGTATAGTTGTTATTATTACTGATGCATGTTTTTGTATAGTGTTATTGCTGGTTGATTGTGTTATCTTCTTATTCTTTTAAATTATAATTGCTTTAACTTTTTAACTTTTGACTGCACTGTCAGGATTAGGAAAACCAAGCATTTCATTGCCGTAACTTGTCATTGCAAATGACAAATAAACCTTGGAACTTGTTTGCAGATTTATTTACTCTGTCACTGATGAGCGGGCTTGGAAGAATATCAAAAAATCAATTTGTTGTCCAAGAAGTTATAGTACGGCTTTTGTTTGCGGAGCAACTGGGTTTCTTATTTTAATGGTAAATGTATTAAGACAGTGATTGGATATTCCAGGATTTTGGGGGGAAATTATTAGATCTACAATATCTATTTCTCATGTCTGGACTAAATTTAAGGTATGATTGTGGCAGTGTGTTGGACCTGAGACATGTTGGATAAAACCCATTGAATCAATTATGGCTTCAAATGCTTTTTGAAGAGGGTCATTGGACTTTTCCATACGAATCATGAAATCACAAAAAATGTGAATACTATCTGCCATGACTACAAGTTTAGACAAGAATTCTGGACAGTCATTGAGGAACATTGTGTATGGCCCGGGGGGCCTGTAAATAGTAGCCATGTTAAAAGATTTATCAGCCAGGTAAACTTTCATAGGGTCAAACTTCAAATGAACGATGATCTTCATATTTTCATGAAGATTCTTGCTTATTTGATGTGACATAAAAGCATGAAAATAAAATAACTGAGTTAACATATTTATGGTAACATTAATATATCGCAATGCAGGAGGCCTACTTGCACTAGTTGGTTCATTGGCTTCTTGTGTGTCACTGCTAGCAAGCGCTTAGGCAGGCGTAGTTAACATGATACTTACTGTCTACAAGCCATGTCCATATGGTTTCTCTATCCTTATTCAACATGTATGTATGTCATGTACGTAGTCCTTGAATGGTTTCTCCCTCTTCACAACATGATAGGTGGTTGGAATTTGTTTTTCAATTTGGCTATTTGCCACCTCATTCATTCGGAGCAGGCAGACGTTTAATGGTGCAGCTGCGGGTTTGTCAACAGCCTGTTTGGCTGCAATACACGCAAAATGCTGCAGGGACATAAGAGCAGGTTTTCAGTAGTTGTTTGTTCCCTTAATAAATGAACCTGTCTTATTGGATTTCGTAGGGAACGCACAACATGAACGGCTTTACCCTTGCCGTTATTGTTTTCGACCCATGGAACCTGTTCTTTCCACAAAAATGAGCGCATTTGCTTTGCCTCATATGATACTATATTTGGGTTGTGCTCTAGAATGCAATATGAACTATGATTTGTCAAAATAGTCGAGCCATTGAATTTTATTGGCAGTACTGTACCACACCGAGGGGGAAACGAAGCATCACAGACACATTTTAATGCGAGAACAAATGAAAATTGAAACGGGAAGAGTGACAAAGATGACAAACAAACTTTTTAATACGATACTATGAATTTAAATGGGAAAATTGAGCACTGGCCAATACGGGCCAGTGACTCTTTGGCCCGATGTTAGGTCTTACTGGCCCCGGGCCAGCGGGCCATCATTAATTGGGCCATCGTTAATGGGTGACTGGTGTGGTCTGTGTATTTAAACCACGCAGACCCCAGTGTTGGTCATTCAGACTAGCCTGAGTTAACCTACGTGTACATTACGTGTACATTTTTTTGTAGTCTCTTTCATGGGACCCCGGGATCATTGACGATACAAGGAACTGACGTGAGCTTTCATAATCATTTATTAAGAGTTCTACATGTTTATTTCCAAAAATGTGTTGTAAATAAACAAAAAGCTGGAACTTATCAAGGAAACCTGATCACTTTCCTCATTAATGCTCTGTTTTGTTTTGTCTTACTTGAAAAAAAAATCGTAGGAATTCAAGGAATAGCCTGTTTTGTTGTGCTTTGTCATGTTTGATGTAATTTTGAGCCGAACACATTTACTGCGTTGATAATGTTTTTTTCTGTTAGGCCTCCACTGGAGGGGGGTGGGGGTTCTCACAAAAGGTTAAAATATAGTGTTTTCTTTTGTCTGGGAATGATAACTGGTAGATGAAGAATCCACATGGTAATAGTCTTTAATGTTAAGAAAGACACACTGTGTCCCCTTGAGGACCGAATTTGAATCCAATATAGTCTTTGCCTATAAAGAGGGTAAAACAGCCAAAGTGAGTTTATTCCCCTTAATAAAATTTGAGATATTTTAGATGCTAAATTTAGTTTAATTCTGGTTGAATAATATTGTTTATCTTTGTTTGTTTACCAATGATAACTGAGATGTGTTTTAAAAACCGAAGCATGATACCAGAGACAACTAAGTTAAGGGTGCTACTCCTTGCCTTATGTCTATATTTTTTTGTTTTATTTCAATGAATAGGCTTTCTTAAAATACCTTCACCTAACTGACCTTGACTGCATTTCTGCTACACCAAAAGTTGAGCGAGCACTACAGTATTTTCACTTGCATAGCTGATAAAAGAAAATAAACATAGAATAATATGTGCAAGGAACAGACCGAACGCGTTGTTCACTACTGAAATGTCTTTTGCAGGATTGTAGGGGGAACTGAAAAATGTCTGTAAAACTGTTATAACCCATACAAATTTGATGGTAATATTTGATTGCTATTTTTTGTATGCGTGTTTTAAGTCTGTGTATTTTGTATATGTTCTGTTGCTGTAACACAAGGCTAAACTGAAGAGACTGTACTGTATGAATAACATAGAAAATACCAATATGTATATAAATATGTATAAAATCAGACATGACCAGAATTGAATAGCTCTGCTTTAGACCCCGTGGTAGATGTACAGTTTTTAATGTAGATGAGGGTCAGCCAAATGACTTAAATGTAAAATACCAAATTCAATAAATTCCGCTAATCTCTGATTAATTAGCTAGTTCAATTGGTAAGATAAATATAGTAATGTATTATAGCAGGTTGGGATTATACACTGGAATACCTGTAGCATTACGCAGCTAGGATTGCCTACCCCTGCGTTAGTCCTAGGGCAAGACTATCAAATGCAAGTGTATTAACAACTCTAAAAGATTAAATTTTGACATTACTGGTTCAGCAGTTTTGTTGTTGTTGACTAAATCATGTTTATCCTTTCCAGAACCTGCAGGCTCATCTAACTAGGTTCTCAGGACAGTATGACAAGCTACTGGCCTTCAAGCCTACAGGCTGGACCTTCAGTCATGGTGTGGAGGATGTCAGACCAAAGGTTCAAGGCAACATCAGCATCTACGGTACGTTTCAAACCCTACCTTGAGGTGTAGCAGGTTTAATGGATGGAATGTGATGGTGTAGGCTTTATATTGGGACAGAAATTGAAACCATACTAATTGGTAGATGTTGGCCCCGTCCAAATACTTATACTTGCATCCTAAATAGTGAGGCATTTTAGTTTGTGAAGAAAATAATTATAGTACACTGCTCAAAAAAATTAAGGGAACACATAATCATCACAATATAACACCAAGTCAATTACACTTCAGGGATATCCGTATATCCAGTTAGGAAGCATGTCAACTGGTGCAAATTAAAGTTACAACAGGTGCGCTGGAGTGGCAACAGCAAGACAATGCTCAAAAGGGAATGGTTTTGCAGGTGGTGGCTACAGAGAATTGCGCTCTCCTTATCCTTCCTGACTGATTTTCCTCTAGTTTAGCTTTTTGCTTGTGTCCCTGTCACTACTGGTAGCATGAGCCGGTACCTGTAACCAATTCAGTTTGCACAGGTATTTCAGCTCCACCAGGATGGCATATCCTTATGTGACGTCGCAAGAAGGTCCCAAGAGCATGGAGGAGATACCAAGAGACGGTCGTTACACGAGGAGTGCTGGACAGGGCCACCCAGCAGCAGGACCAGTATCTACTGGTGTTTGTGTTTCTGATGAAAATGTCAGAAACAGACTCCATGAGGGTGGCATGACGAAGGCATTGATGCCATTGACTGGCACTCACGTTCCCCAGACCTGAATTATTGAGAACCTCTGGGGCGTTATGTATAGGTGCATCCGACGTTGCCAAGACGTTGCCAAGTTGATCCAGGTCTGGGAGGAGTTCCCCCAGGACACCATCCGCAATCCCAGCACCTGTATACTCCAGAATGTTATCCTAAAGTTGATTCAGCTGCGGGATCAGGGCACTTCCAGTGCAGAGGTCAGGAATGGAAGCAGGCAGGTGAGAGTGCATCTTTTAGAGGATGGTCTGGTGTCAAGAAGTGCAGCAAAGAAGCTACTTCTCTCCAGGAAAAAAACTTCAGGGACAGACTGATATTCTGCAAAAGGTACAGGGATTGTACTGCTGAGGACTGGGGTAAAGTCATTTTTTCTGATTAATCCCCTTTTCAATTGTTTGGGGCATCTGGAAAAAAGCTTGCTCGGAGAAGACAAGGTGAGCGCTACCATCAGTCCTGTGTCATGCCAACAGTGAAGTATCCTGACACCATTCATGTGTGGGGTTGCTTCTCAGCCAAGGGAGTGGGCTCACTAACAATTTTGCCTAAGAACACAGCCATGAATAAAGAATGGTACCAAAACTTCCTCCGAGAGCAACTTCTCCCAACCATCCAAGAACAGTTTGGTGACGAACAATGCTTTTTCCAGCATGATGGAGCACCTTGCCTACGTGGCTCTGTGAACAAAACATTAACATTTTGGGTCCTTGGCCAGGAAACTACCCAGACCTTAATCCCATTGAGAACTTGTGGTCAATCCTCAAGATTTTGATCTTTAATATATTTCCTTCATCGAGACCCGATGCATGATTTCAGTGTTCTCTTAATTTTTTTGAGCAGTATATTTCTGATTTCATAAATCATGTAAAATTTCAATGTCGGTTTAGCTCAGTTGGTAAGAGCATTGCACCTGTAACGGCAGGGTTGTGGATTGAATTCCCAGTACAAAATGTATGCTTTCACTACTGAAGGTCGCTCTGGAGAAGAGCATGTACTATATCATTTCAATGCAAATTTCAGCTTATGATCTAGTAGTACAAGTCTCAAGCCACGCCCTGCTGAAAATAAACGCATTGTGCCAATCCTTTATACAGTGTCCTTCCAGATACTTTATATGCTTTGGCTTGGCTTATGGAACTCTTCATTTTCAACCAGATTTTTCAGGGAGATTCCAATCCTGTGGTTGAAATGTTTTCTAACAACCCTAAAATAAAACATTTACTTAATGCAATGTGTAGAGAACATTGCAATGTGTTTTGAAGTCAATATGAATTTCAAAGGTTTCCCTCAACCCATTTCAAATGCTCATTGCTAACTTAATACAAAGTTGCAAATACATTTCACAACATGTATTTGCATACTTAACTATGTAAGCTATCTTTCAAAAGCTCTGTGTCCCATACAAATGTCCTTGTTTTTTTAAAATTTTAATTAAAAAAAATATCTATTAAAATAATGTCAGATTGATTAGAAATATTGTGTTGCTATAGAATTCCAGGAATGTCAGTAAAAGGTTATTTGTTTGGAACATTATTTAAAAGGATAGTTAGTTAAATATAAAAAAAAGAGTTTAAAAAAATACCTACTATAAGCCTACAAAATAAAAATTATTTTATTTTACTCTTCCATTTATCATTTAATCACCCTTTATATTTTTCAGCAACTAATTTTACTATTTTCTCAGGCCTAGAGCTGTTGAATAATTGACTTATTTCCTATTTTCCTCATGAAACATATACCATTTTCCTCGTGTCATATTAAAAATCAGCTGGAAATAGCTGATTTTAAATGCAATATCTACATAGGCATACACAGGCCCACTATCAGCAACCATCAGTCCTGTGTTCCAATGGCACATTGTGTATGCCATTTCAAGTTTGTCATAGTAAAAGGCTAATTGATCATTAGAAAACCCTTTTGCTGTTATGTTAGCACCGTTGAAAAGCTTTGTGCTAATTAAAGAAGCTATAAAACGGGCCTTCTTTATACTAGATTAGCATCAGCATTTGTGGGTTCGATTACAGGCTCAAAATGGCCAGAAACAAACATTTATGCCTGTGATTTTAGAATGGGATGTCCAACAAACTCATATAGGTGTGATGGTCAGGTGTTCACATACTTTTGACCATATAGTATATGTATTGATAATGTGCCATGACTGATAGAAATAGTTACTGTAAAAAAATATTTCTCACTTGGCTTTCTTTCCAGAAATGATTTCTTTCAACCAAGCAGCTTTAATACAACAAATTGAATTTAATGTTATTGAAAGCTCTGAAAACATTTTCATCTTGTCCATTTCGAAAATCAAATGGATGAAAAAAAAGTATCTGTCCAGTACGCATATATTTCCGATAGCAGAGAGCATGCAGTTTTGCTGCGTTTCTCATGAATGTACTGATCCACTTTTTCTCAACCAGTCATGGCTAGCCAAGACTCTTGACTTCCTGTTTGTTTTAAGATTTACAGATCACATACTGTACACATTTGTTGTTCCAAGATCATGTGACAATTGTCTTATATTTTGATTCCCCGTTCTAACTCTAGGGATTCCTTACAGTGAGCACAGCAGCTACCTGGAGCTGAGGCGTTTTGTTCAGTGGATTCAGCCCCTCAAGATTATCCCCACTGTCAATGTGGGCAGTTGGGCTTGCAGGAAGGCCATGGAAAGATGCTTTCATGAGTGGCTAACAGAGGCTAAGGCTAACAATTTTAAAGGAATCCAAAAGAGGACCCCTTAGTATTTACACACAGCCAAGTGCAAACATAAGCTATGACACAATGCTTACTAATGGTTATGATCACTAACATTATTAGATTATGATTAATATAGTTTTGATCTTGCAGGGTGGCCTGCAACCAGCTTTTCTTTTCAACTGGGCCTGAGAAATGTTTGGCCCTAAATAACTACTGGAATGTTTCACCTAGAGACATCTATACATTTCAGATCTTTTTAGATATGTAGGGTGGCAATACTATGCAAATTCCAGCTGATCTCTTGGGATGTCAGACCGATCTCTTATTCAGCAGTACATAGTCACAAGAGAATTGGACTGTAGTCACCATGGTCACCCCCTATTTCATAGTAGTTCTGCTTCTCAATCAAAATGAATAATACTTTTTGGTGCTGTGTATATGGTATGCCATCGGTCTTTCTCACTCAGTTTCATAGGAAGAATTCTGTATTGAATAAATGGTTATCTTTCTCTAATGTTTAGTAAAGCAGTTGTTCATCGAAACAAAATATACTGTAATATAGATTCTAATGAACGAGTCTATTGCAAGCTGGTAACATTTGTACATGGAAAAATCAGTAAATCTACTTCATTTGATATTCACTGTTTCACAAAATCTGAAGTAATGATCCAAAATGTTGGAAATTGATGGACTTTCATCAGCAATTATTGTTATTTTAATTAAATATTTAAAGCTGAATAAAAACCAATATCTACAGTTTGTTGACATGTATAAATCGCTTTAAAGTAATTGTTGGACTCTTTTTCTTTGCATGCATTTATCTCTCTCAGGAAGAGCGGGGTTGAGCAAGTATGAGTGCAGCGTCGTCTGGTTATATTGCTTTCCACCCACTATGTGATTTGATAGAAAAAAATATTACCTGCATACAAAAATGAAAGTTGGGTCATAGCTTAAACACAACATTGGGGAAACTCAAACATTCACTGTAATTAACAAATTCGTTGCATTTTATGTATTTTTTTGTTCTGTGTAATTTGAATGCATTAAATACAATCCCTTGTTTTAAAGTCTGAGTCGGGTAAGTGGTAGTAACATAGAGATCCATGTTAGATTGTGGCTTTCCCAGCAGATGCAGAGGAAAAAAAGCGAGAATTAAAGCTGAGAAACATAACTTTCAAGAACAGGAAGCACTTCCGCATAATTTTGTCAGAAATCTCAGCTGTTGCTGGTGTGACGTTAGTTCACTCTGAAAGCCACACACGTCATCTGCTTACTTTTTTTAGCACATCTAAAACATGTATCTTCATCCGAATAGGTGAGTTGACAAGCCATTATTTTAATTAGGTACTAAAATTTAGATTTACTTTCTTCTGATCTGAACTGTATTTTCTTTTGTAATGTTAAATTATAATCTTTAATTGTTACAAAATTGTCTCACTAGCGTGTCTCGCTGCTTGTTAATTTTTTGTTTTTTCCAGCCTCAGCTCTTTATTTGATAGTCAAACATCACTTCTTGTGCGCAGTAACATGCCACTACGCGAACCGTTTTTTTCCTTAGCAGCAGTACACCATATGAAGATGTTTTTCAGATGCGGCCTGGGGCCATCTGATATGGTAGGAATTCGTCCACGATCCAGATTAATAGAATAGCAGTGTTTTAATACACAAAATCTACATATTTCAGCTTTACTGCAAAGTATTTGCCGAAAGAGCAGTTAGGTGGATTCAAATTGACGGAAGCAAAATTGGTTTTATATTCTCAGACACCAGACATTCAACAGACATTCACCAATAGCCATTTACATCTTTGAAAATCAATAACTTACTCATTATCATATATTCATCAAACAATGTCGGTTTTATTCTATAAATACCTGCCATACTTTTCCAACCTTTGTTTTTGAAAAATATTCAACTTAGGATTTAATAGAAATTCCTGAAATCTGTAATAGCACAATTACAGCTTTGAAAGTCAATATCTTATTAGTTGATTGACATATTCAAATCAAACAATGTCTAGCATCAACAAGGCATTTTTGCCCACAGGATTTCCGCATACTGGATGTTTTTCCCTTTTCACACCATTCTTTGTAAACCCCTAGAAATGGTTGTGCGTGAAAATCCCAGTAACTGAGCAGATTGTGAAATACTCAGACCGGCCCGCCTGGCACCAACAACCATGCCACGCTCAAAATTGCTTAAATCACCTTTCTTTCCCATTCTGACATTCAGTTTGGAGTTCAGGAGATTGTCTTGACCAGGACCACACCCCTAAATGCATTGAAGCAACTGCCATGTGATTGGTTGATTAGATAATTGCAATAATGAGAAATTGAACAGGTGTTCCTAATAATCCTTTAGTTGAGTGTATATATACATACAGTATCGGACAAAAGTTTGGATACACCTTCTCATTCAATGCGTTTCCTTTATTTTCATGACTATTTACATTGTAGATTCTCACTGAAGGCATCAAAACTATGAATGAACACATGTGGAATTATGTACTTAACAAAAAAGTGTGAAATAACTGAAAACATGTCTTATATTCTAGTTTCTTCAAAGTAGCCACCCTTTGCTCTAATTACTGCTTTGCACACTCTTGGCATTCTCTTAATGAGCTTCAAGAGGTAGTCACCTGAAATGGTTTTCCAACAGTCTTGAAGGAGTTCCCAGAGATGCTTAGCACTTGTTGGCCCTTTTGCCTTCACTCTGCGGTCCAGCTCACCCCAAACCATCTCGATTGGGTTCAGGTCCAGTGACTGTGGAGGCCAGGTCATCTGGCGCAGCACTCCATCACTCTCCTTCTTGTTCAAATAGCCCTTACACAGCCTGGAGGTGTGTTTGAGGTCATTGTCCTGTTGAAAAATAAATGATGGTCCAACTAAACGCAAACCGGATGGGATGGCATGTCGCTGCAGGATGTAGGATGCCTTAAATTTTGAATAAATCCCCAACAGTGTCACCAGCAAAGCACTCCACACCATCACGGTGGGAACCAGGCATGTAGAATCCATCCGTTCACCTTTTCTGCGTCGCACAAAGACACAGCGGTTGGAACCAAAGATCTCAAATTTGGACTCATCAGACCAAAGCACAGATTTCCACTGGTCTAATGTCCATTCCTTGTGTTTTTTGGCCCAAACAAATCTCTTCTGCTTGTTGCCTCTCCTTAGCAGTTGTTTCCTAGCAGCTACTTGACCATGAAGGCCTGATTCGTGCAGTCTCCTTTTAACAGTTTGGTGACTCATCAAAATCCTGGCAGCGCTGTTCTGGATGTATTGTAGTTTCTGGATGCTCTTGCCAGAGCTCCCAATGAGGAGTCCATTACAGTAGTCCAGCCTGGACGAGACAAAGGCGTGGACAAGCTTCTCTGCATCTGCCAGGTTGAGTGTTGGATGGAGTTTGGCAATGTTCTTGAGGTGATAGAATGATGTCTTACAGAGCTGTCTGATGTGGGTGTCGAAGGTGAGTTGAGAGTCCATTTTAACACCCAAGTTGGTGACAGATGTGGAGAGGGAGATGTATTGGCCAGAGAAAGTGATATTGGTGATGGTGGAAAGGCGGATCTGATGTGGTGTGCCAGTTAAGATGGCTTCCGTTTTTGAACTGTTCAGCTGAAGAACGTTGAGCTTCTTCCACGCCTCTATCTCTATCTGAAGTCCAACACTACTGTTGTTTGCCTTGGGGTTTAAGGCCTTGGGGTTTAAGGCCGGGTGTCTCTGTCAAGCACTTTGTGACAACTGCTGTTGTAAAAAGGGCTTTATAAATAAATTTGATTGAAATTTGATTGATTGATCTCCGCCAAGCAGGTGGTCAGTGTAGATGTTGGCAGGGAAGCAGAATGATGGAATATGACCGACCAGGAGAGAATGGTTAATGATCTTGGTGATGAAAGGAGAGACAGCAGATATGTTGTTGAAGGGAAAGGGTTCAGGGTACAAGTGGACGTCTTGATGTTTTTGATGTGTGAGCGGATGTTATTTACTTTTTGTTTGAAAAAGGTGATGTGCATGTTGCACCTTTTCTCTGTGGTCTCAGAGTGGGAGAGGGAGGGGGGTTTGAGAATGTGGTTTATTGTTGAAAATAGTTGTTTCGAGTTACCAGGGTTGTTGTTGAACCTGGGCCATGCATCCCTCAGAGCTTCTGCATATGCCCTCTTTTGTTCCCTGTATGCCTGTTTGTGAACAGTCAGTCCAGAGGCCTTGAGCCGCCGCTCCGGATTGACACAACCTTGTGATCTGAAACACCAAGATCGTAAACCTGTAGGTTGCTGATGAGAGCAGAGTTTGAGATGACCAAATCAAGTGTGTGTCCCCTGGAGTGTGTGGGAACATCAACATGTTGTTGTAAGCTGAGGGAGTCTAGCAGCTGAAGGAAATCGACAGCGGATTGACATGAAGGGGTGGTCGACATGAATATTTATATCTCCCAGGATTATGGTATTGGCAGAAGTAGTACAGAGTATTGTAAGGAGATCAGACATTTCTGGGATGAAAGCAGGTTTAGGGGGCCGGTAGATAAGGAGGATAGTCATGATAAAGGGGGGCCTACATTTAAATACCAGACACTTGCAGGAAGATGTTGTAGGCAGCGTGATGGGAGACAACTCTAGGTCCTGTCGGTGAATGACAGCTAGGCCACTACCGCGGCCAGTACTGCGAGCTGCCTCTAAGTAACTGTAGCTGGGGGGGACAGGCTTCATTTAGGGCAATGTAATCCTCTGGCTGGTGCCATGTTTCTGTCAGACACATGAAGTCAAGTCCCTTCTCTCTGATGTGTTCTTCAATCAATGTTGATTTATTGTTGATGGATTGAGTATTGAAAAGTTCGAATTTGACCAATGACTGAGGGGTGAATCTCTGAACAGGTCGCAAAACATTAAAATCCACTCTGCGGAGACCGGGATCTCACAATATATCCTGTGTTTATAGTAGCTGGAGCGACTGTACACTGATGACACGTCAGGCATGCAACAGATGACCAGAGAGATGGAATGTTTGTAGCAGACCAGCTTGGCAAGTTATGGAAGATTACATTTCGGCCAGAGCCTCTTATGAATATAACAAGGGCGGGAAAGAAATACAAGTTCTTTAATGATGTAAATATTAAATCCAGGTGTGGTTGCGGGATTAAGTTGGATTGCAAGCTGGAATAGTTTAGCGCCATATTAACCGAGGAGGGGTGCTAACTAGACAGCGTTAGCAGACACAATTAGCACCAAGCACTGAACGTTGGAAGTGGGAAAAGTGTCCAATCTGGATGATTGGATCCAGAAAGCCCTTTACCAGATGGAACAACGTAGACAACTGGAAGTCATCTATAGCAGGTAGGTGCCTAGCTACCTAACTTCCCCAATGGTATACATTTTTTTTATAAATGGGTGGAACGTAGGATACAGAAAAACTAGTGCACAGGGTTCGTAAAAATAGCACAAACATAAGATATCGCAAAAGCACGAATATAGCACAAGAAAAGTAGAAGAGCAATCAAACTATATAAGTGCAATTAAAAAAGTGTGCTCTCTCGCCAGCCAACCCATAGTCATCTATCTAATTAAACATAACTAAGCCCTCTGTGCTCAGGCTCGAGGGTGCCATTATAACACATTTCTCAAAATTAGGCATGTAATGATTCACAATAATGGTTTCACGATGTGAGTTCCTCATTATTTTCACAAAATGAAATGTAATACAATGAATGAAAAAGTGTCCTTTTAATAAAACTAAATAGAAATGTTATGACAAATCCCAAATAAAATAAATAAATGAATAATACAAATAAAATAAATCTCTTCATACGAACAAAGGCTTTTCTAGCTTGGATGATTTTTTTTTTTTTAATACATCAGCATATCCACATTTTCCGGCAAAAGCTGAGATCTCTGCACATTCACAATGTTCCCTGCTGATAAAAAAGCACAATAGTGACAGGGGTTTCACATTGTTATTAAGGCAATATTTTAATACTATTTATAATTTGTATCATTACTCTTGCAAGAGTTAACACTTGAACACATTTAGAAAAATATGCCATAATAATCAACAAATTATAAAAAAAATTGAGAAAGAGGGAGTAAAATAAATACAATACCTGGTTCTGCAGCAACAGCACATCTTTCTCCTTCAGTCTGTGGAAAACATCCTCGCGCAGGTCTTTCACTAGATGAGGCAGAGCCCAGAATCTTGGGTCTAATGCAGTGCACTCCAGCAGGTGGTTGTACTCAATTGTATCTGTCTGAAAGGTTGTTCAGTATAGCTCGCTTTATGCTGCTAACAGTGAGGGAGTCATCTTGGTTGGATGCCATGTTATGCTCATTCATATGCTTTAAGGGCACAATGAGAGACACAGTTGGATTCTTACGTCATACAGCACAGTGGTGGCCATTTTGAGTGGCTTAAGAAGCCTCACCATGTCCTTAGCGTCATAGATGTCTGAGCCATCCAAAGTGTCGATGTCACAGACATTTTGTCGAACGTCGTTGCTCAGGAGAGTCGCTGTCAGAGCCGCTTACTGTTTGAGATAGTGTTCGACCCTATCCAGACTGCTGTTCCAGCGTGTAGTGACATCAATGATTAACATGTACGCTGGAAGCTCCAGTAGTATCTGATTAGCTGTGAGCACAGCTGTGGCTGTGGAGCCTCAGTGAAAGAAGGCAGCAATGAGCATCACTCTGCCCAGCAAACTGCTTACGCGGGGCACACTCAAACCCGCTTGGCTGGCTAAGTTCAAAGTGTGGGCAAAACACCTGACATGGGGGGCCAGCCCATCCTCTCTGACAGCAACATCCATATTCCTCGCGTTGTCTGTGACAACAGCCCCCATTCACTCACAGCTGATTTTAAAACGTAAGCAATATTAGCCTCAGTGTATGTTCCAAACAGAGGGTGAGTTTGGAGAACAAAATTAACCATCTACCACTTGCTGGTTATCACATGGGCTGTGACCGTAAGATAACTCTGGGTAGCCCTGGAGGTCCAGCTGTCCGTTGAAATTGATACGCTAATTGCTTTTCTATGAATCTCAATTACCTTAGATTTTGTTTCCCTGTAAAGTGCTGGCATGAGAGTCTGGCTAAAGTGGGGGCGTGATGAGATGGTGTACTCCAATGTGTTGATCAGTAGCAGAAATCCTTCATTTTCTATGAAAGAAAACGGCTTCATATCTTTTGCCATGAAAACACTGATGCACCTTGTTATTGCCATGGCTCTTGCACTCATCGCCGCGAGTGGGGGTGCAAATCCGCTGGTCAGTGTGGTTTGGCCTATTAATAGCTTTTTACGTGCAGACAGAGGTGTCTGGAGCTTCTCACTCTGGTGACGGTTTGTATGCTGCATCATGTTTGTTGTGCTGTTAGTGTATATTAACATCTTCTTGCAGTATCTGCACACAGTTTTTTTTCTTTGGAAAGTCTTCGGAAAGCCAAAATGCTTCCACACCTCCGATTTGAATGAGGATGGGGCATCCACAATATTAACCTCTACACTTGCCCCTTCCATGTTTGCTATTGTTTAGCGCTACAACTTGCACGCTGCTATTTTGCCTGTAAAGCGAGGTTGAAGCATACAGCTTCAGCGCCCCTGCTGTTTAAAATGTGTATTGCGATTCGTTTAATATTTCCACCGACTTGAATCATGAAGTATTTTCTTCAATTTTCAACTGTGTATGTTTTACATGCCTACTCAAAATAGTGGGATAGCTGGTCAGTTCCTGCCAAAAAAGTGAGACAATACTGTATTTCAGTTACGTGTTTATAAAGCATTTACAACTGCTTTTATGATGAACCGTTATGTACCTGGTAATGATTGTTTGCAGTTGGACAATGCAGTTCCTTGCTGATATTTTCTCACTTTTGGGTACAACGTGTTGGTAGTACAACAGTGGTTGGTTTTCCAGCTCATGAGGTCTAATGATGTGTCTTTGCCCAAATTTACAACATACATTATGTAATCATATCATTTTTTTTGTGTGCACTAATAGGAATTCTATTTGTACATACCTTTGGTCTTCAGTCTTCTCATTTGGTGTTCAATCTTCATCTTTTCTTATTATTTATTTATTGTATCCTTGATTACCATATTTAAATGAATTACAAATGCTTATCACTCATTAAAGGAAACCTTATTTCAAAGTGACACACCATTAACCATTTATGAAGGATTAATAGGCATTCATAAGGGCTGAAAGGATACCTTATTATAAAGTGACACACCAATAACCATTTACTAAGGAGTTATAACCAGTTATAACTGCTGAAATATTACTTATTTTAAGATGACAAACCAATTACCATTTCTGAATGAGTTACAAACATTTATATCTGTTAATTTTTTTTTTCAATGACAGAATTATGGACATAATCAAGTTATCAAAATAAACAATTACTTTATAAACAGTTACACAACTTTGTAATGATGGTAAATAAACATTGATTAACATTTTGTTGTTCTGTACATGTACTTGTTCAATGACAATAAAGTTGAATTTAATCTAATCATATACACCAAAATCTATTACAATTAGCATTTATTTTGTACATATTCCAAGGAAAGACAAGTAATGCTATTAATAAAAGTCCTTAAAATGTGCAAATAGAAATTGCTATTAGAACCATACTAAATGTATAATACACTTGTATAGTGTATAATAATAATGTATAATACACTTGAAAATGTATAATACATGTGTATATTACACTCAAGAATACTGTCTTAAACATTTATTTACATAAACAAAATATATGAAAACAAATTAGCACAAATGTACCTTTTAATATGAATTTCTCCAAAATGCTACAGTAAAATGTTTTCATATGTTGTGTACACATAGAGGGCATTAACCTTGAGTCAAATGAAGTAGAATTGTTAAATTATGGGATTTGGGCATTTACTGTAGCTTTAAATGTTGCAGCATTCATGTCTCCATAGAGACACCTTATAATTTTCTATGTAAAGTTCTCCAAAATACCACAGTAAAATGTGTTTATATTTCGTGTACAAATAGATGGGACCACCTTAATTTAAATCAATTAGAATCGTTAACTAATTATGGGCATTGAGCCTGTAATGTCCCTTTAAGTGTGACATCATTCACGTCTAAATAGAGATGCTCTATATCTTTAAATGTGAATTTCTCCAATATGCTAAAGCAAAATTGCTCTATATGTGGTGTACATATAAAAGGGACCCACCTTAACTCAAATCAAGTAGAACCGTTAACTAATTATGGGAATTGTGCCTGTAATGTTGATTTAAGTGTGACGGCATCCATGTCTTCATAGAGATGCACTATTCCTTTAAATGCAAATTTCTCCACAATAATACAGTAAAAATTGTCTCTGTGGTTTACATTTAGAGGGGAAGTACCTTAACTCAAATCTAGTAGAATCATCAACTAATTATGGGAATTAACCCTGTAATGTAGCTTTAAGTGTAGCAGCATCCACATCTCCAGACTTAAGGGATGCACTATACCTTTAAATGCAATTTTCTCAAAAATGATCACGGCTTCGGGGTTTGAGGAGCAAGGAGGAACAGGAGAAGGCGTGGTGGAAGGATATTTAATTGTATCCCAGCGAAAATATATAGCATAAGCTTAACAAAGCGTCGTACAGCTCTTGAAACAGCAAGATACAATCACACACAAAGACAGGGGGAGCAGAGGGAACATATATACCGGGGGAAACAGCGATGATGAGGAACAGGTGCACTAAACGAGACACAGGTGAAATGTATGATGAGACGGTGGTGTCAGAAGGCCGGTGACGTCGACTGCTGGGGCCCGCCCGCTGCAGGGGGAGGTGAACCAGCAGAGGTCGCAGTTGTCACAAAAATGCTACAGTACAAATTCTTCTTGTGGTGTACTTATAAAGGAAACCTTCCTTAACAGAAATCAAGTCGATTAATTAAGCAATTATTTAGTAATTATAATTATTCTGGATCAGATCTATAAACACAGAAATATTTTCTTATTACATCGCATCTACAGAAATATTTAATGCTTTAATGTATCTCAAAATGCTAAATATTCAACCAATTGAGCAAGACACACGTATGTGTTGCGACTAGTTCAGACTCCTGTGTATATGATGGTATAGCAGGACACACAATTTTTTATGAAGGCTAGTTTGACCGAGAATTTTCAAGAGTCAGCTAGGTTGACCGCAGTATCAAACTCAACCAAATGTGTTAAACTGACTAATGTTTCTTATTAAGTTTCCTCCTTCATTAAGGGGGCCTCAGGAGAGGGAAACAGTGCCCTACCAACGCTGTTTACTGTAGAGGTGGGCAGCTGTTGACCTCAACTGAGGATGTCGTCGGGGCGGTGGAAGGAGTACTTCGAGGATCTCCTCAATCCCGCTGACACGTCTTCCATTGAGGAAGCAGAGGATGAGGGCTCAGAGGTGGACTCGTCCATCACCCGGGCTGAAGTCACAGAGGTGGTCAAGAAACTCCTCGGTGGCAAGGCACCGGGGTTGGATGAGATCCGCCCTGGTACCTCAAGTCTCTGGATGTTGTGGGGCTGTCTTGGTTGACACGCCTGTGCAACATCGCGTGGAGGTTGGGGACAGTGCCTCTGGGATGGCAGACCGGGGTGGTGGTCCCTCTTTTTAAGAAGGGGGACCGGAGGGTGTGTTCCAACTATAGGGGGATCACACTTCTCAGCCTCCCCGGGAAAGTCTATGACAGGGTTCTTGAGAGGAGAATACGGCCGATAGTAGAACCTCGGATTCAGGAGGAACAGTGTGGTTTTTCGTCCGGGCCGTGGAACACTGGACCAGCTCTATACCCTCTACGGGGTGTTGGAGGGTTCATGGGAGTTTGCCCAACCAATCCACATGTGTTTTGTGGATTTGGAGAAGGCATTCGACTGTGTCCCTCGCGGCATCTTGTGGAGGGTGCTTGGGGAATATGGGGTCCTGGGTCCTTTGCTAAGGGCTGTCAGGTCCCTGTACAACCGAAGCAGGAGCTTGGTCCGCATTGCCAGCAGTAAGTCAGACTTGTTCCCAGTGCATGTTGGACTCCGGCAGGGCTGCCCTTTGTCACCGGTTCTGTTCATAATTTTTATGGACAGAATTTCTAGGCGCAGCCAGGGGCCGGAGGGGGTCAGGTTTGGGGACCACACAATTTCGTCTCTGCTCTTTGCAGATGATGTTGTCGTGTTGGCCCCTTCTAACCAGGACCTTCAGCATGCACTGGGATGGTTTGCAGCCGAGTGTGAAGCGGTGGGGATGAAAATCAGTACCTCCAAATCCGAGGCCATGGTCCTCAGTCGGAAAGGGTGGCTTGCCCACTTCAGGTTGGTGGAGAGTGCCTGCCTCAAGTGGAGGAGTTTAAGTATCTAGGGGTCTTGTTCACGAGTGAGGGAAGGATGGAACGGGAGATTGACAGACGGATCGGTGCAGTAATGCAGTCGATGTATCGGTCTGTCGTGGTGAAGAAAGAGCTGAGCCGCAAGGCGAAGCTCTCGATTTACCAGTCAATCTACGTTCCTACTCTCACCTATGGTCATGAGCTTTGGGTCATGACCGAAAGGACAAGATCCCGGATACAGGCGGCCGAAATGAGCTTTCTCCGGGCGATCCCTTAGAGCCGCTGCTCCTCCACATCGAGAGGGGTCAGCTGAGGTGGCTTGGGCATCTTTTTCGGATGCCTCCGGAACGCCTTCCTGGGAAGGTGTTCCGGTCCCGTCCCACCGGGAGGAGACCCCGGGGAAGACCTAGGACACACTGGAGGGACTATGTCTCCCGGCTGGCCTGGGAATGCCTCGGTGTCCTCCCGGAAGAGCTAGAGGAAGTGTCTGGGGAGAGGGAAGTCTGGGCATCCCTGCTTAGACTACTGCCCCCGCGACCCGGCCCCGGATAAGCGGAAGAAGATGGATGGATGGAAAAATCATACAATGTGATTTTTTGGATTTTAGATTCCGTCACTCACAGTTGAAGAGTACCTATGATATAAATTACAGACTTCTACATGCTTTGTAAGTGGGAAAACCTGCAAAATCGGCAGTGTATGAAATACTTGTTCTCCCCAGTACATGTACACAAAAGGCCTATTTCTCTCAAATATTGTTCACAAGCCTGTCTAAATCTGTGCATGATTATTGCACAGGTGTGCCTTAGGTTGGCCACAATAAAATGCCACTCTAAAATGTGCAGTTCCATCACACAGCACAATGCCACAGATGTTGCAAGTTTTTAGGGAGTGTGCAATTGGCGTGCTGACTGCAGGAATGTCCACCACAGCTGTTGCCCGTGAATTGAATGTTAATTTCTCTACCAAAGGCGTTTCAGAGAATTTGGCAGTACATCCAACCGGCTTCACAACCGCAGTCCACGTGTAACCACACCAGCCCAGGGCATCCACATCCAGCATCTTCACCTCCAAGATCATCTGAGATCAGCCACAAGGACAGCTGCTACAACAATCGGTTTGCATAACCAAAGACTTTCTGCACAAACTGTCAGAAACCGTCTCAGGGAAGCTCATCTGCATGCTCGTCGTTCCTCATCGGGGAACTGCAGTTTTTCGTTGTAACTGTCTTGAGTGGGCAAATGCTCACATTCAATGGCGTCTGGCACTTTGGAGATGTTCTCTTCACGGATGAATCCCGGTTTTCTCTGTACATGGCAGATGGCAGACAGGCTGTATGGCGTTGTGAGGGTGAGCGGTTTGCTGATGTCAACGTTGTGGATCGAGTGGCCCATGGTGGCGGTGGGGTTATGGTATGGGGAGGCGTGTGTTATAGACAACGAACACAGGTGAATTTTATTGATGTCGTTTTGAATGCACAGAGATACCATGACGAGATCCTGAGGCCCATTGTTGTGCCGTTCATTCATGACCATCAACTCATGTTGCAGCATGATATTGCACGGCCCCATGTTGCAAGGATCTGTACACAATTCCTAGACGCTGAAAACATCCCAGTTCTTGCATAGCCAACATACGCGCAGGACATGTCACCCAATGAGCATGTTTGGGATGCTCTGGATCAACGTATACAACTGCGTGTTCCAGGTCCTGCCAATATCCAGCAACTTGGCAAATCACACCAGATACTGACTGGTTTTCAGACCCCCCCCGGACCCCCACAATACAGTGAAACTGCACATTTTAGAGTGGCCTTTTATTGTGGCCAGCCTAAGGCACACCTTTGCAATAATCATGCTGTCTAATCAGCATCTTGATATACATCTGTGAGGTGGATGGATTTTCTCAGCAAAGGAGAAGTGCTCACTAACACAGATATTTAAACAATATCTGAGAGAAATAGGCCTTTTGTATACATAGAGAAAGTCTTAGATCTTTGTGTTCAGCTCATGATAAATGGGGGCAAAAACAATAGTGTTGTGTTTATAATTTTTTTCAGTGTACTAAGCCATAGAAATTGATAACTATTTTGACTACTGTTTTTGTCCATAGACCATTCTACCAGCCTTGAGATTTTGTACCTTGCCTTCGCATTCTGTTTGGAGATTTGGCATCTTGACCTTTCTCTTGTCCACAACTATGTATTTTTGCCTTGCCCTGTTATTACACAATAAACGACACTGCAACTGGATTCCAACTCCTGTTTCATGTGGATCATTATAGTAATCAAAGAGGGCTGTTTATTTATTACTTTATTACTTTACTGATTAAATCATTATTCTCTACTGCCTAGGTTGATTGTCATAGCTGATTTTTGATGGTGCAGCCCTCTGTAAGAGACACTGCATTGTACTTTAATACATATCCCCAACGTTTATTTTTTTAGGAGATTTCGAATGAGCAGACTTTGCAAATTGAGGTACAAACTAACTTTTCTGTCACTTTCTTACTTCCAGTTTTGCTATGTAAAGACACGCACCAGGTACTTGTAAAAATAAACCAACTGTTTTTAAAGCAGTGTTCACTACTTTCTGGAAAATAAACATTACATGATCAGGGCGTACCAATTGTATTGATACCATGTTTTTTTGTTATACTTTTTTTCAATTATATTTCAGATTCTATCTGAAGGGTGTCTATCCTTGCATTTTGAAGCTGTTGCTGTGAACCCACAACATGCAGTCAAAGGAGCTCTCAATGCAAGTGAAACAGGCCACCCTTAGGCTGCAAAATAAAATCTAGCGGGAATGTTAGGAGTGGTCAAATCAACAGTTTGGTACATTCTGAGAAAAAAAGGACGCACTGGTCATCTCTGCAACACAAAAAGGCCTGTATATCCACAGAAGACAACAGTAGTGGATGATATTTCCATGGTAAACAGAAACCCCTTCACAACATCCAGCCAAGTGAAGAACACTCTCCAGCAGGTAGGCATATCATTATCCAAGTCTGCCATGAAGTGAAGAGTTCATGAGAGCAAATACAGAGGATTTACACCACAAGGTGCAAGTCATTCATAAGCCTCAAGAATAGAAAGGCCAGATCAGAATAAAAAATCCATCATCTAAAAAAATCCAGCACAGTTCTAGAACAGCATTTTTTGGACAGATGAAACTAAGATCAACCTGTACCAGAATGATGGGATGAAAAACGTTTGGAGAAGACTTGAAATGGTCCATGATACAAAGTATACCACATCGGTGGAGGCAGTGTGATGGCATGGACATGCATGGCTTCCAATGGCACTGGGTCACTAGTGTTTATTGATGATCTGATAGACGACCGAAGGAGCTGGATGAATTCTGAATTGTATAGGGATATATTGTCTGCTCAGATTCAGACAAATTCAGTGAAGTTGATTGGATGGTGCTTCACTTTACAGATTAACAATAACCCAAAACATACTGCGAAAGAAACCCACACGTTTTCCAAGGCAAAGAAGTGGAATATTGTGCAATGGCCAAGTCAATCACCTGATCTTAACCCTGTCATGAATCTGGTATCCTTCTCTTTCTCCCTCTTCTGGCCACACTTGCACTTACACACACACCACACACGCAGACTCTCCATTGCGCACACACACAACCACACACACCTTCACTCACCCTCAGCTGTTCCTAGTTGCAACCAGCGATCGCGCTAATTCTCCCATACCTGTTCTCTCTCCCCTCTGATTGTGTTTGCTACTTCTAGCTTACCCTTTTCCCTGCTTCTTTGCCAGATTATTAAGTGAGTTATCTATGCAAGAGGCTCTCTCTCCTACCTAATGTTCCCGTCTTGTCTGAGTCCTGTCTGGATCTGGTCTGTACATATACTACGCTGTGTTTGCTGAATGACTGCTTACTCTACACTCTGCCAAGTTTGCCTGCTGCTGACGACCTGCCTGAGCATTTTCTCCGCCAGCCGTATACCGTATCCTCTCTGTGAGATCCGAGACTTGACGCCGCCAGACCTGGTCTTTCTGTTAAACTGATGGCAGTTTCTGTTAATAATTTTCAGAAGAGGATTTCTGTTCATCTGGACTTTTACTCATTCATTATTAAAGACATTGCATTATTGCATTTTGCTTTTGGGTCCTTTCTCACCTGCAACAACAAACCCGATCCAGCTGACATTTCACTTGCTGAAGACAAAGCTTAAGTCAGAAAGACCCCTGAAAAAACAACAGCTGAAGACAGCTGCAGCTGGCAAAGCATCACAAAGGAGGAAACCCAAAGTTTGGTGATGTCCATCAGTTCCAGACTTCAAGCAGTCATTGTCTGCAAAGGATTCTCAACAAAGTATTAAAATTGTATTTATGATTGTGTTAATTTGTCCAAATACATTTGAGCCCTTGAAATAAGGGGACGGTGTATGAAAATGTTTGCAATTCCTAAATGTTTCATACAATATTTATGTTCAACCCATTGAAATAAAGCTGAAGGTCTGTACTTCAATTGCATCTCAGTTGTTTCATTTCAAATCTGTTGTGGTGGTGTACAGAGACAGAACTATGAACATTGTGTCAGTGTTCAAATATTTACGGACCTAACTATTTTAGTAAGTGAAATGGAATTTTGTCAATATTTAACATTATGAATTGCTACAGGGTATATATGTGTGATTTATACATTTATGTACCTGTAGTGCACAGGGCAAGTGTAAAAAGCCTGTACATTTAGAATATTATTTCAAATTTAAAAAAACTTTTTTTTTTTATTCCCTTCAAAACTGACTAAATGTACCGATATTGCAGTTTTTCTTGGTTGCTTGATTACATATGTCCAAAGAGAATAAAGATTTTTAAAACACTTAAATCACTGACCAAAAATGAATCACATGGCCAAAATAACATTTGCAAAATGCACGTCTCTGAAAACATTGAACACAAAACCTACTTACATTTAAACATACAACTTCTCATGAAAAGTTATTTCAGTCATTACACAAAGCCCAATAAATATTAATTACAAATATCAGTATATACTAACATGGTTAACTCTCTGTTATACGCTGCTCATAAGTTTGCATGCCCTGGCAGAAATTATGACATTTTGGCATTGATTTTGAAAATATGACTGATCATTTTATTTAAGCACAGTGATCGTATGAAGCCATTTATTATCACATAGTTGTTTGGCTCCTTTTAAATCATAATGATAACATAAATCAACCAAATGGCCGTGATCAAAAGTTTACATAACCTTGAATGTTTGGCCTTTTTACAGTCACACAAGGTGACACAGGGGAAAATGGGAATTAAAGGTAAATTTAGCACATCTGTGGCTTTTTAAATTGCAATTAGTGTCTGTGTATAAATAGTAAATGACATTGTTAGCTCTCATGTGGATGGACTGAGCAGGCTAAATACTGAGCCGTGGGGAGCAGAGAATAACTGTCAAAAGACCTCCGTAACAAGGTAATGGAACTTTACAAAGATGGAAAAGGATATAAAAAGATATCCAAAGCCTTGCAAATGCCAGTCAGTACTGTTCAATCACTTTTTAAGAAGTGGAAAATTCAGGGATCTCTTGATACCAAGTCAAAGTCAGGTAGAGCAAGAAAGATTTCAGCCAAAACTGCCAAAAGAATTGTTCGAGATACAAAGAAAAACCCACAAAAAAAGCAACCCCAAAAAACAATTGTGGGTACAAATATTTTTTTTGTTTGTTCCAACATTTAGGTAGAAATTGAATATCCATAGTGAATATGCGACTCCAGGATCCTGGCCTTCTAGGCAGAGTTGCAAAGAAAAAGCCATATCTCAGACTGTCCAATAGAAACAAAAAATGTGCAAAAGAACACAGACACTAGACAGAGAAAGATTGGAAAAAAGTGTTATGGACAGGCAAATCTAAGTTTGATGTGTTCGAAGGCCAGCATCCCAGAATCCCCTCTTCACTGTTGACTTTGAGACTGGTGTTTTGTGGGTACTATTTAATGAAGTTGCCAGTTCAGGACCTGTGAGTTGTCTGTTTCTCAAAGTAGACACTCTAATGTATTTGTCCTCTTGCTCAGGTTTGCACCAGGTCCTCCACTCCTCTTTCTATTCTGGTTAGAGCCAATTTGTGCTGCTCTGTGAATGGAGTACTACACATCTTTGTAAAACATTTTTAGTTTCTTGGCAATTTCTTGCATGGTACAGTATAACCTTCATTTGTCAGAACAAGAATAGACTGATGAGTTTCAGAAAAAAAGTAGTTTGCTTCTGTCCATTTTGAGCCTGTAATCGAACCCATAATCACTGATGTTGTAGATATACCAACTAGTCTAAAGAAGGCCAGTTTTATTGCTTCTTTAATCAGCAAGTTTTCAGCCGTGCTAACATAATCGCAAGAGTTTTCTAATAACCAATTAGCCTTTTACAGTGATAAACTTTGATTAGCAAACACAACGTGCCATTGGAACACAGGAGTGATAGTTGCTGATAATAGACCTCTGTATGTCTATGTAGATATTCCATTCAAAATCAGCCATTTCCAGCTACAATAGTCATTTACAACATTAATAATGTCTACACTGTATTTCTGATAAATTTGATGTTATTTCAATGGACAAAAAAGCTTTTCTTTCAAAAACAAGGAAATGTCTATGACTCTTGATAGTTCCTTTGCGGTTCCTCTTTCTGAAAAGTTGCAACATAAACCGGCTTTGGAGGGTTGAGTAATTAACACTTGAAGCGCCGAGCCATTGATGCTAATTAACACGAAGTGCCGTCAGGGGTCATTTCGACCCATGCATGTTTTGAATGGGAGGGTGTTGCTGACACACAATGATCGGTAGATGTTGCATCTTGCGCGTATATCCAATACAAATGAAACCTAGCGCCGAAAGAAGACATTTGACCAAGAGCGACATAAAAAAAATGGTGCAGGGGTGTGTTTGCGCATGTCCATACAGTCAGGTTAGGTACCAAACCACCGTTGAAAATCGTGAAGCGAATAATAGCCTTGCAAATGCATATAAATGGCCTAAAAGATTAAATGACATGTTTTACAATGTTTATTACATTGTGTAATACAACGTTTATGCAAAGGGATTGCATTTTATTTCCATACATTTATTGGGCATTAGGAAATATTGTTTGAAATGACAAAATTCGACCTATTATATTAGCCAAAATATTTTAGAGAGGCTTGATTGTTTTTCTTATGTCAATCAGAATTGATGCGAAAAATAACCAATTGAAACATAATAATGTTGCGAAATTAGGCATTACAGTGTATTGCAAAACAATTTTAACCTAGGTTTCAACTCAAATTAAGAATCAAACAAGTTTCGGGAAAATGATCTGAGCATATAACTTTCCGCAGAGCATGTCAAACACGCTTCTGCAAGCATTCGCTAGACATGGAAACGGACATTTGATTTCAGAATCAAAATATTGTAGATAGACAACAATCTACTTATCAAAATAATTGCGATCTGGCTCTAATAATTGCACTGCAGTGGCAGGTTAGGGACCACCACAAAGTGATATTTTTATATTTGATGTTGTTATTGCAGATTAAATATCTGTGAGGTGAAAAATTATTGTTCTATACAAATAACCACTGATGTGGTTCATGGATATTCTTGAAAGACCCATGTTTTGGATTAAAGAACCATGTTGTAGTTAATCCGGACCCCCACTGACATCAAACAATCATATAACATATTATTATTATTATAATAACACTTATTATAATTATATCACTTATATCATATCTTCTATTGTTTATGTCACTTCTTGTTACTCAATTTGACCAATTAGGCTTTCTCCTTTTGAAGATGCATATAACCATCCAGGAAGGAAGATCCTTGCCAGATATAAAAAGATGCACCACATGCTGCAAGGACGTCCACTGCCTGTTCTGTCACTCAACTGTGTTTCACCCAAAAAGGTTGCGCAAGGTCACAGCCCATTTAGAGGGACATTTCAACCATGCAGTTTTCCATGACGGTAAAGTTTACAACAAAAAAATCTGTGAAGTTTCGATGCGATTCATTAAAAGCAGTCTGAATGTTATCAACAATTCGTTTTGAGCAGTGAATGAATACAAGTCTGTCGCTGATTTGTTTGCTCTGACCAGATATTTGATTCAGACACATTTAAATAATATATAGGCCTAACAATAATTCTATTATATTGTTTTTGGTTAACATTCAAAAAATAGTAATGTGTATATATTCTTGAATCTGTGTCAGCAGCTGGGTTGTGGAAGGACACAGGCGCAGAGTCGAATAAATGAGGGTAATCCATGTTTAATAGAAAAGAAAAGACTCAAACAAAAGCAACAAGTGACGTGGGTTATCAAATACACAGACAAAACCAAAATGAACCACACTGGCAAAGCAAAACAAGGGACTTAAATAGGGTCCCCAATTGGAGGCAACGACTGACACCTGCCTCCAATTGGGGAGACCAAAAGAATTGGAGGTGGCTAGATTTGTCACCTCCTGTCCTGTCCTGACTATGCCCCGAGCCCAGCGCAGAGATGGCTAGGGGCATAGCCAGAACGTGACAATCTGCCCCCAGAGTCGTCCTTGTCTTGCTCTCCAAAATGACACATTTCAGGTTGAGATCTAGTGACTGCAAAAGCCATAACAAATACAATAGAACAATATATTTTTCCTGAGGGAACTTTGTGGCATCAGGCGCATACAGGTATATAGTGTATTTACAGGTATATACAAGATGATCCGCTCAACCGACATGGGGTTAATGTTGGCAGCCATGTCCAATACAACAAAGTTCATCCCAGCATGCCCATCCACGCAAAAGGAAACGTCCTCAAGCAGCCCATCCATCCTGCAGTGGAGGTTCAACACCAGCAGCAGAACAGAAGGAAGCGGTGCATCCTCTCCACAGCCCCATCCATCCCACATCACCCAAAGATATGTTTCGTTACAATGATGACATGAAATCAAATACAATATAATCGATTAGAGTTAAACTTATTTCCCCAGAGAACTTTGATTTATATATATAATACAGCATATAATAAAACAATGAAATACATCACAGATGTTGCATATGTACATTGAGCGGGGAGATGTATGAGTAGAGGATTTACACATGTTTAGTAGTTTTATTTCCAACAGATGTGGTAGAATGGTGTTAAAGGCACAAGGCAGATGGTAGTGGTCTTCCACAGAGCTGAACTGTATGTTCCTCTGAGGACCAGTTGAAAAGTTCACAGAAGACGGGCCAGTTGTTTGTAGCAGGTCTTTAGGAGCTTATTTCTGATGTTATGAGGACATTATGCTTTGTTGACTTTCACTCTTTGGTGAAGTTAAGCCCATCAGTGCTCATGTTGCAGGATTTTCATTGGTTCTCTGTAGTCCCAGACAGTGTTTTGAGGCCTCTCCAGGCATCACACATCTGTCAACATTGAAATGTATTTTCCACCTTTTCTTTAGACCATTTAGCTTCCTTAATTTGCTTGCTTCATTTACCTTGAATCAAATTACACTGAATCTTGACACCCATGGAATATGTACATTTGTTTCTACTTTATTTTAAGTTCTTTAATTATCCAATATGGTCGGGCCCATATTTTCAAATATTATACCTTTTTGGGTATAATTGTCTTCTCAAATATCACATATCCTGAGAAAGCCTCCACAGCCTCATGAAGTGTGTTGTCACTGTCATGAAAATCTAGCCTCCACCAGCAGCCTCCAACTTGGGTCGAAAACTGCCTTCCGGTCATCCAATTCGCTAGGTGGCACTGTCGTCGGGAATAACGAGGGTCCTGAAACTGCAGCCTCCGGTACTGCAGCCACATACTATTGTTTTTTTTTAGCTTCGTTGAGCACAGAAAAGATCTTTGAAGTACTCTTTTAAAATCTCTGACTGGCGGGCTGCAGTGTCATTACAGCCAACATGTGTTATGACTGTACTCACATTGGGAGTTTTCAGCAGGGACAGTAGTTTCTTCTTGATATCACATATGCGAGCTCCAGGAATGCCGTATACCCGTGAGTGACCAATCGCTGGGACTAGTTCACATCCTGTGCAATCGAGTCACCCACAATTATTATCTCTGCCGTTGGTGTCAACCCCAGCTCAGGCTGGTCATCAAGAGGCTGGATGGGTTCCAAAGAATGTTGAGCCAGAACTTCAAACCGGATCGACAGATGCGGTTCCCACTGAGTTGGTGGTGCCTTCCGTGCTTCTCACATTTTGTAACCATAAAATCATCAGGCAGCATACAGGGAGTGGAGCCAGCCGAAGTAGATGGAGTTGCTAGAAGAGGAAAATGCCCCATGTAAGGGAAACAAATGTGTGTCCCATTTGAGATTTTAATTTGCAGAGAGTGCTTTTTTTAAAGACTGTGTGGGATACTCCAGTAACGGGAAATGTGGGGTTCTCCAGGGATATTTTACGGACCTCTGATTTCCTGGACAGTGCCCAGAATGTCAATTTTAGGGTATTAGGCTTTTTTGATCGTATATTTATACGTTTTACATGTTGTGTCATTGAGATAACATCTCTTGTTAATCCACATTAAAACATTTTAAGAGTTGATTTGGTGTTGAGCTTGAATGCTTGGAAAATTGTCTGATCATTTTGGCATATCAATGCAAATAATATAATCATTGGCAATGTACAACTTAAAATTTGTCTAGCCTTTTAAGTGTTTTGGATGGTATAAACATGTGAAACAAAGTTGTTTTTGGTGTCTATCTTAAAAAAACATTTTTCGAGAGATACAGGTGGTAAGCTAATACTAGTAATGTAAATGTAATATTCCTAGTCAATAACATTATGGATATGTTTTGTTGGGATAGCCATAACATGGGAATCAGTTTGTTTTATGTCTGTCTGAAGTGATTCTATAGATATTGTTAGTGGGTTGAGTAATACTATTTAACTATGCTAAGTATTCTAAATCATACTGTCATAATTTAGATTTAGATGTACTGTTTTTAACTCTATTATGTGTAAGTAGGGTTGCACGATTTGGATAAAATATTGAAAAGAACTGCAATATTTATTTGACAAATAATGCAATTACGGTTGATTTGAGATTTTGAAACGTGTGTACACGGCCTAGATAATCTCACTTAAAAATGGAGGTCATAGCCTTCATAGTGTGCTATAATAAACAGAAATTTAAAAAAATGGCGTTTAACTCAATGCAATTGCGTTTGCTATGTTTGTGTCGTTACCGTAGCTAGTTAGGCAAATTTCTCAAGCTTTGAGGTATATTTTCTCCCAAATTAAGTATATTTTCAGGCACTGACATTGAAGCCGAAACTTTTATTAACCACGCTATTATGTATGGGATAATATGGTGCCACTCACTAGCTTGAAGCATACGTCTTCGTTAACAGTTGCAGTGTTAACTCAAACTAACAATGAAAATTCATCAAGCACTTAAACAACATTAGTCCAGGTATTTAAGTCATCTACAAAAAACCTACAGCACCTGCAAGAAACACTATTACCAACATACTCTGCGTGCCGGTTGACTTGTGTGAAGCGCATATCATTCACTTTATTTGGACCTGAAAATCGCCTAGCAAGAGATTGATGTAAGGGAAATTATGAAACGGAAGTAAACAATGGTGGAATTGTCCAAACGTTACTAAGGTTACTCAAGTGACAACAGTTTGAAATAGCGAGTGAGTCAGGAAATTACAAAACGGAAGTATGAGTTTTTTTTTTTTTTTTTTTTTTTATTGCCAAAAAATAAACAATATACAACAATATACAAAACTCTCATCGGGGAAAAGAAAACACATGCTTACAAACAAATGCTGTCAATATACAAAATGTAATCAAACAGGAAAAAAAAAATAAAGAGGGGGAGCTACTATACACAAGTCAAAGGCAAAAAGGCTAAAGAAAAGAAAATCACCAATTAGAGCTGCACACACAAGGGGAGATAAATCAAACCAATAGTTTTCTTGATATGTCACAACACATTTTTCTTGCAATCTTAGTAGAGTTGATCTTTTTCAATGAGGTAAAAAACAACTTAAAATCATTTATAAACCAAACAAAAGAAGGCTTAGAGCATCTCCACTTACAACAATGAATATGATATTTACCCATCAGAATGATCATATTAACTAAATCCGATATTGATGAATCTACATTATCCATATAAAAGAGGATGTGTGGCAAGGTGAGAGAAGGGATATTATCAATCTTAAGTGACAGCCAATTGTGTAACTCAGACCAAAAACTATTGACAACAGAGCAAAGGAAGAACATGTGTTCCAGAGTCTCATCAGCCATCTCACAAAAGACGCAAGGGTCTACATCAAATCTGAATCTTTTTCTAAGAAAATCAGCAACCGGATATATCTTATAAACTATTTTAAAGTGAGTCTCTTTGACTTTAGGGGAAATGGGCCATTTGATTAATTTAAAATGTTTTTTTCCTATGGACAATGCATCCACATTTGGAACCTGTACATACAATCCTCTTTTATAATCAAAAAACAATCTAGATTTCCAAACACCATTAATATATTTATTATTACATTTATGGTCAAATAAACTACAACCATCAATAGCTAAATTTGGTAAAGTTGGTGAGGGTCTTATTATTGTATATAACAATGTACCTTTAATTAACTGTAATAATGGTACAGGTATTGCTTTACAGATCTTGTTGTATTCTCTATTTGTAATGTGTAAATTATATTTGTCTAATAAAGCTTTATAATCAAAGAAGTTTCCATTATCATCAATAATATCATTCACAAACACAACGCCATTTTCAAAACAGTCATACCTGAATAATGACTTCCTGTTGATTATAATAACCCTATTGTTCCATAAGGTGGATCCATGAGGAGAAAAATTATGGGTGAATATCATTTTCCAGTATTGGAGAATCTGTTTGTGGAAGTTTGATAATTTAACAGGAATTTTGGTCACCTCAAAGTCACATTGCAAAAGGAAATCAAGGCCTCCTACTTGTTTAAATAGATGTCTAGGAATGTGAAACCACATAGAATCTGGTTGTGATAGATATGATTTCAACCAGTTAATCTTGAAGGTCCCAAACATTGATTCAAAGTCCAAGGCTTTGATACCACCCATATCATACTCTTTAACGAGCTGAGATTTCCTTATATAATGGGTTTTATTTTTCCACAGGAATTGGAAAATAATTGAATTGACTTTCTTAATATTACTGGAAGAAACATACAGAGAGTGACATGGATAAATGACTTTGGAAATACCTTCTGCTTTAGATAGAGTAACTCTACCAAAGATAGTGAGATCTCTGGTAAGCCAGCGACTCAAAGATTTCTTCATATCTATTACCCGGTTAGAAAAATTAACATCTTCCCTTCTGATAGCATTTTTAGATAAAATTATTCCTAGATATTTTACTTCAGATTTAACCTCAATTGAAGAGATGATGGAATCCGGTGATGAGTGAATGGGAAGTAGCTCACATTTTTTAACATTGAGAGTTAATCCAGAAGCTTTGGAGAAAATTGAAACTAAATCAAGGGCAACATCAACCATGAATTTATTCCTTAGAAGGATTGCAGTGTCATCTGCAAATTGGCTAATTTTTAATTCTTTGTCAAACATAGAGATCCCATGCAAATCGGGGTTGTGATTAATGAGCATGATAAGAGATTGGGTGGCTAGAATAAACAGTTTGGGAGAAATCGGGCACCCTTGTCTAATACCTCGGAGCACCTCAAACCTAGGAGTCATACCAGGATTCAGGGACACAGAACTATAAATGTCAGTATAAAACATCTTAATTATTTTACAAAAGTTGTTCCCAAAACCTAAAAAACCTAAGACTTCAAATAAGAACGCATGTTCAACCGTGTCAAAAGCCTTATAAAAATCAAGAAATAAAATAAAGGCATCAGTATCAATGAGATCTCGATAATCAAGCATGTCTAAAAGCAATCTGGTATGATCATGTATATTTCTACCCTTCATAAAGGCTGATTGACATTCATCAATAATAACTGATAATCCCTCATTCAGGCGATTAGCATAGATAAGTGCCAATAATTTGTAATCGTTACATAACAAGGTAATCGGTCTCCAGTTATCCAATAACATATTATCTTTGTTAGGTTTGGGAATTAAAGTGATGAGACCATGTTTCATAGTGGGAGAAAGGTTGCCTTTTGAGATACAGTCCAAATAGGCATTATAGAGCATTTCCCTGATATCACTCCAAAAGAAAGATAAAAACTCTACGGTTATCCCATCTATTCCAGGGGATTTCCCCTTAGACATCTGTCGAACTGCCAAGTCTAGTTCCTCAATTCTTAGCTCATCTTCCATAGATTGTTTAAAGGTATCATCCATTGTCTTTTTAAACCCCTGAATCCTATTTAGGAGAAAACAACAATCTTCTTTAGAGAACAGGGATTTATATAAATTACCATAAAAAGATTTGATTTTTTCATTTACTACTTCTTGATTTTCAACAATAACATCATCGATACTTAATTTCTGAATTTTTTTCTTCGCCTGTCTTTGTTTTTCCAGACTAAAAAAATAAGAAGAGTTTTTTTCCCCTTCTTCGATCCAACGAGCCCTTGAACGAATAAAAGCTCCCTTGGCCTTTTCCAAATATATATCATCAAGATGGGACTTTAAATTGTTTAATTCAGTCTGCTCTTCCAGTGTCAAATCAGCTTTACCGCACAGCGTATTAATGTGACTAATGATGTCCCTTTGTTTTATCTTCTTAAGCGTTGATAGTTGTTTACTTTTCTTAATAGCTATCTCTTTAACTCTGAACTTGAACCATTCCCATTCACTCAGAGAACACATTTCCAATTCACCTACTTCTTTAACCAATTGTTTAACTTCATTACAAAACCCAGTATCTTCTAAGAGGGTATTATTAAACTTCCATATGGGGTTGCTGTTATTTTCTCTTCCACCTGGAGAAAGTGTCAAAAATACCACACAATGATCAGTTAGGGGAGATGCTGAGATTTCACATCTATCTACCTCATTAACTAGATTGTCTGAGATTAACCAATAATCCAATCTTGAGCACTGGCCATTATTAGAAGAGTTAAACCAGGTAAATTGTTTTCTGGTTGGGTTTTTCATTCTCCAGTAATCTATAAGATTGGCCTTCGTGCTAAATTCAACCATTATTTCATCAAACGTGTGACAGTGTCTCTTTGATGGTATACGGTCAAACCAAAGATCAGGGGACAAGTTAAAATCACCCCCAATTATTACTCTATCCGTTGCAAAAAGCATTTTCCATTCTTCTAAGCACTTACTTAAGTATGAGAAGAGATTTTTGTTCTGAGCTCTTTTGTTATATCCATATACACATAATAAAATGTAGTTTATACCATTCATTTCTAATGCAACCATTATCCAATAGCCGTTAGGGTCACTTTTATGGTCAATAATTTTCCCAGGAAATCTATTTAACAAAATCATAACTCCTGCCGAGTGTGATGTTCCATGACTGAAAAAGATAGAGTCTCCCCATTGCAATTTCCAAAATTTTGTGTCAGCCTCAGCTGAGTGGGTTTCTTGCAAAAAAACACACTTAGCCCTTTGCTCCTTACAGAAAAGAAAAATAGCCTTACGTTTTACACTATCTCTCAACCCCCTAGTATTTAAAGAAATAAAGGACAACATTTATATGATAAGTAGATAACCTATAAACAATGCACAAAAGAGTGTTAAGGATGTGCAGGAATGAGTCATTAGTCCTAAATCTACATGTTTAGTATAACTAATCCTCTACTTATTACACTATAGAGAGACTAAGAAAAATTACAAACCGAACTACTATAACCAAGGTCTATTTAAATATGGAATCAATTTCGTCTACTTTATTGTGTTTTTCTTAGTTTTGCAGCCATAAAGCTATTGATAGTAGACTTAAAAAATAAATAAAGAATAAAATAAAATATTATCAAAGTATGAACAATTTTGAAAACAATTAACATGTAAACAAAGTAAACATTCAGTGTCTGCCATATAAAATAAAAATAAAATCTGGAATCGAAAACTTATCATTGACTATGCTCCGATCATAACATCGTGATATTTAACCCAGGATGTTCAGTGATGCATCAGTAAACAAAGTGCGGGTAGTGTTAATACTTACAAAACGGAGCGTTTATACCAACCAACAATAAAACATACATTTTTCAGTCAGACGTGAATGCATGCTGAATTTCTGACAGCCATTCAAACAATAGCAAACCGAGTGATCAATCGGGGTCCACTCTCCGGTTATCGATCAGAGCGTAACCTTCCTTTAAGAATGCCCTTTTCCCCGTCTTTCTGGCTTCTTGGACCAATGGCCACAGCTTCGCACGCGCCTCCCGGTCTTCTTTCGAGAAGTCTTCTTTGAAGCGTATGTGCATGTCTCTACACACTCTCGCATCCTTTGACTTCTTCCAAACTTCATCCCGCACCGTTCTCATCCCGAACTGAATGATGATTGCCCTCGGTGTGTTATTTGAGGTAGCAGCGCCGCCTTTCCTTCCCAGCCGGTGAACGGTGTCCACGGTGTCTCGGAACCGCTCCACAGACATTGGAACAACTCTTGTCAGTATCCCGATAACAACTTCTCTCGTGTCCTCTCCATCCTTTTCAGGGAGACCAATCATCCTCAAATTCCACCTTCTCTTGTATCGGGTTTGCTCTACACATGCTTCTTTTAACAAGCTGTTTTCTCTCTGAAGGTCTCCTATTTTTTTTTGAAGCGCGCATATGTCTTCTCGGTTTTTTTTAGTCGCGGTTGTGTTAGCGTCAATTCGTCTGTCAAAACTTTTCAAAAGTTCCGTCTGCTCGTCCATTTTTTTGGTCAAAGTTTGTACTGCATGCAATATTGCAGCGCCAGTGTTCACGTCCTCAATTTCACTTTGGTGTCTCTTTTTCTTTGGATTTGGCTGTTTAATCGGCGTATGTTCTTTGTTAATTCTGTCTCCTTTGGATGAATGTTGCTCTGCTTCCATTTCTTCCTCAATGTTAAACTCGTCACATGCGTCGTTGAGAGTAGCCAAATTGTAGTCGTGGTCTGACATGATTCCATAAAACAAAGAAAGGAAAAAAAAATTGTAGTCGTGTCCCTTAATTATTAACACTACGTTGAATATCTTTTTAGTAGAGGGGTTGTTACACTGCAGTTAATCACATAGCAAGGACTAAAAATAATTTTTTTACCGGAGCCTGCAAAAGTGCTACCACTCACTCCGCCATCTTGGAAAACCCCCAAAAAAAAAAAATAAAAAAAAAAAAATAAATAAATAAATAAATCGAGTATGAGTTTTAGCCAGCCAATTCTGCGGTGCTGCAGCCGGATGCTATTGCCATCTCGGGCGTACACTATACAGGAGGTAGTAGTTAGTGGTCCCAGCCCAAGGAGGAGGGTATATCTGCAGACCGCAAGACAGAGGTATATTTTTATATGGGGGGTTCCTTAATATTAAGTTACGCCCATTGATTTAGTGCAGGCGTTTATGAAGGAAGAATTACAGGGTCTATGACGAAGATTTCGGTAAGTGCTTCAATGTGACAAACTCTAGCTATATATTTAGGGATAGTTAACGTGTTCACTAAGATCACTTATCTACTAAATTATTTGAATCTGAGATTCGAAAAGCTTGCCAGTGATAGCTACATTTAAAGATAGCTAGCTACGCGATGAGGTAGGCTACTTGAGTTAATTATTATAACTAACTAAAGATGCACCTGTCACTATATGCAATCAGGCAAGATCCATTTATTTTTTAGCTTTATATACACTATGTTGTCATTATATAGAAATGTAAACAAAAATAATTTGTCATGGCCATCTTTTCCCCTCCATGAACTGCCACCCTAATGTGGTAGAGGGGTTTGAGTACCCGAGTGACCCTAGGAGCTATGTTGTCATGGGCTATATGCCCCTGGTAGGGTCTCCCAAGGCAAACTGGAGTTGCCCATGGTGAGAGGCGGCGGGCTGGTGTGGGTTTGCTTATAGCTCCCCAGCTCTGACGCCATGTGTTGGAGTTTACCCTGGTGAACGAGAGGGTCCTTTCCCTGCGCCTACGGGTCGGGGATAGGTCTCTCACTGTTGTTTGTCCCTACGGGCAGTGCAGAGTACACAACCTTCTTGGAGTCTCTGGAAGGGGTGCTGGAAAGAGCTCCGACTGGGGACTCTATCGTTCTACTGGGGGACTTCAATGCCCACTGATCTGAACCAGAGTGGTGTTCAGTTATTGGACTTCTGTGCTAGTCACAGTTTGTCCATAACGAACACCATGTTCAAGCATAAGGGTGTCCATCAGTGCACGTGGCACCAGGACACCCTAGGCCGTAGGTCGATGATCGACTTTGTTGTCGTTTCATCTGACCTGCGGCCGTATGTCTTGGACACCCAGGTAAAGAGAGGGGCGGAGCTGTCAACTTCTCATGACCTGGTGGTGAGTTGGATCCGATGGCGGGGAGGAAGCTGGACAGACTCAGCAGGCCCAAGCGTACTGTAAGGGTCTGCTGGGAACGTCTGGCCGAGTCTCCTGTCAGAGAGATCTTTAACTCCCACCTCCGACAGAGCTTCGACTGGATCCTGAGGGAGGCTGGAGATATTGAGTCAGAGTGGACCATGTTCTCCACCTCCATTATCGAAGTGGCCGCTCGGAGCTGTGGCCATAAGGTCTCCGGTGCCTGTCGAGGCGGCAATCCTCGAACCCGGTGGTGGACACCGGAAGTAAGGGATGCCGTCAAGCTGAAGAAAAGAGTTCTATCAGGCTTGGTTGGCTTGTGGGACTCCTGAGGCAGCTGACGGGTACCGGCAGACCAAGTGGACTGCAGCCCGGGTGGTTGTGGAGGCAAAAACTCGGGCCTGGGAGGAGTTCGGTGAGGCCATGGAGAAGGACTTTTGGCTGGCCTCGAAGAGATTCTGGCAAACCGTCCGGCGCCTCAGGAGAGGGAAACAGTGCCCTACCAACGCTGTTTACAGTGGAGGTGGGCAGCTGTTGACCTCAACTGGGTATGTTGTCGGGCGGTGGAAGGAGTACTTCAAGGATCTCCTCATTCCCGCCGTCACGTCTTCCATTGAGGAAGCAGAGGGTGAGGGCTCAGAGGTGGACTCGTCCGGGCTGAAGTCACTGAGGTAGTCAAGAAACTCCTCGGTGGCAAGGCACCGAGGGTGGATGAGATCCGCCCTGAGTACCTCAAGTCTCTGGATGTTGTGGGGCTGTCTTGGTTGACACGCCTCTGCAGCATCGCGTGGCGGTCGGGGACAGTGCCTCTGGGATGGCAGACCGGGGTGGTGGTCCCTCTTTTTACGAAGGGGGACCGGAGGGTGTGTTCCAACTACAGGGGGATAACACTTCTCAGTGTGGTTTTCGTCCGGGCCATGGAACACTGGACCAGCTCTATACCCTCTACAGGGTGATGGAGGGTTCATGGGAGTTTGCCCAACGAATCCACATGTGTTTTGTGGATTTGGAGAAGGCATTTGACTGTGTCCCTCGCGGCATCCTGTGGAGGGTGCTTCGGGAGTATGGGGTCCTGGGTCCTTAATGTGTTCAAATTTTTTTGTTCTAGTTAGGATTCTAGCAGCCGTGTGCAGCACTTATTGAAGTTTATTTATTAATTTGTCTGGATAACCAGAGAGAAGAGCATTGCAGTAATCTAGTCTAGAAGTAACAAAAGCATGGATTAATTTTTCTGCATCAGTTTTTGATAGAAAGTTTCTAATTTTTGCAATGTTTCGAAGATGAAAATAAGCAACTCTTGAGACATATTTTATATGTTCTTCAAAGGACAGGTCAGGGTCAAGGGTAACGCCAAGGTTTTTTACAGTTTTTTGGGATATGACCATTAATGGCTTCAATTATGGCTTCAAAGGCTTTTTGAGGAGGATCATTGGACTTTTCCATATGAATATTGAAATAGTATTCAAATTTTTGGCAATCTGCCATGACTACAAGGTTAGACAAGTTTCTGGAAACTCATTGAGGAACATCGTGTATGGCCCGGGGGGCCTATAAATAGTAGCTATGTAAAACGATTTATCAGCCTGGTTAACTTTCATGAGTAAAACTTCGAAAGGATGAAACTCAGTGATATGTTTGAGAGTACATTTATATTTACTGTCATAAATATTAGCAACACCCCCTCCTTTTCGGGACAAGGGATATGATCACTAGTATAACCAGGAGGAGAGGCCTCATTTAAGGCAATGAATTCATTAGGCTTTAGCCACATTTCACATAAACCTAGTATCATAGCATAGCACATAGCATCTAGTTTATGATCAGAGATTAATTAATTTACTACAACTGCCTTTGGAGCAAGGGATCTAACATTTAGGAGTCCCATTTTGAGATGCGAAGTGATACAATCATTTTTATTTTTGACCGAGGTGGACCACACGATTTCGTCTCTGCACTTTGCGGATGATGTTGTCGTGTTGACCCCTTCAAACCAGGACCTTCAGCATGCCCTGGGACGGTTTGCAGCCGAGTGTGTGGCGGTCGGGATGAAAATCAGTACCTCCAAATCCGAGGCCATGGTCCTTAATCGGAAAAGGGTGGCTGGGCCACTTCAGGTTGGTGGAGAGTTCTTGCCTCAAGTGGAGGAGTTTAAGTATCTAGGGGTCTTGTTCACAAATGAGGGAAGGATGGAACGGGAGATTGACAGACGGATCGGTGCAGCTTCTGCAGTAATGCGGTCGATGTATCGGTCTGTCGTGGTGAAGAAAGAGCTGAGCCGCAAGGCGAAGCTCTCGATTTACCGGTCAATCTACGTTCCTACTCTCACCTATGGTCATGAGCTTTGGGTCATGACCGAAAGGACAAGATCCCAGATACAGGCGGCCAAAATGAGCTTTCTCCTTAGGGTGGCTGGGCGATCCCTTCGAGATAGGGTGAGAAGCTCGGTCACCCGGAAGGAGCTCAGAGTAGAGCCGCTGCTCCTCCACATCGAGAGGGGTCAGCTGAGGTGGCTTGGGCATCTGTTCCGGATGCCTCCTGAACGCCTTCCTGGGAAGGTGTTCCGGTCCCGTCCCACCGGGAGGAGACCCCGGGGAAGACCTAGGACACACTGGAGGGTCTCCCGGCTGGCCTGGGAACGCCTCGGTGTCCCCCCGAAAGAGCTAGAGGAAGTGTCTAGGGAGAGGGAAGTCTGGGCATCTCTGCTTAGACTGCTGCCCCCGCGACCCGGCCCCGGATGAGCAGAAGAAGATGAATGAATGAATGAATGGCCATCTTTTATGCAGTGATGTAAAAAGTAGAAGTATTTGGCTGTGTGCACCAGTTTTGGGAAGTTGCTTAGGATGAGCTAAATTACCTAAACAGAGTTAATAACTAACCAATTACCATAATAGGCTCTGTGCACAAGCGTATTGATGAACTTCCGCTTTTGTCTAGAAGTCAGCATTTCATTTTCCCGGTTTACTTCCTGTCCTCATCCGCATTGGTAAACAAACAAGATGAGTGATGCCGTTGTGCGGAAAAATAAATATAATGTACGTGACTCATTTAAGTGTCAATGTACTGTGGGTGGATCTTATGAGCACTGTTGTGTGGCACTTTGCTCGGCTTCAGGTTGTTATAACAGCCATTTGAGCTTCGGTGACCCCCCACACCAAGACCATGAAATCCTCACTAGTGCTAAGGGGAGATGGGGTTTTAGTAGCAGGCTCGGTTCCTTTCTTTATTTGAGTGGAATAATTACATCAAGAAGTCACAGGCCAGTATGTGGGAGCGCCAATCTCGACCACCATGTCCGGAATCTGACCCGGCGGAGCCAGACGACATCCCGATTGTCGTGGACCACGTCTATGGGGCCAGCGGTACCATATGTGTCGACCGGGAGCAGTATGAAAATGTGTTGAGGGACCTTGAGGCGCTAAGAGAGCAGCTCCAAAACGTATCATCTTAATAACGTCTTTGGACTAAAACGGTTTCCTTCATCTCCTGAAGACATCATATTTGACACCAGATAAGATAGTTGTAAGACCAACATCTTCTCTGATTGCGTTAAGTAATTATTTCCTCTTTCTTCTTAATGCTATTCTTGAGCTTGTATGACAAGACAACTAATTTCAATTGTAATACTGTATTTTATATTTCCCTCATACGAGCATCTGATGGCATTTTGGAACCTGATCGAGGCAGCAACAGCCAAAATAGTTAGGGTCACCAGAGCAAAGAAAACCTATGCCACTAGCACAACAACTGAAAGCCCTTTAACCAGACCAACTGTAAGTACCCATTCCCCCCAAAAACACACAGACGCCTAAGCATTAAAAGATTGGTTTTGAACTAACACTCATTAAACACTTCTCCCAGAAACTGCTGCCAATAGATTATCTCTTCCTGAGGGGACATGGTGGGCATGTCCCCTCACTGAGCCGAGTTTTGTATCAGCACTCTGAGGGTTCCACGAGTGACTAAGAAGTGTTTTGTCAGTCAGGATTTACACCACTCTTAACACCTGACATGGCCATCTTGGTTGACAAGGGATTCTTGGTGGATGACCATTTACTTGGGACTTTTCATCGTCCTGTCTTCCTCTCCAAGAGGGCCCAAATGTGAGAGGTGGATGTTCTAAAGATGCAGTCCATTGCCTGTCTGAGGGTGCATGTCGAGAGGATGATCAGAAGAGTTAAAGAAAAACTTTTTGATACCACTATCCCTCTCTGCATTGCAGGGATCATAAACCAAAATTCCCAAAATTGACCCCTCGTCAAGAAATGGATATGAAGTTTGATATTGTAGCTATATCTTTTTCTGAGGAATTTGACAACTATATTGTTCTCTGTTAAACATACAGTATTCATAAAATAAAAGCATAATTTTGTAAATTGCCTTTAATATGTCTGTTTGACTTTTTTTCATAAGAACTTGAAGGTGCAACAATTAATATCACAAGCATGTCATGTAATGTAGTTACAGTTCTTTACAGTTGTTAAAGGGGCAGTTCACCCCCCCCCCCAAAAAATTCTCTCTTATCTGTAGTGCTAGAGAGGTCTGCCTCCTCTTCAGTACAATGGTAATAAATGCGGAAGCATTAGACATTTCTGCAAGTAGACAAATAAAACCTGACTACCTTCTCTCTGATTACATCCAAAACATCAATGTTTCTGTAAATTATTTGAATGAGTACATCTTCCTCACCTGAGACTACAAAATCACACCAACTCATTCCCGTTATTAGCATCTGCCCCTGTACTTGCCAGTAGTAAGCATGGGTTTGTTTTAGCTCCAATTTGCCTGAATTCGTTTGGAGATATGTGCACTCCACATAGCTTTTAACATTCAGTGACTTCATCTCAATCAGCCCAAACTGACATGCCTCTGAAGGGTCAATGATTAACCCATCTGAAAATGCCCCCAGCCAAGGAGCTTCAGGTGAATTACGAATCCACAGAGGTAGTGCTTGACCCTTTTCATTTGGCAATAGTCCCAGATAGCATCTGCCTCTAATTCGAGCCCCTTCTTCATAGCTACCGTCTGATGGGTCCCTTGCAGTATCTGGTTAGCCAGACCTTCTTCAGAGTTTTCTCGAACCTGGCAGATCTCCCTGAAACGTGAGACTTCTATGGTGTAGCTGTTGTGGTTCAGCACAGACAAACATGCAACTTGATGGCTGTAGGCGGTAATTCTGAAGAGGCACAGATGGACTTGGTGGGGCAGCATGGAAGGACAGGTCCCTTTGCTGTTGCTGGTTGTTGGTAGGACAATGGCTTGAACTTTGCCAAGGTCAGAGTCAACCAGGGGAGTTTCACAGCTGATGCCCATGCTGCAGATCATCGGCGACTCAGCTGTTGAGACATTTTTATACACCTCTGTCACCTAGGGATGTAACAATATACTGATTAGCAATATACTGCAATGTCAAACAACCACAATTATCATACCATACATTTTCCCTGCATTTTCATGGCCACAATATGTTGCACATCATGCACAGCACCACACACCATTACAAATAAGTTCATAATAGAGGACCCTTGTATAAACATTTGATTTCAGTTCAATAGTTTTTTCCGTCAAAAGCAGAATACTTGTTTGTACAAACGATGGGTCATAGTACATTTAATCAAAAGGGGAGGAAAAAGAAAATCATGAAATACTAGTATACAGATTTTGGTTGATATGATATTTCTACTCACCCAAATCCCCACTGAGGCCTTTGTAGAGCGTGCTCCTGTGTGGAACATAAAACTTACATGAGTGGAAAGTGGCATATCCACACAGATATTTTAATTCAAACATGTAATAAATCGACAATATTCAGGTTTTACCTTACACTATCTGTTGTGGGTTTAGCAGAAAGCACAGTCATCTTATCCATGGGGCCTGGCTTTATACCCTATCAAGTTATGCAGAATACAGTTAGAAGTTAAATATAGTTACAGTGAAAACTTACCAAAGTTCTGGGCTTGTGCCACTGCTGTTCTCCTTCAGTACAGCCTAGCACAGGAGGGACCACTGGCACCTTCAGCTGAGAGTAATGTGCTGACTGGAACAGCAAAGCAACACAGTGGTTGCATAATGCTCCTTCAGCAACACATGTGCAGCTGTGATGAAACAGCTCCACAGGACTGGAATCTTTCAGTACCACCTGCATAAGTAAAATGTCATAGTAAATACTTATTTATCTTAGATTGGTCACTGTTTAATCATTGTTTTAGGACAATCTTGTTTTTACAATATTTTCTATATCTAATACTCTATAATCACAGACCAAATGTAATGTATTTCTATATGTTGGATTAGAGTATGTTGTATAATATGCCAACTGCATTAGATCAAGATCCACAATCGTTTTTCTTTGAAACATGGTAGCCTAATACCTTAAACACAAAATTGCATCTTGAATGACGAGTTGAGAAAACTTGAATAAGAAAGCATTTAACCTGGAGGGGATCAGCTAGGTAAACCTACATGCCTACTGTCTAATTAAGTTTTTATTAGATTTGAGAGTTATATTAAACGTAAATGACCTTCGCTAAATCCCCAGGAACATTAGGAAAAATCCTAACTTCACCATACACTCAAACTGTGAGGTTTCTCAGCTTTCCCCAAGGATCTGTAGCACAATGCCCTGACCACGACTTCCTGTGTCCTGATCTTTATTAGAAACTGAGAGGGGCAGAAAGGCAATACCAATGATAATACAAAAAAACAGTTAGCGTTAAAATGAAGAAAAACAAGCTATACTACTAGGCAGGACAGATGAAAAATGTAACAACGCTTTTTCCGGATGAAACTTATATTGTTGTGTTTGTCATGGAGGCCAGTTTCTCTCTCATCTCTTATCTTCATCCACTTATCCGGTATCGGTTCGCGGGGGCAGCAGCTCCAGCAGGGGACCCCAAACTTCCCTTTCCCGAGCCACATTTGCCAGCTCTGACTGGGGGATCCCGATGCGTTCCCAGGCCAGTGTCGAAATATAATCTCTCCACCTAGTCCTGGGCCTACCCCGAGGTCTTCTCCCAACTTGCGATCTTGTTCTTTCGGTCATGACCCAGCCTTCATGACCATAGGTGAGGGTAGGAAGAAAAATTGACCGGTATATCGAGAACTTTGCCTTCCGGCTCAGCTCTCTTTTCCCGGCTCAGCTCTCTTTTCATCACAACGGTGCGGTAAAGAGAATGCAATACCGCCCCCGCTGCTCCGATTCTCCGGCCAATCTCCCGCTCCATTGTCCCCTCACTCGCGAACAAGACCCCGAGATACTTGAACTCCTTTACTTGGGGTAACGCCTCATTCCCTGCCCGGAGGAGGCACACAATCGGTTTCCTGCTGAGAACCATGGCCTCAGATTTAGAGGCCAGTTTCATAATATTATATTCAAGCTGCTTGCTGTAGTTTAAAAGAAATCGCCAGAAAACAGGCATTATTTTGGGGGGGGTTTCACCCTGGCACTTCCTATCATTTCTAGAGTGCTGTGGCACCAACTCTACTTCAGAACGCATTCCAAACATTCTAATTCTTACCAATCGTTTTACGTCACAATGCCGTACTAACCCATTTAGAGTCAATGAGATTTCAATGAACTGTAGGTTTGCCTCACAACAACATTTCCTTGAACAGGCTACTAAATCTCTTATTCACCTGGGCTTACTCATCAAAAGCAAAACCTTTTCCACTCGTGGTTAAAAATACTTCAGAGAAAGTAAAAAACCTTATTAAATCCTATTTCAGTATTATTTGTGTAATATTACATACATTTTAAGCCTTCATCGTAACATTTTAGTTAACCAAATCAATGTATTATTATTATTTATTTATTTTTGGCTTATGGATGACAGGTAATTTACATTTTTATGTTTGTTTGTAGGTTTGAAATCGAATGTATGATGCGCACATTCTTGTACTAACAAAACCGTACAGACAGTCATTGCTTAGCTGCTGGCTCTCATTTTTAGATCTGAAGCATTTGCTGCCTTAGATGCTGAGCCCAGCAACAGCACCCGCCAGCAGACAGATAAAGAAGGTAAAACAACGACATTTGGTTTTTTATAGTTGTAAATAAGGTTGCACATTTAACAAAAAGATTTGCAAACTTGGAATTACTATTGTAACTGTATTTTATTTTTTTGCAAACTTGGAATTACTTTTGTAGTGCATAACTGTCACTAACTTGATATTTGGAATCATGCAACTCATTAATAACCCTTGCCAATGTAAAATACTGACACTCAAGAGTTTTGTCACAAAACATTTAGCTAGAACTGTGAAATCATATTTTTTTCTGTAAATCAGACTCCGCGGCCGTACGTTTCATAGCATTTGCAAGCGGAGATACCCATGAGGACTCTGATTGGCACAGCATAGCTTTTCTGACCAATGAAATGAGGCTGTCACGCTTTCACCTTTTAACCAATCTGAGTAGATTCTGGAACACCAGTGTTTAAACTCAGTAGTGATGCATTGCAGAGGAAAAACAGGTCTCAACATGGTCGGCTTCGCCTACCCGCTCGTACCTCAGTTGTTGATACTATACCAAACCTTTTATCCAGTTCGTTCAACGTGACAATGCATTTGAAAAGTACGAAAAACTGCTTTGAATGATAACAAAATAAAACAATATAAAAGCTATAGAAATAATAGCGGGCTAAATTACTACAATGGAAAATAGTAATTAGCTAGGAACTGACATTGGCAAGTTACCTACTAAAAACTGTACCCTGTTCTCTGCAGCAGACAAGTATAAAAGAGGGATCAAATGAAGTCTTAACCTTTTGCCAAACAGTGGTGACAGCCCTAGCAGATTAAACAAATGTGTTACACAAATGCAAACAGATTAAATGATAAACAAAAATACATGTTATGATGTGAACCATATTAAACAGACATGTATATGCCCAAACTAGTATAATACAAAATATTAATCATGCAAAGTGAATTTCTATTATTTCTGTGGTAAATACATTTCAATTTCAAAGGCAAGACGGTAGTAGCCATGTAAGTTCCTTGCTAGTTGTTAGATTTAAATGAGTAATTAAACTATTAGACTCCAGTAAAACGTATTTGATATTATCTTATAAAAACGAAGGTAGGCCTAGGCTACGAGAATCCGACGGTGCTTAGCCATGTTTTTTGTTAGAAGGTGAAAACGTTGCGTTCAGGATGCATTAAGTTCATTGGTCAGAAAAAGCTATCTCCGCTTGCAAACGCTGTGAAACGTACTACTGCAGACTGTGATATACAAATAAAAATATTTTTGTCACAGTTCTTGCGATATTTTAGTGACAAAAATCTGAGTGTCCGTATTTGGCAAGTGTTATTAACGAGTTGCATGATTCCAAATATCAAGTTAGTTACAATTATGACCATCTTTACACAACTACAAAAGTAATTACAAGTTGGCAAAACAATTTTACCATTGGCATCGTTTGGCCTGGGCGTCTGGGGCTATAGCCCCGGATCTTTTATGAATAGCCCTGGATCTCTAATTGACCCCAAAGAAATATGAAATTATATTCCCTGATCTATTCATCTATAATTCCAATTGCACATTATGACAATGTAGACGTGTAGGCCACTAGCGTGCACATCGATCTTTTCCCGCGTGTACATTCAAAACCCTCTACTTTTTGTCCCGGGCGGGGTGGGCTAAGCCCTGAATGTATTGTGATCCTAGCAACGCCTGTTGGGGAAGTTTCTGAAGCCTGATGCATTCTTACTGATTAAAGGAATTGAGTCCCATTGTTTAGATAGGTAAAGGAATGTGGGGGAGCTGGTATTTGCATAGGGGGCATCTATTGTCTGTCCAGATGCTGTAAGAACTCTTAGAATTGAAGAAGTTACTTATGGCGGGAAGGAGAGCTGTCCTTTGTGTGAAGCTTAGGTAAACACAGTAGTAAACATTATGGCAGGAAGGATAAGGTGGGGGAAGATAGCATTTGACTTGTGTGATAAGAACAAAGGGAATGTGTTTGATTGACATGAGACAGATGGCAGCATCTTACCACACCCCTTTTTCACTGTAATAAATACGGTTGAAGGACATGTTTTGAGTTAGAGACTCCTCAGACGATTAAGCGGTTGACGCGTCTCTCATATGTGCATAATAGTTAATAAAACGGTTAGAATGTACAAACAGAACTTTGTCTCTGTGTCCCTTACTCCGAGTGTCGATACATGGAATTTCCATCACACGCCTCTGGTTTTTACAATTACAAAAGTAATTCCAAGATTGCAAATATTTATTTACAAGTGTGCAATCATTTTTACAACAAAAAAACCTGTCGCTGTTTTACCTTCATATATAATACCCACCAATGGGGAGTAAGAGGAGCAAGTGAGCTCAATAGGCTACGATAATAATGGCAATCGGGTAAACAACGATACGACATTTAATGGCATTTAACATTAAGATGTATTAGCAATTATATATACGGACTGGGTGTGATGCACCTGTTGTGATGGTGGTATTGCTAAATGTTGCTTTTAGGGAGGGTATTAGGGCGCAATTTTAGCAAGAATAGCAGTACGGGAACAATTTAAAGAGGGTCGCTGGACAGGGGTGGCGCAATGCACTTTTCACTGAAAAACTCATACGTAGACCAATGTTGAAAGGTACAGAAAAGAGCATGCCTGCGGGAATATTTGAGGATGGAGTGGTTATGTTGAAGTGAGCGTAAATGCTACGCATAAATGTTCTTGTTATGCTCCCTTTTCATGGCTACCCAGTCTAACAAAGGTCTCTATTTGTAATACACCAACAGAAAACATGACATGTTATAAAAATTGCACAGGTTTTTCCTCTAATCGGGTAGGGAAAAAAAACGTAAGGATTTTCATTCATCGTTCTTATGCTGCCATCTCTTGGAAGTATATAGTACCTTCATTTGGAAAACGTTTCTACAGTGTCACCAAGTTTATGGACATCCTTACTAAACTGATTATCAGAATTGTCCTATAACTTCTAACATTTGCTTTCACCACTTCAGAAATACAGATTACTTTCCGAACACTGAACACTCCTATGTTTCCCTATGGAAAAATGCTATACATGTGGACGACGCTGTATAGAATTCAGATCTCTCAAATTTCTATTTTCAGATTTTTTTTTAAGTTGGGCACCATTTTAATCAGGAGGACCTCCCCTTTTAAATAAGACAAGACAGGTCTGCTGGCTTTGCTGCCATAACACACTAGTCACGAAAATGTTTCCCCTATGGAACTCTAAGCTCCACCCATTGGTTTCCTATGGCTGGGAGAGTGATGCCGGTCTTCAAAGGCAAATATTTTCTGATTTTGTAAATTCTCTGATTTTTAGAAGTCTGACACCATTTAAACCAACAGGACCTCCCCTTTAAAATAAGATACGATTGGGCTGCACCATTAACTGTCATCAAATGCAAATCCCCAAAAATAAAATTCCTTTAGAGCTCTGAGCTCCTCCGATTGTTTTCCAATGGAGAGACGCTGGTGTAGAGGCAATTATCTCAAAATGTATATTTTTCTATTTCGTCAAGTGGGGCATTATTTTAATCAGGAGAATGTCCTCTTTTTAATAAAATATTGCTTGCGCCATTCAATGACTTCAAACGCTAGACTAGAAATAGTCCAAAAAATATATTTTTTATATACTTCCACGTAACGCAGGTTTAAGCGCAATTAATACCATATAGGACCAGATGTATACTTCCTATGCCAGTTGTTATTTTTCAGTTTCGTTGTGAAATGAGGTTACAGTAGTAAAATAAAAGAGGAGAGCTGTTTTGGTGCTTTTTTGAGGCTATGGAATTTTAAGCTTCATTCAGGTTAGAAGAGGCTGAATTAAGTTTTGTTTCAATTCACTTGCTGGGGACGCGCAAGCGTTCCAGCTCAGCCAGCGTTCTTTTGCCGTTTTTGAGGCTAGGGTGAATTTGTATGCGTTATATTGTCCTGCCTAATACTACACTAAAAAGGAACACGTCGATAGCCGGCCAGCACACCACAGTAAACTACTTACCCTCGTAGTTGTGCAGATAACTCGGTACGTTTGAATCCCGCTTGCTTGTTGGAGCAGTGGACCAGGCATCAACGATTCGATGGACATCACGAATGCTTATTTTAGGCAGGTCTTGGAGACATCTATTAAAAACTTAAATTTTGGGCGACGCAGGTAATCGCCTCAATGAAACCGGAAACTGATATGCCGATTTCTGGCTAAAGCGAAAGTTCGTTACTATGCTTGTACAAAGAGGCTATTGAAAATGTACACTATCGACCGAGGATGAGCAATCAGGTGAGGAGGGGGATTCTGACTCTCCCGTTCCCCCATCCCCACCACAAGGAGTGTCCCCGGTACAATCCAAACTGACCTTCAGTAAACCAAGGGTGTCCTCACCCCTGAACATGCAGAGACCATTTAGACACATGTCCACATTGAACAAAATGAAACATTGGAAGATGGGGGTCTCCAACTTATCTAGAATGCCCCCCTTTGCACAAAAAGACCTGCAGATTGACAGCTACCCAGGGACCATTTTCAAAATGCTGAGGCTATTTTAGCCAATTCCAGGGCCTCTCACTCTGTGCAAAAACAAGTCCTGGCCTTTGGCATTAACAACAGGGCACAGAGTCCAGAAAAACCCTCAATCAAACAACTTGAGGGGGCTATCAGAATGGCCAGACAAGCCTGCCCCATGGCACAGATCTTGATTCCTTTGATTAACTTTTCCACAGACCTACCACAACAGGAACAAGAAAATCTGTCTAAACTTAACTCTTACATTGCCAAGCACCAATGCTTAATTCCCAAACTGGCAGGGGAAGCATTTGACACAGAGAGGGACAACATCCATTTGACTCAAACCACAGCCAAACGTCTGTTCAGCCACTGGCTGGGTTATTTAAACAAGTAGTCCCTGTGACGCATACGGGGGACAAGAATGTTGTCAACCATTCCCAGCACTTAGTTCCTACTGGAGCACAATTAGCTCTTTTAAATAAGGGGTTAACCTTCATCCCAGCAGTAGATGGCCATAACAACCAAAAGATCTGGAATCAAATTAGATATGACTTATAACAGTATCACAGAATAATTAAAATGTCTGTCTACTTTAGGGATCAATCAGACTCTGAACCCTTACCCTTTACACACAGGTCCACTTGGGTCCCTCCTAAAGATAAATTGCCACGAAGTGTCCTAAATCTCGTTAAAACTGATCTAGATATTTTCAAATTAATTCTATATTGGCAGAACTAAACTCAATTTTAACCAATTGGAAAAAGCAGGCACATAAATCTCTAGCTAATAATAACAAAACAGTTATCAAACCAGCAGATATGGTAGTGCTGTTGTTATCATGGACAGGGAGCAATATCTTTGGGAGGGATACCGACAGCTTAATGATACCACATACTACTCCAAACTAGATAAACCTATTTAAAAAAAAATCATTCATATGGTAGACAAAATCCTGTTTATCAATTCCAAGTACGCTAAGAACGTTCTTTTGTCACTGAGAAGAACGTTCTTGGAAGATCGCGAGGACAGAGAACGCGCCTATCTGGATTGAGGATCTGTACCTGGCTTTTGCGCAATACCCCTCCACTCTATGAGGGCTGTAACGTCCTCGTCGTCCCTGAATAAAATATGAATGTGAATATGAACGGCAGAAGGTTGTATGGAGACTATAGCCATAATCATATGATGTATAACATTTGTATATGATTTTTTTTTTAAAGTGAAAATCAACTGCAATTCTAAAAAAGCTGCCCCTCTCTACCGGTACTGTAATTACTTCACTTAGTTAACGTTAACTAGCCTATCCAATGCACTGAATAACGTTAGCTAGCTGATCGAAAAGTCAGAGCAAATTAGCCGTTTCTTAAATAAAATGAGCAAATATTCAGCGACTACAATGACAATTTCTCGTCTCATTTTTTTCAGATGCTGATTTACAGGTAGCGTTTATCTGAAATAAGTTAAAACTGGGATATCAGATGCATTTCTCGCTGATAAGTCACCAACCTATGCATCTTCGATAAAAGAGGCGGATCAATTACCCAGCCGGGTATTTTGGGCGTTCTTGGTAACTTGCGTTTTTTGGATTGGAACCGTACTTGGGCCGTGAAAGATGACGTCAAACGAGTTCACAAGAACACAAGTAAGGACAAAAACGCGGATTGATAAACGGCCTCTTGCTTTTTATTTTATTGATTTGTTTTGAAATCCCTTTACCTGGTTACTTATATCTTAATTAGATACTTCCCCAAAGTGGTGAACACAGCCGAACCCAGTTGAGTACTTTTACTTAGTACACCTCTACTATGTGATTGTTGTGATCTTTCATTGGGGGATGCTGTTGCCTGGGTAAATGCCAACACGGGCCTCTTCTGAGACCAGGTACAAGTCCTCACCCCTGAATGCTGAGGAAATACAGGGTGCTGTGCAGATGTTCAGAGAGGTCTCAACTCTAGAGCAAGAACAAGAAGCTCTCTCCCCATTCATGTTTTTGTTTAATAATTTTGAAGACACAGAAACATTCATGGATGAAATAGGAAAAAGGGGACTTAGATAATTTTGAGCTTCTCTGTTAATTATTTTCATTGATGAGGATACCTAGCGGTCTTTAAACCACCAGCTAATGCTAGTTTCCACACAACAAAAATTACAAGATCCAGAAAACACTATAGTTTGATGAGACAAAGAGAAATGAAACATCAGTTGTTTAGCAAGAGTTTGGAAGTGTTCACCTGACCATACAACATGATAGGATGAAACCAAAGCCTACAGAATCTGGGCAAAGCTGAATACACAGTTCATAAAGAAACAGTTTAGTTTTGTCAGTGTTGGAATGTAATGTTTTGAATATTTGATTGGTTGATTAAATGTTTGTCTTAATAAAAAAAAATATTTTTAGGTTATGCCATTAACTTTAAGATTTGGGGCTATATTCATTGACTTTCAGTAATGTCTGTTGTGCTCTTTTGGACCTATTCTACTTTGAATCAACTTTTAGGATAAGGGTTAAATTAGACCTCAGATAATCAATTCCAAGACACTTATATTCCTGTTAAGTCCATAACCTCGTCATTACTCTAGAATAAAAAATGTGCTTGTTCCAGGCACCCCTGGACAAATGTATATTTCTGTAAACAGATGTTGACCTGACCTCTACATGATGCAAATTGAAACTTGCCCCCTTTCTGCAACAGGCTACAGAAAATTAAACACTTCCAGTTACCAATTTCAACTTTCTAGAACTTTGCTGTTAAATTGAACAGTGCAAGTCAAAGGAAGGATAAACCATTACAATGATTTGTATGAAAACTGGTCAGATCTACACAGCAGAACCAACAGGTCTCTGCAAAAGACCTACAGAACAGTTTAGCTGACACTGAAGTTGTTGCTCACAGGTCCATTGCACAATGTACCTTACACAGCATATTCACAGGGAATCACTACAGCCAGAGGCGTCGCTAGGATCACAATAAATTCTGGGCTTATTTGCAGGTGCAGTGGTCTCTAAATGTTTTCCGGAGCTCTATATAATCAAACAAAAACTATTCTTCACACAGTGGAATCAAAACAATCTAACCCTAACCAACCCTGCCACCACCTCATCACATATCAAAATCTACATACAGTAGAAAAGGTTAATTGATCCTAAAATGAACATTTTGTAATGATGATTTCAATTGATCCAGATTCTAAACCTTATTTAAAACATGCAAATATATAAAAGATCTGGAAATTATGTAGGAATAGTGTACTCGTACATTCTCTAATCTCATAAAAGACCATACTATTATTCTCTGAAAGAGATGTATTTAAAATGATTGAAGAAAGAGGCTATTCCTCCTTCTTCAATTATTGAATACATTTTTCCGTAGTCACGATTACCATCTGAAGATGCTCATATTGGAAATATATCAACAAACTACAAAAAACTGCCAATTCTTGCTAAGATTAAGGTTGTGTTTAAATGTTGCGGTCAGGATTAGGAGGGTTAAGTTTAGTGATGAGAGGTAATGGGCATGAAAAGTAATTGAATTAAGCGTGACACAATGTATGAGAGTACTAATCATCTCTGTACAAAAGGACACTAGGTAGGATGGGTCCCACACACCCTGTTCATACCACCTGCTAGGAACTGTGTATGTGATGTTGTGGAAATGTGTCTAACCAGTGTATTCTCATTGATTAAAGGACTGAGAGCCCCTTATTCAAATTAGAAAAGGAATGTGGGGGATCTGGTATTTGCCTAGGGGGCATTTATTGTCTGTCCAGATGCTGTAAGAACTCTTAGAATTGAAGAAGTTACCTATGGCAGGAAGGATAAAGTGGGGGGACAGCCCGCTCTTTGGGTAAAACCTATGTGACACAAGACAGATGGCTAACAACTTACCACACCCCTTTTTGTATGTTATATATACTGTTGAATGAGCTATATTGAGTTAGAGACTCCTCGGATGATTATGTTGGTAAGTGTTTGACGTGTCTCTCTTATTTGCAAAAAATACTAAAATGGTTAACTTGTGCTTAGAGAATTTCGTCTCTGTACTTCCTTATTTAAGAGTGTTGATCAATAGAATTACCATCACACTGACGGACATAGGACTCTGAATAGACCCTTGGGTCATAGGTTGAAATATACCATACAAGGGTATTTTGTAGGATAAACCTTTCTTATAATAGTCTGTGTAATGGTTGGCTATGACCACTGACCTCCTATGTGTCCTGGCATAAAAGACTTAACTTTGTAATCATTGGAGAACATGTAAGAACTATTGGACTCATGCTAAATAAAGATATTCCCATGACTTTGGTTTAATCAATGACTCTGTTCATGGATCAAAAGTGGACAGAAGCTAACAGTGATAAGATGAGGTTTAAGTTTAGGGTGTTATTAGAATGTCAGTTCACAACCCAAATGAAGTCCTAATATGGAAACTCTTCATAATACTTTGATTGTTTTTCGGTATCTGAGAAAGTTTGTAATTGAGCTGAATACAACTGTAGATGGTAAATCCAGGATTAGCATTATAGTGGCAACATTAGACACAAAATTACTAAAATAAACACACAACTAATTTCACAATAGAATATTAATGTTTAATACAATAAAATAGTGTTTACATAGGCATTCTTTGATGTGATTTAACTAAAACATTTTTTTGCCCCAGATTCAAAAGGAGCTGTAGATTATGGCAATAGTCAATAAATTCACAATATTAATTTGGGGAATTTGTCTCCCTATACTATATAATTGAATGTTTCCAAATCTTTTCAAATATATTCCTGAGGACAATAGCATAACACTGGAAAGCATAAAAACATTTTACTTCTAAAAATATTTTTTTCCCTTAAATTCCATTCCAAAACAAGTGGAGCAAACACTCCTTTCAGTACAGATTGAGCACTACATCACTAAGAGATTCATGAATCGAGAGGATTCAAGAGTGCTATCTGTGTGATTTACAGGTATGTGTAGAATGGGTAACATTTCTACTCGACCACTAGCATACAGCTCATAACTGTTGCTTAAAGAAATATTGTGTAATCATGTAAAAAAAAAAAAAAAGAATATGACTGATGGAAAAAAAACAAAGACTGGATAAAGAAAAAAGAAATTCAAGCTAGCACTGAATGTTTTCCTAAAACTACTAGCAATTTTGTAAATTGCTCTGGACCATTGCAGAAACACTGGAAAGACGCAGTGTGGAAATTGGGACAAATGAATTGTGAATGATAAGACTTGTAACCACCAGTAATAGCTGCCTCTGCAGATGATAGATAATAGTATTTCTGACTTTGAGACAAACATGCAGTGAATATGCAATGACAACCTTAAATCTATGTATGTGTGATTTTGAAGGGCACCAAAGCACTGGCATTGGAAGGTATCAATTATCAAATGAATGTGGATATTTGGCACTCAAAGGGTGTACAAAAAGCCATGAGAATACCATTTTACATACATTTTTGTTTCATTTGTATACATTGTCAAACATTTCAAGTTTTTGCAAATTTCATTTTTATAAACATGTAAAATGGTTAATCCATTTCATCGAAAAAATTGTAGGACAACGCAAGGTGCCTTTAACTGTGGTTGCTGTCTGTGACGAACTACCGAACTGATATACAGTGAAACTATGTGGTTATTTGTGCTTTAAGACCAGATTTAATTCCCTTATCACATGAATGTCCTTAATTTTAACAAACAAATTCAGGCATATGCCATTTTACTTCCAACTCAACAATATTTGTAGGTCAACATAAAGGGATCATTCATAAGACAAGTTCAATAAACCAAGGCCATTGATAAAAAAATACATTGATAACAATCCCATATTGATAATATGTAAATACATTGACTCAAGTGGTTAAAGTTTGAATAATCTTTAAAAGTTGTTTTTGTTTTACCGTCAACTTCATCTTCAACTTGGTGAATAAATGTATGTACACACGAACTGGAAACATTTCATGTCCTCCTTGTGTGTGTTATGATGGAACGTTTCCTGTGCCCTCGACTAAAACCCCAACATAAAATGTTTTGCTATTGTGGATGTCATGCAACAGATTGTGTTTCCTGGCAATTGTGTCAGTGAAACTGGAAAAATCCACAGAGTGTAAATGTCACTCACAAAGAAACCTGAGGATGACAGTAAAATGTAATCTTTAACAGTCACTTCTGGAAGTGCGTTCTGTTCAGTATCATAGTCAAATTATTCGTATGTGACACTGTACCACTGTTACATGAGCATCACATAACATGTGGTTGCTCTTTAAGTAAGACTTAAACCCTACTGAGGACTGAAATTATATTAATAACATTTAAGACAAATAGCCAAAAATGAAATCATTCACTTTCCAGCCACTATCCATTTAAATTCAGCATATTGCCTTGATAAGGTAAGCTATTTTATTTTGCACTGACCAGCGTACATCCTGAGAAAACAATCATGCTCCTATAATAAGCAAATCCTGTCCAACAGTCTGATGTCCTTTCACAGCATGACGTAATGAGACATGGCTCTCCACCCCAACCAGGATCCTGCATAAGGGAATGTTTTATCTGGTTCTGTGTGGTTGTGGGATAGCGTCATCAGCAAATAATCAACACTTGTAGAATGTTTTAGAAGAACACTCATGTATATTGCTTCATAAACATTCTAAGAGTGTTTGTGGAAAACTACCTCTTCATGTCAAGAAATGCCTCCTTCCACCCAAACCTAAAAAAAGCCATGAGGCACAAATACCGTTAGCTGGAATCTTGGCCAGACAAATGCCAGTGTGCTCATGTTCAAATTTGGACAAGCTGGAAAATAAACGAGACCATTTTTGATATGACAGATTTTCAGATATTACTGCTTCCGTCCCGTATACTTTAGACAACCCTACAATAATGGCAGCAAATTTCCCGGGATGGTAATAAAACATGGATATTTCACACTGCCTGTCGACAAAGATCAGATCAAATGTGACATCATTATTCCTAGGAATAACCTGAAGAAGAGGCAGGTATCACCACCAACACATGAACACAGAAGTGCCACTGTAGAAATGCATTTGGAGAGCTTGTTTTGTGCCCAGCTATGTTACACGTGCAAAACGGCATTCTCGCCCAAACGGCGCAGCATCCCACTGGGCCTAAATCATCCCTGAATTTGTCGACCACTCGGTCAGTGCGTGAATTAGTCAGTCTTGTCAGTCTATAAGCTAGTCGGCCTATGGTGGTCATTGCCTGTCAGTTGAAATAAAGCTCCTTGGTCAGCATGGAAACCACGCAGGGGATCTGCTTCTTCTCACTGAAGCGTGGGTCCTCAGACCAGGACTCAAAACTGGTGGCCACCATGTAGTTGACACGTGTGAGGATCTGCATGATCTCCAGCTGCTTGCCAAACTCGTTGAGCACGTTGCACAGTGCCTGGACAAACCATGAGCCACGCCCAGGGTTCCTCCATGAGTAGTACCCTGGAATAGCAGCCATGTCACTCTCCAGTTGACACGTATGTTAGCACACACAAACACACACACAAATGAAAATGCATAGCCTAATCTTTCTACATATGTCTAGTTACTGTCCTTATAAATGCAAATGATTCAAGCATAATTCATTGAAAACCATGTCTGTGGAATCAACTATTAGATTTGTGGCCAGCTTTCTACTGTAAAATGCATCTGCTGTTACTCGAGCCACTGTCTGAACACTTGGTACAACAAATGGTGGTGTCCTCCATAAAACAACCATATTTAGAGTAAAGTAGAGAAAGCCATAATTTCTAATGGTAAACATGTTTTAATGTTTGTGTTTTTGACAAATAAATACAAGGGTATATAATTAGATTGTCAAAAGAAAATTCTCAAAGGAGAAAGTAATTTTGTCTCGCAAATGCTTGTTAACGTTATTATTTGTCTTGTGGTAAATGCAAATGTGGTGTTTCAGTGATATCTGTTGTATTTACTTGGGTGCATTACTGCCAGTGGCACCAAGCCACGAAAGAGCAATTCTCTGCATTGGCTTGTAATTACAACAGGCACAGAACAGCACAGGAGCATGATCACAGATGGCTGTTTCAAATATAATTAGTGTTTCAAAAGTGTATCTTTCATCTTCTACATATTACCATCATATTCTTCAATCGCCATTTTGTCGGGGAGGTCATATCTATATTCATAATGAATTCGGAACTAAACAGTAATTAAGTAGTAATTAGTATATTAAGTATTTGTGCTATGGTGAAATGCCCCTTTAACAAGCATTGTGCACCTAATATAGGTTCCGGTGAGTGTGCACACACGCACGCACACACAAACCCTCACAGATTATCGCTCACAGCAACAGGTTAGATAGAGGATGTGTATTATGTACATACCATGATCAACTGGTATAGCAGGAGGGATTTCACTCAGGCTATTAGAAAATTTTATATTTAGGAGCTGGCAAACTAGGTTAGCTAGAAATAATTGTGTTACCTGGCACAGTGGAGTAGGCATAAAGGAAATCTGCCTCAACAGGAATCTTGTGCCTGGGATTTGCATCAGTTTCCAGGGTGTCATTGGGAGGCCCAGAATCTGTTTGTATGCCATCATCAAACTCTGAACCCCGACAAGCCTGGTGAATAAAAAAACATTTTTCAAAAGTTGCAGTTGAGATCAATAATATATTTTTCAACAATAAAATAATAAATTTCTACAAATGTGGCTATATAGTGACAAAATACATCATAGTGACAAAATACAACATCGAAAACAATAAATGGACCTGAAATTTAAGTTTCATCTTCCAGGATTAGACAACCTTTTCAATTCTGGTGCCAGCCAGTTCAAACTGATGATACCTCATAGTAATTAGTCATCTACCTCTTCCATAGGGTTAGGAAAAGTTTAAAACATTAACTTAGAAGAAAAGCATGAGCTTAATGAAGCTGCCATACAGGGTATGTTTTGGTCCTCACCTGGATGAAGAAGAGTTTGGGCTTTCCGACTAAACTCTTGCACATGTCACCCCTGAACAGCGAGGTCATGTTTTTGATGGGCATGGCTCCGTCAGTGCCATAGATCATACCCTCCTCACCATGACTCAGCAGGATGCAGGCAAAGCAGGAGCTTTCACTGTGGTCCTCCTCCGAGGCTAGGACACATGAAAACACAAATGGAGATCAAAATCGAATCAAAAATCTAAATGTTGTAAACTTGTAAATTGTGAGTCATAACTTACGCAACGTGTCACAAACTTAGAAGGAAAATGACTGTCAAGAAATATATGCATTTGGTTTCACAAAATCAAAAACCAAATGATGAATCATTAATAACAAAAAAAGGATGATTAACAAATAAATGTAATGTTTTTTTTTTATAATTTTTTTGTCAATGTTATAGGATTTGCTAACTGAAATTTACATTTGTGACTTGCATTGCATTTGTGAATGGTCTTACATATTTGTGAATTACTCTCCATATTTCTGAGGGCCGCTACATACTTGTGAGTGGGGTTGTATATTTGTGAGTCACATTTTACAATGATCAAGATGAACATTGATTTTGAACATTGGCGGATGGAAGTCGGTCGCAGGTGTCTTTCAGGTTTTCATCACCCAGTTAGCTAATTAAATATTGCCAGTCTTTCTACACAGTCAAGTGTAACAGGGTGAAATGGTAAAGCATCCTCTCAACCCATGTAATGCGTTTCGGTAGTCGTTAAGTTAAAAAAAAAGTGTTGCTGTAAGGAAGACTGTACCATTCCTTAAGAAGGGTGGGCAGTCAGTCACAAATCTTAGGGTTTATTTTATATATTATTTTATAAAATTTTCTTTCTTACAAAATGTAAATTCAAAATATAAATGTACCACTCTGTATAGGTGGATACAATCGCTTTATCCAATATAAGATTTTTGTGATCTACCTTACTTACATGTTTGTGCCATCTGCTTTTGAGTAGTGACATGAAGTTCAACTCACTTTACTGATCTGGATCTTTTCTAATCTTTCAGTAAAACATATATCAAACTTATTACCCAAAACTTTATTTACACAAGTAATTATGTTCTGTGTTATTCTGAAAGTAGATTTTCATCATATAGGGTTTCTGGAGCCTAAGCAACTAAAGAGGTCCTAATCTAGAGGCCACACAAAAATGATCAAAAAATGTTTTACTCACAAATGTGTAACGCAACTCACAAATATGTAGCGGCCCTCACAAATATGTGGAGCAACTCAAAAGTACGTAAGGCCACTCACAAATGTAATGCAAGTCACAAATTTGTAAAATGCAGGTGACAAATGCTGTAACATTCACAAAAACATGGTTCAACATAAAAAAAACGTTTTACATTAATTTGTTAATCAAGCTTTGTTTTTGTTAATGATACATCATTTTGTTTTTGGATTTTGACATGTTTGTGAAACTATATGCACATACTTCTGACAGCGATTTTTATATACAGTAACATTATGTATTTGTGACTTGCTGTAAATATTTTCTACTTGCAACGTACAAGTTTACAACACTTTGAATTAATTTGAATTATTATACTGACTGAAATACAGCTCTGGAAATAATTAAGAGACCACTGCAAAATAATCAGTTTCTCTGGTTTTACTATTCATACAGTAGGTATGTTTGAGTAAAATTAGCAGTTTTGTTTTATTCTATAAACTACTGACAACATTATTCCCAAATTCCAAATAAAAATATTGTCATTTAGAGTATTTATTTATAGAAAATAACAACTGGTCAAAATAACAAAAAAACATGACATAATACAAAGAAAACTAATTCATATACATTTTTAAACAACAAAATGCTAATGTTTTAACTAAGAGTTCAGAAATCAGTATTTGGTGGAATAACCCTGATTTTTAATCACAGCTTTCATGCGTCTTGGCATGCTCTCCACCAGTCTGTCACATTGCTGTTGGGTGACTTTATGCCACTCCTGGCACAAACATTCAAGTAGCTCAGCTTTGTTTGATGGCTTGTTACCATCCATCTTCCTCTGGATCAAATGGGGTTTCAATGGGGTTCAGGTCTGTGGCATGGAGCATTGTCCTGCAGTAAAAAACTATTCTCAGAGTTGGGAACATTGTCAGAGCAGAAGGAAGCAGGTGTTCTGCAAGGATAACCTTGTACTTGGCTTGATTCATGCGTCCTTCGCAAAGACAAATCCGCCTGATTCTAGCCTTGCTGAAGCATCCCCAGATCATCACCGATCCTCCACCAAATTCCACACTGGGTGCGAGACACTGTGGCTTGTAGGCCTCTCCAGGTCTCCGTCTAACCATTAGAGGACGAGGTGTTGGGCAAAGCTGAACATTTTACTTGTCAGAGAAGATTACCTTACTCTGTTCCTCTATGGTCCAATCCTTATGGTCTTTTGCAAACTTCAGCTAGGCGGGAGTGGTCTCTGAATTTTTTTCCAGAGCTGTATATGTTTTTACATAACTAATGCTAATGATCTTCTTACTTCCATAATCGGTGTAATATAAATGTATTAAAAATAAACATATCACTTATGTAACACAATGTTTACATAGTGTGTTACTCACCCTCTCTGAGAAGACGCTCCATCTTCTCACACGTCTGGTCGTTGTAGATGCACACGTCAAAGCCCAGGCTCTTAAAGCACTTAAACAACTCGCCTGCGTCTCGATCCGTGCCATTGCGTACATTCATCCCTGACAGACAATATGAACAATATAAGCAACAGTAAAAATTTTCCCAGCTTAAGTCCTACAATTCTGATATAGAAGTCAGAATGAAAGTAGCAAGACACACAGCTAATAAGATAGCTAGAACAACCTAATTGTTGAAAACTGAATAATAAGTGCAGCTAGCTATGGATCTTGTACAAGGTGCATTACCACTATTTATTATATAAACTTTTATATAACGACAACTTTGCAACGACCTTGTCTGGACGGCGCCAGGCTTCTGGTTAACGGTGGTACCTATGTCTCAGATTAGCTCTGGTTAGCTGCCTAGTATAAACGAAATAGAACAATCTTCAGTTGCTGGTTAAATTGCATTAAGTACAATCTTTCCCCCAAAACATGTTTCTATTAGAGCCTTAATTTGCTGCTGAAGCGGTACATTAGCGAGCAAGCTAGCTTTGTTGGTCATGTAGTTTTCAGGAAAAAACATTTATAAAACTTTTCAGCCACAAAAAGCAGCTCTGCTATAAAAACGTGTTCCCATGAAGCACGGTTTCCCTCTTCCTTTCATCTACCAGGGACACATGCACTGCATCAGTCCGTTTGCTCACGTTTGCCCACTGTCAACTTTGTGTGAGCTAAGTTCATTCTTGGTGCCCACATTTTTTTTTGTCCAGGCAAAAAAGAAGAGAAGAAAATAATGACAAATTAAGATTACATTTTGTTTTTACAAATACTGTAGGAGAGAACATTGCTTCTTCCAAAAGTGAAACAATATGAACAGACACGTTAATATTTCTCAGAGATGTGATCTAATGTGCACAGTAACAGGCATGAGTTGTAGGTGTTTGAAGAATACTTTAATGTCTTTCCGATCACAAGTACCTCCAATTAAATATCAAGTGGGATAAAAGAAAAAGTACAGATCCAACTCTACTACTTGCTAACATTGTATAAAATAGGCAAGCTGTATTCTGCACTAAATCATACTTTTTGTTCCGCCATGACTTTTTCAGTCATCAGGTTTTCTGATGCCATAACTGTAGTTATTATATGTTGCATTGAGAATTTGTAGGGTATTAGTAGGGTTTTAAAAGTGTGTAGTACTGCAACTCGGTGTTACATGTGGTTATGCTTAATACACATTAATAAATCTGTTAATAACTGAATGATATGAAAGTGTCAGACAACAACGTATCCATGACAATATAAAAGGTGATGCTGTACCTGTCTTTTCGTCAAAGTTCTTGTTGTTGATGATGATGCACTTGCCCACTCGCTGGTGGCTCATCTTATACTGGAATGTTGGTGAAACGATTCTGTAATGGCTTTCAGAAGAGTAGTCCTGCTCCCGCGTCTGGCCATCCTTATTCTTCTTACTGAGCAAGACACAGAAAGTAAAATATAAATTAAAAGAACACATACACTCAATAACCTAGGTCCCAAATGTTTTAGTTGATACTGTTCTGCTGTTCTTTGTTAAATATGGTGCTGTAAGTTTTTCTGGCACCAACAACCTAACGTGGATAGGCCCACATCTACTGTATAACTGCTGGAAAACCACTTATAATCAACATTCCTCTGCCAAAAGACTTTGCCAAATTTTATTTTCAGTGTGATTGTTAAAAGGTAGTTATTTTTCTGTCATTAATTAGAGCAATATGCTAAATAGCATCTGCTTAACACAAGTTATGCTACTTTTAAAGTCAATATTTGTATATAACACATTTGCTACTGAAAAACATACATTATTAAAACATCACTCCACAGAGAGGTTTTAAAGATATACCTTGATATTAGAATGAGAACTTTATCCTTATCCTAGAATTTTTTTCTGGGGAAGTCATTAGTCCAGATAATGACACTGCTTACCTTAAGAAAAGGCTGAAGTGATGCATATTTTTGATTACCTTAATTTCACATTTCACACAATCCAAACACACAATCCATTATAATCATAAACCTCCTGAACCACTTACTCAGAGACCATTGCACACATACATTTTCAAATGAGGCATTACTGTCATAGCCAAACCCGTTGCAGTGATCCACTGTCAGGTGAATTATAAAGTTATAACATGTTCAGCTAGCTCAGCTATTAAGAAATCATAAGTCAATCAAAGTATATCCCCAACAGAGTAAATCTTTCAGAGTGACAATTCTCACAGACTTGTCATATTTCCATTCTTTAAAGGATCTATCCAGGCAGGTAGTCCACAGTAGCCATTGGGCTCACAATATCAGCACATTTTCCAGAAAGGCCTAGTCATCAGGTTACCCAAGCATTGTAACAATGGGACCCCATGCTAAGGCCCATACACGATCAGACACATACACGGTCACGTGCATAAATACATACACGCTCTAACCAATGGCCAACCAGGCCATAGGTTACTCCACATGTGATCCAGAACTTTACATAGCCCCCTCCCAACCCCATCTTTCGCCCCCTCCCTCACCCCCCATGGTGCCAGCATGCCTAGCAGTGGTCCAAGAGTAGGCAAAGAGCTCTGTCTCTATGGCACAGTGGGGGTGGGAAGTATGAGAGGGGAGGGATGCGTCCATTACCTTGGTTCCTCATTTAGCGCCACGCCACTCTGCATTTGAAATGTTTTGCTCCTCTCGTCTCCCTAGTTTTTTTCTTTTCTCCAAACCTTGGGGCGTGCGGAGCAGTTAGTGTGTGCTAGGATCTTGACATGCTCTCTTTACTGTATGGACTGGACTGGGCCGGTGCACACCGGGGACAGGGGCGGTGCGCTGTAGCTCCCTGAGTCAGCAGCCACGCCATTGCACCAGAGCTTTCTAAAGGCCTATTCAAATGACCCTGCACCCACTGCTGAGGTCAGGCAGGGCAAACTGTAGCCCCTCTGCTGACAGGCACAGAAAAGGCCTCTCTCTCATAACAAATATGCACACACACATAGTATTGTTTTATTAGTCACAAGCTATACTGCATGTTTAGTTGCTGTATATGTGGCTATAACTGTTTTAACAGCAAAGTAAAGGTATCCCTGTGGTGAAAATATGGTTATTATATGGTAATACAATGTGGGCTAGATGTAATATTCTAGGCAACAGGCTAGCTACATCCATAAATGCTTCGAAAGCGTTTCGGGCCATGAAAGGACAGCAATATTCAAACCTTGTCTCTGATCTTTACATAGGAAAACTTGATGCCTATTAAGAAGCCCTGTTATTCTATCTTTGGCATTAACACTGTATCCCAAACTAGAGGCACAACCTCACAGTGGGACACAGCCAGGCAGTGCAGTTGCACCCATGTCTGAACCCATTGTTTGCTCCTAGCCCAGGCCCTTTCATTGCTGTCAAACCTGCCTGCCTTAGCCTTCGTAGAAAATAAGCAATTGGATCGGCCTTGAACTCACATGCATGATAAATCATCTCAGGCATGTTTATCATTGTTCTAGTCATAATTTTAGCCAATGTATAGAATTTACACTGATCACAAAAAAAATAAGGTAAATCATCATAGTATAACACCAAGTCAATTAAACTTCAAGGAAATCAACCTGTCCAGTTAGGAAGCATAAGCAATTGTGAATCAATGTCACCTGTTTCGTTGCAAAAGAAAGTGACAACAGGTGCACTGGAGAGGCAACAGTAAGACAACCCCCCAAAAGGGAATGGTTTTGCAGGTGGTGTCCACAAACAATTGCTCTATCCTTATCCTTCCTGACTTCTGTAGTTTTGCATTTTGCTAGTGTCCTTGTCACTACTAGTAACATGAGGCTGTACAAGCCCATTCAGGTTGCACAGGTATTTCAGCTCAACTGCCGTCGCAAGAAGGTTTGCTGTAACTCCCAGTACAGTCAAGAGAATGGAAGAGATACCAGGAGACAGGCCGTTACGCGAAGAGAGCTGGACAGGACCATAAAATGGCATCAATCCAGCAGCAGGACCGGTATCTGCTCCTTTGTGTGAGGAAGAATAGGAGGAGCACTGCCAGAGCCCTACAAAATGACCTCCAGCGGGCTACTGGTGTGCATTTTTCTGACCAAACTATCGGAATCAGACTCCATGAGGTCCCAACGTCCTCTAGTGGGACCTGTGCTCACAGCCCAGCACTGTGCAGCTCCATTGGCATTTGCCAGAGAACCCCAGAATTGGCAAGTCCGCCATTGGTGCCCTGTTCTCTTCATAGATGAGAGCAGGTTCACACTGAGGACATGTGACAGACGTGAAAGAGTCTCGAGAGGGCGTGGTGAACATTATGCTGCCTGCAACATCATCCAGCATGACAGGTTTGGCCGTGGGTCAGTTATGGTCTGGGGAGACATATCCTTGGAGGGTTGCACAGACCTCCACGTGTTAGCACATGGTACACTGACTGCTGTTAGGAACCGGGTTGAAATCCTCAGAACCATCGTCCAACCTTATGCTGGTGCAGTGGGCCCTGGGTTCCTCCTGGTGATGGACAATGCCTGGCCTCATGTGACCAGAGTGTGTAGGCAGTTCCTAGATGACGAAGACATTGATGCTATCGATGCATCCAACGCTGCCAAGTAGTCCCACAGACTGTCCAGGAGCTCACTGAAGCCCTGATCCAGGTCTGGGAGATCTCAGAGGAAACCATCCGCCGTCTCAACGAGCATGCCAATACGTTGTTGGGAGTGCATACAGGCACATGGGGGCCATGTACACTACTGAGTCACATTATGAGTTGCCATGATGAAATTGAGGCAATTTGGAACAACCGGCGATTTCAAGTGTTTACTTAGATTTTTGGACTGTACAGTAAAGATTTTGATCTTTAATATATTTCATTCATTGAGACCGTGATGTGATTTAAGCATTCCCCAAAAAAATTTGAGCAGTGTATTTTCATTAATTAATTGTAATAATGTGACGGTAACACATGAAGGCGTAACTTAGAACCCAGTTGTAGCCCCGCCCGCAGCTGAAATGAGGGGGATCAGACACAATCTGTTAAACCTGTGGTCAGTAACTATCTCTCCTCACCCTTTATAAGGTGCAGCTGGTCTGGATGGCTAAAGTGGGGAGAGGGATTAATGCATGGAATGCTGGAGCAGGAATAGAAGGAAAAAAATCTAACCCTTTTATATTGTTATTGCCCATTACGATTCTGCCACATATGCCTCTAATTGACAAGAATTTAAGTTACCTATTTTTTTTATTATTTATGTATTTATTTTGTTTTATCAAGAAAACCTGTATTTGGATTAGAACATTGGTTATGAACATTGTTTGTTTTATTTACACCAACCCGCACAATAATAAAGGGAACAAAAGACGGTCCTTTCACAATAAACGTATTTGCTTCTCATATCAAATCTCATAGACCAGTTTTAAGATTCCTGGGAAATGATGTACAGTGGATATAAATCTACACACCCCAGTTAAAATGCCAGTGTCTTGTGATGTAAAAGAATTAGACAAAGATAAATCATGTCAGAATATTTTCCACCTTTAATATGACCTATAACATAAACGATTCAATTGAAAAACAAACTGAAATCTTTGAGGGGGAAAACTCACAAAAACCTGGTTGCATAAGTGTGCACACTGTTAAACTAATACTTTGTTCAAGCACCTTTTGATTTTATTACAGCCCTCAGTCTTTTTTGGGTAGGAGTCTATTAGCATGGCACATCTTGATGTAGCAATATTTGCCTACTCTTCTTTGCAAAAGCACTCCAAATCTGTCAGATTGTGAGGACATCTCCTGTGCACAGCCCTCTTCAGATCACCCCACAGATGTTCAATTGGATTCAGGTCTGGGCTTCTGATATCTTTCAACAATGAGATACCTCTGATGCTTTGGAAGCTCTTTTGCTCTGAGATGCAACTAAGAAATGTCAGGAAAAAAAAGTAAGTAAGCATTCCCCCCCCAAAGCATAGCAGAATTGAAGTTCATGATCAAATGAGTGAGTGAGCTATTGTAAAGTTGTACTAAACCAACAGTTTGATAATAGTAAAGAAATAGATGTGGCATGAACGCAAAAGTAGGATAACATTTGCTGTTGCCGGTACTGTAGATCTCTGTGCTGGCTTTTCTCAAAATATGGATTCAATATGTGCTTTTTGCTATTCCCATGCATGACATGAGCATGTCCTTACTCCCCTGTGATTAGCTGCTGTATTTCTGCTAAATGAACCTAATAACGATTTTACAGGTTGTTAGCACCGTGTACAACAACTGGCTTAGCGTAATGCAACCAGTCCCTTCAGCCGTAAACACCTTCAGCTGAAAAAAATCTTTCTGAGGCTATGGATATAGAGAGGTCATTTGTTTTTGTTGCACACAGGCCCTGCACAGTGTAGCTACTGTATGCTATGAAGGTACATTTGTGTCTTTTTGTGGAGAGCAAAACTTTTTTCTTTTAAATCAAATATAATTGTTCCGAAAGCAAAAACGAGGCTTCAAAAGTACACCAGTGGCAAAAGCCATAAACAGCTTATTAGCCATTCATGAATGACAGTGATACAATAATTACTGTATCAATATAGGTGATGATAACGGACATTTTTGTCAAGTGAAAAGACGAGAGAATAGTGTAGCCAGCAAAGTGTTTGTCTATCCTGAACAAATCCTGAGACATAATTTCAAAAATCCACCAGAAATAGTCGCAATACAGTAAACAGTTTCATTTTATGCTTCCCATAACATATCTACTCAAGGTTGTAGCCAGCGAGGTTTTTGTCTATCCTGAAAAAAATCCTCTTTTGCCACTGGCCGTTTTAACGGCTAATTAGCCATTTGTGAATGACATAGATACAGTATCTATCAATATATGTGACGATAACTAGTGATGGCCATTCAAGTTATTTTTGCAGCAGGATATTATGCTGGCAGCACTCAGATTTTCTTTATCACAATAAATGCCATATTTGAAATGTATAAGGCAATATAGTTAACAATTGGAACGGACATGAAACATAAAATGTACAGACAAGATTGTTAACTATATTAACTTATATTCATAGTTATATTCATAGTTATAGTTCAATGATGGCTTTTATATTGAAAAAGGAAATCTGAGTTAGCACTGCTAGCATAATATCCTACAGCTAGAAGAACAATAATGAAACCTTGAATGGCCATTACTAACAATAACTGACTTTTTTGTCAAGTGAAAAGACGAGAGAATCGTGAAGCCAGCGAAGTGTTTGTCTATCCTGAACAAATCCTAATATCCACGAGAACCGTTTTATTTTAGGCTACTTAACAAGGGGTAGTCAGTCAGTCAGTCAGCCAGTCAGTCACTCACTCAGTAAGAGACATTCGCTCTTCTTAGCCGGCTCCGCTAAAATCTTTTGTAATACAGTGCAAAACTTAATGCATTTCAATCAAAAATTTCTTTAAATCTGTTAAATTTGACTATCAACCACCTTCCATTTTGGCTAGACTGACCCCTTACGCTTGAGGTGCTTTTTTTGCTTTTGAAGCTGTTTTTGATTGAAACACTTGTTCTTCGTTTGCAGTTTTGATCCTACACCTGTGGGAGGACTTTAGTGGGAAGTGTGGATGATGCTTCTCCATTGGTCAGACATTGTTTGAGTGTCAGTTTGGCTACATTTCCCTTTATTAAAATAGGTTAAATCTAATAAAAAATAAAACCTGTAATAATAGCCTGGATCTGTCGCTGAGGAAAGTCTAAGCAGATTCATAAGCAGTTTATGGCCAAGCCCAGTAAAGTCAGTTTTATCACAAAATGGAACAATCCACTATATAAAAAAACAGGTCAAAAAAAGAGCAACACTGTGTTATTCTCATCCATGGTTTTGACAATATCCATTATGGCTGTAATAGTACTGTACCCAGGTCTTAAACTGGATTCATATTTGGAAAATATACAGTTGTCATATAAAGAATAATGTAAATGCAAATGTACATTTACCAATGACTCCAGAATATAAACCAACAATTGTATCATTGCTGTTGTTTCCTAATTCAAGGCTTAATACTAGCAACTTGCTTAGGCATACTGAGTACATCAGAAAAAAGGATTTAAAAAACAAATAGGCTTACATAAATACAAATGGACTCAAGTATGTTTTTGTTCATGAGGGTGGGATGCATAAAGAGCAGTTGGTTTTGTAGCACCCTCTTGTGGTGAAAAGCAGCTGAAGAGGAGACTGAAACGCTATGGTAATACTTCGTAAACCCCTCTACAACAAAAAGTGAGTTTTATTTCCATTTTAACAAACAGACGGTCAGTTGTCTGCACATTTAAACATTGAAATGTGTAGGTTTCTATTGGATGCTTCTAGTTCTGGTGGTGCTTTCCTAGTTCACACAAAGATGATAGAATAACTTATTTTTAAATAACACTTCCACTTATGCCACTGTTTTACCACATACCCCCAGAACAGTATGTTTATGGAGCTCTATAGGAGGCATTCAAACAATTAGAAAGTACAGACAATCATGTTCCTTTGAAACCATTTAAATAAACAGAAATGCAATTTCCTTATGCTGAAAAAGTTCTACCATCACATAAAATGGCAGAAAAACATTAATGAATGACATGGGAAAGTCCATCCTTCCATAACAATGGAAACTAACTGATGCGGTCATGACCAATGAGTATGTGATAACTCATCATCCCAAGATCAAAAGTCATGTTCAAGGCCCTTAGAAATCTTATTGATGCCCATGAATCTAGGAAAGGATCCAGACATCCAGACCAATGGAAATCTACCTAGGACAGGTCATCACACCAAATTCAGGCCAAAAGCAGACCTAAAGATGCTCACAAAAGTCACTAAGAACTGTCTCACCCCGAACCCTACAGCCTGTCCAGGTTGATTCAGGCTGGCCCAGGCTGGACGTGCAATACCATGATTGTTTTAATGAATTCAACAATACATAATAATACAAACTAACGCTTAGCAGCATTAGCTGCAATGAGGGCATGCAGTTAGAACAGACAGAATTTCCAGCAAAAGAAATGTGCTAGATATCTACTTTGTTACTTTACTTATAGAAATGTTCACTCTACAAAGTGCCCCTGTTGTTTTTTGTGACACTAGGACACTGGCCTGGAAATATATGGTACATCTGCTATATTGCTGAACCTCAAATCTCATACTTGCATACTACAACCCTGTTCCCAAAAATGTTGGGGTGATGCGTAAAATGTAAATAAAAACAGAATGCAATGATGTGGAAGTTTCAAATTTCAATATTTTATTCAAAATACAACATACACTCACCTAAAGGATTATTAGGAACACCATACTAATACTGTGTTTGACCCCCTTTCGCCTTCAGAACTGCCTTAATTCTCCGTGGCATTGATTCAACAAGGTGCTGAAAACATTCTTTAGAAATGTTGGTCCATATTGATAGGATAGCATCTTGCAGTTGATGGAGATTTGTGGGATGCACATCCAGGGCACGAAGCTCCCGTTCCACCACATCCCAAAGATGCTCTTTTGGGTTGAGATCTGGTGACTGTGGGGGCCATTTCAGTACAGTAAACTCATTGTCATGTTCAAGAAACCAATGGTACCCGGTGGGGTCTTCTGCTGTTGTAGCCCATCCGCCTCAAGGTTGAGCGTGTTCACAAATGCTTTGCTGCATACCTCGGTTGTAAAGAGTGGTTATTTCAGTCAAAGTTGCTCTTCTATCAGCTTGAATCAGTCGGCCCATTCTCCTCTGACCTCTAGCATCAACAATGCATTTTCGCCCACAGGACTGCCACATACTGGATGTTTTTCCCTTTTCACACCATTCTTTGTAAACCCTAGAAATGGTTGTGCGTGAAAATCCCAGTAACTGAGCAGATTGTGAAATACTCAGACTGGCCCGTCTGGCACCAACAACCATGCCACGCTCAAAATTGCTTAAATCTCCCATTCTGGCATTCAGTTTGGAGTTCAGGAGATTGTCTTGAACAGGACCACACCCCTAAATGCATTGAAGCAACTGCCATGTGATTGGTTGATTTGATAATTGCATTAATGAGAAATTGAACAGGTGTTCCTAATAATCCTTTAGGTGAGTGTAGATGACATATCAAATGTTTAAACTGAGAAAATGTATCACTTCAAGGAAAAATAAGTTGATTTTAAATTTCATGGCATCAACACATCAAGGCCAATGGGACAAGGCCATGTTTACCACTGTGTGGCATCCCCTTTTTTTTTATAACAGACTGCAAATGTCTGGGGACTGAGGGGCCAAGTTGCTCAAGTTTATGAATCAGAATGTCCTATTCTTGTCTAATACAGGCTTCTAGTTGCTCAACTGTCTTAGGTCTTAGCTTTTGAAGCTGTTAGGTCTTTATGATGCGCCAAATGTTTTCTATGGGTGAAAGACCTGGACTGCAGGCTGGCCATTTCAGTACCCGGATCCTTCTTCTATGCAGCCATGACATTGTAATTGATGCAGTATGTGGTCTGTCATTGTCATGTTGGAAAATGCAAGGTCTTCCCTGAAAGAGACGACGTCTGGATGGGAGCATATGTTGTTCTAGAACTTGGATATAACTGTCAGCATTGATGGTGCCTTTCCAGATGTGTAGGCTGCCCATGCCACATGCACTCATGCAACCCCATACCATCAGAGATGCAGGCTTCTGAACTGGGAGCTGATAATAATTTGGGTGTTTCCTGTCCTCTTTAGTCCGGATGACATGGCGTCCCAGTTTTCCAAAATGAACTTCAAATTTAGATTCGTCTGACCACAGAACACTTTTCCACTTTGCCACAGTCCATTTTAAATGATCCTTGGCCCAGAGAAAACGCCTGCGCTTCTGGATCCTGTTTAGATACGGCTTCTTTTTTGACCTTTAGAGTTTTAGCCAGCAACGGCGAATGGCACAGTGGATTGTGTTCACCGACAATGTTTTCTGGAAGTATTCCTGAGCCCATGTTGTGATTTCCATAACAGTATCATTCCTGTATGTGATGCAGTGCCGTCTGAGGGCCTGAAGATCACGGGCATCCAGTATGGTTTTCCAGCCTTGACCCTTCCGCACAGAGATTGTTCAAGATTCTCTGAATCTTTGGATGATATTATGCACTGTAGATGATGATAACTTCAAACTCTTTGCAATTTTTCTCTGAGAAACTCCTTTCTGATATTGCTCCACTATTTTTCGCCGCAACATTGGGGTAATTGGTGATCCTCTGCCCGACTTGACTTCTGAGAGACACTGCCACTCTGAGAGGCTCTTTTTATACCCAATCATGTTGCCAATTGACATAAGTTGCAAATTGGTCCTCCAGCTGTTCCTTATCTGTACATTTAACTTTTCCGGCCTCTTATTACTACCTGTCCCAACTTTTTTGGAATGTGTAGCTCTCATGATATCCAAAATGAGCCAATATTTGGCATGACATTACAAGATGTCTCACTTTCAACATTGAATATGTTATCTATATTCTATTGTGAATTAAATATAAGTTTGATTTGTAAATGATTCCATTCCTTTTTTACTCACAATTTGTACAGTGTCCCAACTTTTTTGGAATTGAGTTCATATATTTGATTACTGCGATGCTCTTCTTTCCGGTTACCTTGACAAATCAATAAACAAAACCTAATTTAGTGCTGCACACTGCTGCTAGAATCCTAACTAGAATCCTAACTTTTTTTTAAACATTACTCATGTACTAGCCTCTTTACGCTGAGGGCTGATTTTTGTTATTATTGTTAACCTAGAAATCAATAAATGGACTTGCTCCTACTTACCTTACTGAAATGATCCAGCCATACATACCGAGGGGAGAACAAGTATTTGATACACTGCTGATTTTGCAGGTTTTCCCACTTACAAAGCATGTAGAAATCTGTCATTTTTATCAAAGGTACTCTTCAAAAGAATCTAAAACAAAAATCCAGAAAATCACATTGTATGATTTTTAAGTAATTAATTTGCATTTTATTGCATGACATAAGTATTTGATACATCAGGAAAGCAGAACTTTATATTTGGTACAGAAACCTTTGTTTGCAATTACAGAGATCATACGTTTCCTGTAGTTCTTGATCAGGTTTGCACACACTGCAGCAGGGATTTTGGCCCACTCCTCCATACAGACCTTCTCCAGATCCTTCAGGTGTCGGGACTGTCGCTGGGCAGTACGGACTTTCAGCTCCCTCCAAAGATTTTCTGTTGGGTTCAGGTCTGGAGACTGGCTAGGCCACTCCAGGACCTTGAGATGCTTCCTACGGAGCCACTCCTTAGTTGCCCTGGCTGTGTGTTTCGGGTCGTTGTCATGCTGGAAGACCCAGCCACGACCCATCTTCAATGCTCTTACTGAGGGAAGGAGGTTGTTGGCCAAGATCTCGCGATACATGGCCCCGTCCATCCTCCCCTCAATACGTTGCAGTCGTCCTGTCCCCTTTGCAGAAAAGCATCCCCAAAGAATGTTTCCACCTCCATGCTTCACGGTTGGGATGGTGTTCTTGGGGTTGTACTCATCCTTCTTCTTCCTCCAAACACGGCGAATGGAGTTTAGACCAAAAAGCTAATTGATGCCCCATGAGGTGAGATCTTGCATGGAGCCCCAGACAGAGGGAGATTGACCGTCATCTTGAACTTCTTCCATTTTCTACTAATTGCGCCAACAGTTGTTGCCTTCTCAGCAAGCTGCTTGCCTATTGTCCTGTAGCCCATCCCAGCCTTGTGCAGGTCTACAATTTTATCCCTGATGTCCTTACACAGCTCTCTGGTCTTGGCCATTGTGGAGAGGTTGGAGTCTGTTTGATTGAGTGTGTGGACAGGTGTCTTTTATACAGGTAACAAGTTCAAACAGGTGCAGTTAATACAGGTAATGAGTGGAGAACAGGAGGGCTTCTTAAAGAAAAACTAACAGTTCTGTGAGAGCCAGAATTCTTACTGGTTGGTAGGTGATCAAATACTTATGCCATGCAATAAAATGCAAATTAATAATAAAAAAATCATACAATGTGATTTTCTGGATTTTTGTTTTAGATTCCGTCTCTCACAGTTGAAGTGTACCTATGATAAAAATTACAGACCTCTAGATGCTTTGTAAGTAGGAAAACCTGCAAAATCGTCAGTGTATCAAATACTTGAACCTCCACGTAACCTACGATCGCAATATGCAGGCCTTTTAATTGTACCTAGAATCTCTAAACAAACAGCCGAAGGCAGGGCCTTTTCTCATAGAGCTCCACTACTGTGGAATGAGTTGCCAATTAAGGTCAGAAATGCAAACTTTCAGACTCATCTCTACAGCATGGTCTATGATTAAGTGTAGCCTGGCCCAGGGGCGTGAGGCTGACCAGAAAGACTAGATACTGTCCACTAGGGGTGTGCAAAGCAGCCAGTATTTGTATCTGTATTTGTATTTGTTAAGGGAGAAAAAGTATTTGTATTAGAGTAAAATTCTAAATAGGCGTAAAAATTCCGGGTATTTTTGCGTTAGGGCTGATTCACCCGATTGCAGCGTAATGAAATAATATCCCGATCAAACTCCGCTTCCTGAAAGTTATAAATTGCCTTTGGAACCCAGTTAAGGTACAAAAATCTATTGAACAAAATTGTGACGCAGTTAAGTTTTTTCACTCAGCCAAGCGCTCTCTGTTGCTGTGTGGAGAATGGAGATGTGTGGAGCAGCCTGTGTCAGTTTCCGCTTTTATTCTTTTCCCCTCCCCCGACTGAACGTCACTCACTCACTCATCCGGGCATGTACTGCGATCTCATGAGAAAATGCAGCTTTTTGATATAACGGTTTTCTTGTTCCCGAATACAAAGTATTTGTTTGAAATAAGTATTTGTAAAAACCACGTTATTTGTGCCTTTCCGAATACCATATTCGGGTTCGGCTCCACCCCTACTGTCCACCCTTGCGGTCTTGCCACGTGGGATCTCATTGCCACTGGGATCTCTGTTGCGCACTTGTGCAATTGGGCTGTACTCGGCCCTAATTCAGGGTAGTCGCGGTTGGTGGGTGTCCCTTTGGTTGATGCTTGGCAATGTGGGTGAATTGATTTCCTGCCTGTAGGGTCCTGTTCGGGGCCTCCCCCAGATAGTGCCACAGTGTCACTAGACCCTGTATCGCAGTGTATGTAGAGGCTTTCTCAACATATATTTACATATATGCCCTGAATATGTTCATGAAATATATAACTTGCTCTTGTGATGGAAAGTTTAGATCTCTTACTAAGGAAGGTAAGACAGAGATCAAAATGTTCTTAAACACAAGTAACAATTTATTAAATGATATATGCAAAAAGACACAGAAACACACTAACACAAGATCAGTGAGAGTCTGTCTGAAGAACAGTTAATAAAACCTGTTTTTGTATAGGTAAGAAAGTCACAACACCTCACAAAATGACTGACATGTCATCAAAACATGTTAATCTGGTCTAAACCAGTTTGGTTTATTCCGCTTGGCCTGCCGGTACCCGTCAGCTGCCTCAGGAGTCCCACAAGCCAACCAGGCCTGATAGGACTCCTTCAGCTAGACGGCATCCCTTACTTCCGGTGTCCACCACCGGGTTCGGGGATTGCCGCCTCGACAGGCACCTGAGACCTTATGGTCACAGTTCCAAGTGGCCACTTCGACAATGGCGGTGGAGAACATGGTCCACTCTGACTCAATATCTCCAGCCTCCCTCAGGATCCAGTTGAAGCTGGATCCACCGGAGGTGGGAGTTAAAGATCTCTCTGACAGGAGACTCGGCCAGACGTTCCCAGCAGACCCTTACAGTACGCTTGGGGATGCCGAGTCTGTCCAGCTTCCTCCCCCGCCATCGGATCCAACTCACCACCAGGTGGTGATCAGTTGACAGCTCCGCCCCTCTCTTCACCCGAGTGTCCAAGACATATGGCCGCAGGTCAGATGAAACGACAACAAAGTTGATCATTGACCTACGGCCTAGGGTGTCCTGGTGCCACTTGCACTGATGGACACCCTTATGCTTGAACATGGTGTTCGTTATGGACAAACTGTGACTAGCACAGAAGTCCAATAACTGAACACAGCTCTGGTTCAGATCAGGGGGACCGTTCCTCCCAATCACGGCCCTCCAGGTGTCACTGTCATTGCCCACGTGGGCGTTGAAGTCCCCAAGTAGAACGATGGAGTCCCCAGTTGGAGCACTTTCCAGCACCCCTCCCAGAGACTCCAAGAAGGTCAGGTACTCTGCACTGCCGTTCGGCCCGTAGGCACAAACAACAGTGAGAGACCTATCCCCGACCCGTAGGCGAGGGAAACGACCCTCTCGTTCACCGGGGTAAACTCCAACACATAGCAGCAGAGCTGGGGGACTATAAGCAAACCCACACCAGCCCGCTGCCTCTCACCATTGGCAACTCCAGAGTGGTGAAGAGTCCATCCTCTCTCAAGGTGTGGTTCCAGTGCCCAAGCCGTGCGTAGAGTTGATCCCGACTATCTCTAGTCGGAACCTCTCAACCTCACGCACAATCTCAGGCCCCTTCCCCGCCAGCAAGGTGACGTTCTACGTCCCTAGAACTAGTTTCCGTGTCCAGGGATCGGGTTGTCGAGGCCCCCGCCTTCGACTGCCGCCCGATCATCTACGCACCGACCCCTTATGGTCCCTCCTGCAGGTGGTGAGCCCACGGGAAGGCGGCCCCAGGTTGCTCCTTCGGGCTGAGCCCGGGCCGGACCCCGTGGGGAAAGGCCCGGCCACCAGGCGCTCGCATGCGAGCCCCAACCCCGGGCCTGGCTCCAGGGTGGGGGCCCCGGCTGCGCCATACCGGGCGACATCACGGTCCTCAAAATGGTTTCCATCATTAAAGGGTTTTTGAACCGCTCTTAGTCTGACCTGTCGCCCAGGACCTGTTTGCCTTGGGAGACCCTACCAGGGGCATATAGCCCCAGACAACATAGCTCCTAGGGTCACTCGGGTACTCAAACCCCTCCACCATGTTAAGGTGGCAGTTCATGGAGGAGCTGGTTAGAGTCAGTCATCTTAATTTAATAAGAACCTTTACTCACAGTATCATACAACTGCCATTGTGTCACAATATAATGATAAATGTTTAGTAAATACACCAAAGTTTTGACTTTAGTCACTGTCATGCAGCATATACAGTGAGGAAAAAAAAGATTTGATCCCCTGCTGATTTTTTACATTTGCCCACTGACAAAGAAATTATCAGATCAGTATAGTATTAATGGTAGGTTCCTTTGAAGTGAGAGACAGAATAACAACAAAAATATCCAAAAAAACACATGTCAAAAGTGTTATGAATTGATTTGCATTTTATTGAGTGAAATAAGTATTCGACCCCTCTGCAAAACATGACTTGTTGGCAATCACAGAGATCAGACTTTTCTTGTAGTTGGCCACCATGTTTGCACACATCTCAGGAGGGATTTTGTCCCACTCCTCTTTGCAAATCTTCTCCAAGTCATTAAGGTTTCGAGGCAGACGTTTCGCAAAATGGGATTAAGGTCTAGCAACTCAAGGACCTTAATGTGCTTCTTCTTGAGCCACTCCTTTTTTGCCTTGGCCGTGTGTTTTGGGTCATTGTCATGCTGGAATACCCATCCACGACACATTTTCAATGCCCTCGCTGAGGGAATGAGGTTCTCACCCAAGATTTGACGGTGCATGGCCTCGTCAATCGTCCCTTTGATGCGGTGAAGTTGTCCCATCCCCTTAGCAGAAAAACACCCCCAAAGCATAATGTTTCCACCTCCTTGTTTGATGTTGGGGATGGTGTTCTTGGGGTCATAGGCAGCATTCCTCCTCCTCCAAACATGGCGAGTTGAGTTGATGCCAAAGAGCTCGATTTTGGTCTCATCTGACCCTATCACCCAGTTCTCCTCTGAATCATTCAGATGTTAACTGGCAAACTTCAGACAGTGCTTTCTTGAGCAGGGGGACCTTGCGGGCCCTGCAGGATTTCAGTCCTTTACGGCGTAGTGTGTTACCAATTGTTTTCTTGGTGACTATGGTCCCAGCTGCCTTGAGATTATTGACAAGATCCTCCCGTCTTGTTCTGGGCTGATTCCTCACCATTCTCATGATCATTGCAACTCCAAGAGGTGAGATCTTGCATGGAGCCCCAGGCCGAGGGAGATTGACAGTTTCCATTCCATTTGCGAATAATCAGACCAACTGTTGTCACCTTCTCACCAAGCTTATTGGTGATGGTTTTGTAGCCCATTCCAGCTTTGTGTAGTACAATCTTGTACCTGGCATCCTTGTACAGCTCTTTGGTCTTGGCCATGGTGAATGCATTTTATATAGTTTATTAATTTTTACTGCACTGAATTACTGGTCACGATTTGTTAGCTAGCGGGTTGCTGATGTTTGCTAGCGGTTAGCTGACGTTTTCTAGCTAGCTACAGCTATCAACCATCTTTTGCAGCTCTTAAGCTTGCAATGCAAGTACTGTTCCTTACCTAGCAAGGTGACTGTTCAAATGTTGGCGTGAGTTCAAATGCTGGAGAGAGTACTGAAATCACGCGCAAAAAAATAAATATTTTCAAATATAGGAATATTTGAAACTCACGCGTGAAAAGGTTAATACAGGTAACAAACTGAGATTAGGAGCACTCCCTTTAAGAGTGTGCTCCTAATCTCAGTTCATTACCTGTATAAAAGACACCTGGGAGCCAGAAATCTTTCTGATTGAGAGGGGATCAAATATTTATTTCACTCATTAAAATGCAAATCAATTAATAACTTTTTTGACATGCGTTATTTCTTTCTCAATGGGCAAAGGTACAAAATCAGCAGGGGATCAAATAATTGTTTCCTTCACTGTAGCACCCTTTTCAGTTTCAATATAATGAGCCACGTTGCACTCCAAGGTTACATTTAGGAAAAGACACATTATGAAAACAATATGCATACATTTAAACAGAGTATCATGAATGCAATTCCTTTAAGTAAAAGTAATTCAAAGAAACAATTAAATAACATAATAAACACATGACAGGAAACAATACAAATATGGAAATGTATCAGTAAGATGAAAATGCTAAATGCATATTATAAAACTATAATTTTGTAATTGATATAAATATATTACATGTATTTAAGACATTAAAACATATTTGAATTCAGAAATGTAAATACGGTTGTGCATACCGTTGGAGAATTGGTAATATACATTTAAGCCCAAAATTATTAATTTGACCAATAGGTTTCTTCTGGCTGGAAATGACATAAACAAGTGACAACATACGGTAAGACATTGTGCTGGAGATCCAAATGAATAAAGTAACTAATTCTGTTTTTAGCCATGACTTGCAGTTGAGTAGTAACTGACTAGAGAACTACTGCTGTTTAGCTGTTTTCAATTTATAGGTGATTACAATTTATAGGTGCTCTCTGATGGTGGAAATTACAAGACCATTTTAAAAAGGTATAGAAACATGCATTTTCCAAAATTTCAAGGGGTATGCATAATGTTGGACATGGCATTTTTCGTAAATATGCAGAAAAAAACTTTAATAGTTACGTTATTCATTTGTATCTCCAGCACAATGTCTTACTGTGTTTCATTATGATTTAAAAAGGAGCCAAACAACTGTGATAAACAGATTCATATGATCACTATCCTTAATCCTTATGTTCTCAAAACCAACATTTCACAATTTCTGCCAGGGTATGCAAACTTATGAGCCCAACTGTATACGTATGAAATACATGGCCATTTATTATTAATAAATATAATACATATATTAGTATATGTTTAAAAAATATATAGGCACATAAAAAATATGTTTTCGAAATATATGTCAATATATAATACTTCCATGTGGGTAGTTTTTTGGTGGGTAAGACAGTTGAGTCGAGGCGTCAGAGTCCAGGACAGCATAGCCGGATTCAGCATTCTCATCCAAGGTGTCACACAGCCAGTCCTCAGCCTTGGGTTCTTCATACTCTGGTTGGTTGTATTTTTAAGGTTTCGTAAAGTCTGCCAGCTGCTTGATAGTCTCAGGCGGACTTTCAGTTTTTATGCTGTGTTGAAGACCGTGTTAGTTTAAGGCGGGGCTTCAGGGCTGTACGTCAGTCGAACAGTGCGCAGTCACAGTCTAACTCTAACATACCATCATTGTCCAGAAATTGCTCCAATCTAACAGTCATATTGCTTCATTCATTTGATGAATTTAAAGGTGTGCCCTGCTTTGGCCCCAAATAAAACACCTGCTTTGGCCCCAAATAAAGCTCCATAAACTAGCACAAAAGGTCATTTGATCAGGCAAAACATGTTTAAACACCTCAACAATTCATAAAATGTGACTTCTGGTATCTCGGGGTTGAAAATGTATCCACCAATTCGCCCATCTTCGAGCTTCCACTCTTGTGCTAACATATCCTGGTGTAGTTGATGAATTCGAGCCAAACGTCGCATCGGTTTCTTCGGGGGTGGCATCTTCATCGCGTCATCACCATCCTAATGTATTTTCTTGCCAACTTGCTATGCAGCGGTAAAGCTGTTAACCTTCACCGGTGTGTCAAACCCAATGATGATTGCTGAAAAATCTGCCATGCTTTATAATGTACACGTAAGTTTACTCAGGCTAGTCTGAATGACCAGCACCTGGGGTCTGTGTTGTTTAAACGCACAGACCACGCCAGCCACTAATGGCGTCGTAAAACATAAAAGGTACCACCAACTGGTTATAGACCATCTGTTGTACACACTTAGAACTTATTGTAACATTCATCGTAACAAACACTGGCGACTTATTGTTAAACATCAAACTTATGGTTACTTATCGTAACATCAAATGTCTGGGGAATTTAACATTCCCGACCTCTGGTACCCTATATTTAAACATCAAAGCCACCATGAATTACAAACCACACACCACACACCCATACCATATTTCATCCCCCGGACATACATACGTCATACCGGAAGTTACAACCCCTAACATACGTCACACAGGAAATACCACCCTGAGCACACGTCACACCAGAAGTCCTACCCCGAACATACATCGCACCAGAAGTCCAACCTCTGCATACGTCACAAAGGAAGTCCCACCTACCAAATCCGGAAGTCCGGCCCCCAAACAGGGGGTCCCACCCACCTGCCGATCAATCATCAAAAGTGACAGTTGCTGCCCTATATTATCTACTGGTATAGTTGATATAAATAGCTGGTAGGCTATTTAGCGTATGAGCGCAAAACTATGTTTTACCATGCCGAAACTCAGAGGCGGTGAAAGATTTTGGGAAGGCGGCCTGTTTCAGTTTTATATGCAGGGAAATCCCTGGTTTCAACATTTGATATGTTGTCTTTGTACTATTTTCACTTAAATATAGGGATTAAATTACTTGCACTCTGTTTTAAATTATCATTGCATTCTGTTTTTATTTGCATTTCAGACAGCGTCCCACCTTTTTTGGAAACGGGGTTCCACAGACGGCACATTGTTAGACGTAGCTGGCATTTTCCATTCACACACCTCTCTGTGACACAGGCAACTCAAGAATACCCAGTGCAGCTGCATGGCCAGATTTACGAGTTTGGCAATTTAACACTTTACTTCAAAAATATAAGGGTCAAAATCAGGACTGAATACCTGTTGCTATATAATAAACCTCTACCGATACAATCTGGTCATACAATACAAGTTAGATGCGTAAATTATATTCAAAATGTATTATATTCAGAATCCTGGCCCTGATCAAATCGGTAAGTTGACCATTGTTGCTGAACTTCTACAGTTGTCTTCTCCCTTTTTAATGCTCATCCCAAAAAAACATCATGGTCTGAAATTGACACTAACATCGACATACTGTACAAGCTAACTATTAGTAACATTTCTAGAAGTAAAACAAAACAATGTATTTGTTAAAGCACTGCTAACTTGCTCACTAATGGCAATAACTAGCTTAGAGAAAAAGGACAGAAGAAATGCCACCCCATTATTTTCAACACAACAGCACATGGATTTGGAATGAAAAAGCAGGTCAATGTTAGCTTTTTTGTATCATTTAGAAATTACATTGAGACATTTACTCATGGGAACTGTAATTTTTATCATAGGTACACTTCAACTATGAGACAAAATGAGAATTTTTTTTCCAGAAAATCACATTTTATTATCATTTTTATTGGTAGATTATGGTGGAAAATAAGTATTTGGTCAATAACAAAAGTTCATCTCAATACTTTGTTATGTACCCTTTGTTGGCAATGACAGAGGTCAAACGTTTTCTGTAAGTCTTCACAAGTTTTTCCACACACTTTTTTTTTTTCTAATTTTGTCTCTCATAGTTGAAGTGTACCTATGATGAAAATTACAGGCCTCTCTCATCTTTTTAAGTGGGAGAACTTGCACAATTGGTGGCTGACTAAATACTTTTTTGCCCCACTGTACCTTATTTGAAGCGGATGGTAAAATCCCTTATGGGAAAATGAACTGGAAAAAATCGAAACAAACAAGTATCGCATTGTGCCGTTAGGTTTTATGTGGATTATGACGAGACAACTATTTCAGTCAATTAGTGCAGGGTTTCCCACACTTTGTTGGCTGACGACCCCATTTCGATATCTAGACAATTCTCATGACCTCCTTATTTTAAGCTGTAAGAGTCAGTTGTAAAACATTCTCCCCGACCCCATTTTCATATCAGGTGACCCAACATGGGGTCGCAACCCCTAGTTCGGGAACCTCTCAATTAGTGGACCGTGTTTCCTATTTACAGATCATGAGGAATTTGTCAACTTTGTGCATTTGTAAATGTTTATTATGGAATATTAAACATGTACATTTGTTACACACTGACAGTCATCAGGCTGGTTATAGAGAGAGGCATCTGTTGTAGGAGAGGGGGAAGACCCTCCTCAACGTCTCCAGTAAGTGGAGGAACACCTTAAGCCATCGGTCAGCCCCGCCAGCTTTCATGTGTCTTGGCATGCTCCCCACCAGTCTGTCACGTAGATGTTGGGTGACTTTATGCCACTCTAGACACAAAAATTAAAGTAGCTCGGCTTTGTTTGACGGCTTGTGTCCATCCATCTTCCTCTTAATCAAACTCCAGAGGTTTTCAATTGGGTTCAGGTCTGGAGATTGGGCTGGCCATGACAGGGTCTTGATCTGGTGGTCCTCCATTCACATCATGATTGACCTGGCTGTGTAGCATGAAGCTTTGTCCTCCTGGAAAAAGCAATTCTTAGAGTTGGGAAACAATGTCAGAGCAGAAGGAAGCAGGTGTTCTTCCAGGATAACCTTTATTTGCCCAATTCCAGCCCTGCTGAAGCATCCCCAGATCATCACTGCTCCTCCACCAAATTTCACAGTAGGCCTCTCTCTTTTTTTCTAGCTTCTCTTCCAAACACCAACCACAGTAACACTGCACAATATTGGAGCAGCAAAAATCAAACAGGCTGCATTCATCTATAGATTTGTGTTCAATAGTAATGTAGTTGGTGGGATGAACCAGAGGCTGAAGGTGTTCTTCAGTTTCCACAGCTCATCTTCGAGAGGATGAGAAGGGTCTTCTTGCTGTCCAACTGCCTTTCTCAATAGCTAGTTGAGCCTGCAAGTCACCTCCCCATTGTCTATGACCAGCCTGATGACTGTCAATGCATAACAAAGTACATTTGGGCAATTTCAATACATTCATTCAGTCAGTTAGGCCAAATAATAATCTGACAGCTTGTTGGCTAACAAATCTTAAGGAGATGCTGAATACTAAATTTGAAAAACAAGGAATGCGTATCCTGTGTATTTAGCCAATGACAGGCATTCCATATTAAGCACCCCTGACAGGGGAAAATCTAAATATCAGATGGTATTTCCGACTTTCGTGCATTAACGGGGAAACAAAAGTTCAGAGGGCACCACTACACCTCTGGTTCAACACCATTGACCCCCCCCCCCCTCTAGTACAGAAACTCCTTTTACTTTAGCCATGATAGCAAGGAAGGGGTTAAATATTTTGCTATGGTTGAGTCTCCTTCATTTAGGTTATATTTTTCTATTATTTATTTAAATAGTTTGGGTTTGTAATTGTTTTTGTTGATCGTTCCTTATAAGAAATAATATTAATATTTCATAAATGAAGGGAAAAAGAAACCTTCCTCAATCCTGTCACCACTAACTGACTGATTATAGCCTAAATCTGCAAAAAATAAAAGTCAGGCAAATTTTATTCTCTCCCAAAAATATTGGAATGGGAACCGGGATTCGGAATCGATTAAATTGAAATGATACCCAAGCCTAGTTACAAGTCTGATGTTCAAATCTGTAATTACATTTTGCAAGCTTGTATATTTTGGTACGTGCTTGCAAGCTTACATTCACAAGTTTGTACATTTAGTTTGTGCTTGCAAGCTATATTTGAGAAGATTGTACTATGAAGTTAGAACTCATTTTATACTCAGATTTACAACCAGAGCATTTAGGCCTACTGGCTAAAATGCACACACAGGTTTTTCTTCATGCTGACTGAATGAGGTAAAGGTCTGTATTTAGAGTTCTGTAAGTGAAAAATCATTCCAAAAGCAAAAGAGGGGGGCCTTCGACACTTGAACAGTCAATTACATTTGCATTGCTAAAACCAATATCACTGGTCAGATAAGTCTATCTAATGGAAGATACATGGACTTACAAACATTTGTGAGGGATCATCACAAATCATATTTGATATATTTTTGATATCTAGGAAAAATGTGTTCATTTATGGGCAGTGAATGTTTTTTGCGGATCATGTTTCATATTTGCAAATCATGATATTTGTGCATTGTTTAGTAAATACAAATTGTAATTTGTGACTTACAATCCAAATAGGAGAAATCTTCCTCTTCGGTCAGGTTTGGCATCCGTTTTGTCTTCAAGTTCCTCAACTTCAACCACAAGCTGAGAGGCATCAGTGACTTCTGCCGCCATCTATGCCACACAAACAAATAAAACGTCCCTCAATTTATTTAACAGATGTAGCAAAATGTACATCAATTACCTCCTAAATTGCTCTGTCTTGATCAGTTCGTTTAAGCTAGATTCAATTTTGAAACATCCCTTAAAATGTATAATAACATCTCTAGAATAAGTATTAAGTTAACATCTGATTCAGAAGAGTACTACTTCCATACTGTCATTCCTATCACCGCACCAACTAGGAATCTAATGTCCCTTGTGTTCAAAAGGATTACAAGCGATTGTCAACTCATTGCAAATCACCTAGCTTCTAAATCACGGGTAGTTATTTTTACATCAATCCGTCAGTTAACATTATCTACGATACATTGCGTTTTTGATCCTTTCGAACACAACCACTCTGAACACGGACCACTAAAGGCAGTTTGTATTAATATATTTGCTTTCAAGGGCTCATCTTGACTCACGTTAATGCATACAGTATAGTATCATTGATTAATGTCCAGCGTTTACATATCCATCAACGTACAAAACCCAAATTTGTACACCCTGACAAAATCTGCCCTACATTTCGTTCAGAGGACATACTTACATTTTCAGGAAAGAGCACTCGATGTTATCTGAACTGTACGAAGCTGCTAAGATCACTGAAATTACGACTTATTTTGTTTTAAAATGTTCAGCAGACACCTATCTATTTTGTCAACATTAAAAGTAAAACATACACATAGCATACCTATCTACAGTATTTCACACTATTCGTGTTCGTTAAGTTAATGGCGAACATTGAAATCAACTGAAGAAAGTGAAAGAGGCCCTACGAACTTACTTATATTTATGAATATTGAGAGGTATACCTAGGCTATACAATGGCGGAATCTAGTTTTTCCTTCACAATAAAGGTCGCTCATTTAAAGTAATGACAATGGATAAAAACATTTGCATCATTAGAACATTTCGACTAGATCTGTAAAATTTTTAAATAATTATTATTTTGTGAAATTATTTCACAGAAAATATGAAATTCCAGTATATACTCTAGTGCAAATGCAGCACTTCCTGTCGGCTGGGGTACTCTATTCATCTTTATGACTGGGATAGCCTTATGATGCACCTGTGACTTGTTAAGGGGGAGCTCTGGCAGGGCTCTGGGACTATAAAGCGCAGAGTAGGGAGAGACGAGGTTGTTGTAACAAGACTTAATTGTTTATCATATGAAATTCTGCAGTCAGACGATACTACGTGCCACGCTAGTACTCATCTCAACGGGGGGAGGGAGCCATTCGCTGCTGGTTAGGGTAGCCGGCGGAAAAGATAAATTAGCAAGAGGGCCTGGACGCTGAGAAAGATTACCCACACAGCAAAAGGACTCCGCGGTGGAACCGCTGCGGAGGTATTGCGGCTTTCGGAACGGACTCGCGAAGCGGAACTGTATCGGTGTCTGTTAGAGCTCAGTGACGGATCCGCAACGAATGCGGATCGCGGACCCGCCGCGGCTCCGCGCTGCATCTGTTCCGCATCCGCGATTAAAACCTTGCCTCCGCGGCGGGTCCATTTGGGACCCGCTAATTGATACATACATCCGCCGCGGACCCGTAATGGCCTCATAAAATTCCTGGCTCATCTGGCCCGGGTCCGTTTTGGACCTGTTTTTCTCATTTTCAAAATCCCTATGACTGTTCTTGCTGTAGGATAAAAATAGGATAAACTAAACCATAGGATTTCTATCACTAGGCCTAGTCTAGGTTACTCCAGCAATATAGACCTAATCTTAAATCTGCATTGCCTTGTATTTTTAACCTAACAATATTGTCAATAGGCCTAACAGAAAAGGTTCAAGTCAAGACATCAATTCACTGTACAAAAGTAATCACTACTTAATGGAAATATAAAATTGTCATTTACATTTATGGAAAGTTATAAGTTCTTTCTATTCCGTTTTTGTTAAGTAGCCCACGTTGGCTAAGCTACTTTACATTTATTTTGTGGTCAAAACCTAATTTAGTGCTTTATAGGCCTAGGTCGGTGCAGACATAAAATATTTTATCCATTAGGCTAAAACTTCAATGAAATGCACAGCTAATTTCAATGCACCGGGAATTGTTGCTTTAATACTGTGCGTGTATGCAATATACATGTAGGCTATATTCAAGCTAGGTTTGCAAGAGTCTAGGAGGCCCTGTTAGAGGATCCTGATACTACAGGCGGTTATATAGTGTGCTGTGCTATTTATCTTGCAGTGTGTGGTGCTATCTATTCTATAGTGTGCTGTGCTATTGATCTTACAATGTGTAGTGCTATTTATTCTATGGTGTGCTACTGGTCTTAAATCTAGTGCTATTTACTCTATTGTGCATGGTGCTACTTATTTTTAGCCTTGGTCTGACTGGTTCGACCCACCCTGTTTAGCCCTTGTGATGGCTGTATTATGAGGTATCCCTATTAATTATTTTCAATAAAGGCTACTTTGTATATGTGGTCTTTGCTTTGTTGTGTCCCAGTGTAACAGGTCAAAGAATTACATATTTTTGCAACCTTTCATTTTCTATTTTATTTTGTGAGTTTATTTCACTAAAATATTGTATTGTTCAGCATTTCGTGTAGTTTACAGATATTGGGAGAGTTAGTTGTAAGTGCGCCCTCTAGAGTGTTGGTTTGGTTATATGCGGAATTGTCGCATGCTTTTCTCAGTCTGCATTCTACTCGACTGAGAGAGGTATGTGTTCACTTCGGCGTGATATAAACTTGATATATACCTGTTAAAACTAAAACGTTTCAGTGCACATAGTAACTTGTATGTATATTATATGAGTGTACATACATTTAATCAAGCTGTGTCGTGAATTTAGCTATTTTTGAGTTTGAGAAATTGCTAACTTAGCTAACCTCGTGTTTTGTTTAGCTGTATGTTAGCGATCGTCATTCTATCCTCTTGTGTTGAAGCCCACGTTTCAGTTGTCTTTTTTTTTTATGTTAGGCTGATTCTGGTCGAGGGTAGAGTTTTGAACATTTTCTCTCCTTGATGTTGAACAGGTATGTACTCCCAATATCAGGTTAAAAATGTGTTCATTTAAAATGTTTTCATGTATTGATTAGTGTTTAATGGCACTGAAAAGCTCAAATGTGAAGGCCTACATGTTGCTTTGTGCATATTACTGTATGTATTACCTATTTAAAAGTTGGTTTATTTCATGTTGCACAGTATTAATGTAAAGGCTAAAAGCTCAAGAGTTTTTGGCAGAGATAACATGCAATATGACACAAGATATACACCAGATGCAATGTTTATTTTCCAATAATGTTGTATTTTATTCCTTTGATTTTTGAATGTGATTATATGCAGTCTAAATTCTACTGAGAGAGGCTGATTCTGGTCGAGGGTAGAGTTTTGAACATTTTCTCTCCTTGATGTTGAACAGATTGAGAGAGTTTGTACACAATAAAGTGCCTTCAAGTACGCCAGTGTCTTGTCTTCAGTGCACCGGAACACAACGCAGTAGTTGGCAACAAGCAGACCGTCCCGGCAACATTGGTGCCGTGACCTGGATATCTTCGCTTCAGATCATCGCCAGGGTGATTGCCGGTGGTTGCTGTGATGAGTAGGAACCTCTTCGGAACTTTGACAAGTATAAGGGCAAACGTTAATGTGTAAATTGTAGCTCTTAATTGCTTATCTCAGCTACTTCTACATACATTTTATACATTTTTTTTCCCATATCATGTTCTGGTGATTCACATATTACCATAGTCTATTACAACTTTCTTTTTTTTTTTTAAATGACTGATGGTAAGGATGTGCAGACACCATTTAGTGTTGGAGATGCTGCAGGGGTAAGCCTGGGGAGGGGCAGGTTTATGAGTAGGGTGGAGAGCACGCCGGTTAGGGGTGCTGGTATACTAGGCAGACCTGTACTCTCATCCACACGCTTAAGCACTGATGAATATTCCCCCGCACCACACATGCGTAGCTTAAGAGATGCTCCAGACATTGCAAGCAGCGTTAGTTCAATGGGCCGTCCTGCATTTTCATACACTCACTCCCAAACAGATGAACATTCTCCACGTCAGCCAGTGTCTAGTTCAGATGTGAGTTCTGCAGACCTAGGGAGTCTCATCACACCGTTAGCTCATGAAATAGGAGAGAACATTGCTAGCCAATTACAGAGATCTGTTGGTAGTGCAGATAGCCAAACCACTCCTACGCCTAGCCTGAACTTAGGATATGGACAGTCTGATTTGAACATGACAGGAGTGAAGTTAGTCATGAAGACAGATGTCAAAGAGCCGCCGTACTTCAGGGGTGATGGAACAGACAAACACACAGTGCATGAGTGGGAAGAGATTATGAGCGTTTACCTGAATAAGAGGGGTGTACACCAGCAAGAGCACTCCCAGGAGATAATGTCAAGACTAATGGGAAAGGCTAGAGACATTGTTAAAGTTACCCTGCGCAGTATGCCATCGCTGCAGCCAGCTGAGAACTCCAAGCTCGTCTTTGATATTCTGAAACAACATTTCAGTGAGTTAACCTACTCCTCTATGCCTTTAGCAGATTTCTATAACACACTTCCTCTGGCCAGGAGAAAGTCCTATGGACTATTGGATATGCTTGAACAAGGCTGTGGATGTCGCAGATGAGTGACTGAGAAGGCAGGGGCGAAACATTGAGGACCCCTCTCACAAAGTCACAATGATGCTGGTGAAACACTGTCCCGACCCCGCTCTTGCAAGTGCCCTAAAGTGCAAAACAGCTGAAAAGTGGACAGCAAATGAGATTCAGGAACACCTCGTTGAACATCACAGAGAGGCCAGAACAATGTGTCAAGCCAAATCTTATCGGTCAAAGAACATTGGTGCACATGCTCAGGCATTAGCCACAGAGACAGTCGCTGCTGAAAACCCAACAGACCTTACTGGCTACCCAAAGGCAATGGGGCTTCCATCCTCTCCTCAGACAGAGAGCATCTGCATCCAGTCTCTCATTGGCTTGCTGAACCGTGTGCTAGAGCAGACGGCGCACACAACAGCAGTCGTGCCACTAAGCAGGGGGCCAGCAACCATTGTTCAGAGTAGATGTAAAGTCTGTCAGTCTGCCGAACACTCAACTACAGCACACTGTAGACAGGCGAACCTCTGTATGGGCTGTTACAAGCCCGGCCACTGGAAGAGAGAATGCCAACAGCGCCGGCCAATAATTAACACTCAGCCACAGTTAGCGCACACCACCTAACTCTGAGCAAGGTGGAGCCAGTTTAAACTAGATAGCTCACATATGGAAAGGGGATGTGTGAGCGTTGAAGATTCAACCCTTGAAGAAAGTGAAGAATTGAAGGAGATGTATGTCAATGTCTGTAAAGCAATGTCTGATAATTGCACAGTAATTGTTCAGAATATTCACAGTGTTGAGACGTTCAGTGAGTTATTTCACGCACCAGTGACAGTTAATGGCTGTGCTCAGTTGCAAGGGCTCCTCGATACAGGCTCAATGGCCTCCACGATAAGTGAAGAGGCAGAACAGAGACTACTATCTGATAGCGTCTTGACCCCATATCAAGAACTCTCACAGCGTATCATCCTTGTTGGCTGTGGAGGAGTACAAGTGTGCCCCAAGTGCATGTATGACATGGAACTAAGTCTGTATGGGGTAAAGTGCATGGTCCCAGTTCTGGTGGTCACTGGTCAGAAAGACGACATAATAGTAGGCACCAACATGTTGAAACGTGTACTGCATCAGCTGAAAAACGAGAACAGTTATTGGACACTTATCTTGAGCAACACAAAAGGGTCTCCAGATGGCGAACAGTTTCTAGAAATGATGACGAGTCTCACAAGATGGAGGGGTGTAGATGTCCCAGAAAAAGTAGGGACAGTGAAGCTAACTCAGGCGGTGACTCTCCTTCCCAAACAAGAGTACCTGCTGTGGGGAAGACTGCCAAGTAATGTTCCCAAGTCACCTGGGAGCACAGTTATGGTGGAGCCTACAACCTCCAGGTGTGTGCCTCGGGGCATTATGGTGGGGAGAGTGGTAACACCGCTGTGGGGAGATGGCTGGACTCCCATGAAAATCACTAATATTTCAGACAAACCACTCACACTGAAAAAGAACAGCAAGCTTGCGGACGTCTCTACTTGCAGCTGAAGATCTCACACTGTTCCAGGGTTCCTGTCAGAGTGATGCTGGCCCTGTTAGAGTGACCCATGTGAAACAGGACGACAACGGTGACCTGAAAGACAGACTGCGAGCCCCTCCACCAAGCTCCAACTTGTGACATTGCTGGAGAAATATCAGGATATATTCTCAAAGCATCATCTTGACTGTGGAGAAGCCAAGGGCTTTGCCCATATGATCCGCTTCACGGACGACCGTCCCTTCCGTCTTCCATATCGCAGAGTGCCGCCAGCCCACTATCAAAAGCTGCGCCAAGTTCTCACCGAGATGGAGGAACAGGAAATCAAAAGGAAATCAATGAGTGAATATGCTTCCCCACTCGTGATGGTTTGGAAGAAAAATGGCGACCTCCGGATATGCACAGACTTTCGATGGCTGAATGCGAGAACTATCAAGGATGCTCATCCTTTGCCCCATCAATCGGACTGCTTGGCTGCCCTTGGTGGTAATGCTGTCTTCAGCACCATGGACCTCACGTCTGGATTTTATAACTTGCCCATGGATGAGGAGGACAAAAAGTATACCGCCTTCACAACACCATTAGGCCTGCACGAGTATAACAGAATGCCACAGGGGCTTTGCAACAGTCCAGCGTCCTTCATGAGGATGATGCTGAGTATCTTTGGCGATCTTAACTTCAGCAGTCTCTTGTGCTACCTAGATGATCTCTTGATATTTGCCCCCAATGAACAGCAGGCCCTCAGCAGATTAAGAGGTTGTTTTCCAGAGGCTACGGGAGCACAACCTAAAGTTAAGTCCAAAAAAATGCCATCTGTGAAGTTTCTTGGACACATCGTTGACAGTGACAGTGTTGCTGTTGACCCAGAGAAGGTCGAGGTCATCACCAAAATGTCAAAGAGGGACTTGATGGAAGATGATGGCTGCACTCCTTCAGTTCACAGAGTGAAGTCATTCCTGGGGATGGTACTTTATTACCAACACTACATACCAAATTGCTCCTCCATCGCAAAACCCCTGTTTGCTCTCACAGCTGGCCAGAAACGGAGAGGAAAGGCCGGGAAGTACAGTCAGAATGCGGGAGTCTACAGAAAGAGACAGGACTGCCCCAAGGCAGTCCTGTCTCTGATACCAGAAGGAGAAACGAAGGCACGCCCGATTGCCTTTGCCAGCAAGACCCTCACTGGCTCACAAAAGAGGTATCCTGCCCAGCGACTGGAGTTCTTGGCCCTCAAATGGAGTGTTTGTGAAAAATTCAGCCACTGGTTGAAAGGCCACACTTTTACAGTGTGGACCGACAATAATCCTTTGACCTATATAATGACCAAACCAAAACTTGACGCTTGCGAACAGAGGTGGCTTTCCCCATACACCTTCAGCATCAAACACATCCCTGGGGTAAAGAACATCGTGGCAGATGCCCTGAGTAGAGATCTGTTTGCTAAATCAGTGAGCCAAAGGTTGATCAGTGAACCCTATGAAGGTCTTTTGGCCGAGACGGAGGGAACCAAAGAGGAGAAAGTCCAAGATCTCTTCCGGTGTAAGACCCAGTGTCTCCAGGCACATGATGCAGGGTGCTGTGTAACTATGGACCCCACTCAAGACAGGCTGGCCGGCAGTCAATAACCCTCTCATGTGAAATCTGCTTGTGAAGCTCATGTAGAGTGGGAAAGGGGAGCAGAGATAAGAGCAACACAGTTTCTCAATGCTCTTCCCCAGGCGGTGCCCTCAGAACAAGACACTTCCAGCCCTCTCCATCGGCGAGCTAAGGCACAGCCAGGAAATAGATCCAGTTATCAGGGAAGTCCTGCCACTCATTCAGAGGGGTGAGCCACCACCTAGGCGAGGGAGGAGTAGGTTAGCTCTTACGACCCAGACACTGTGCAAGCAGTGGCATCATCTAAAAGTCCAGGACAGAGTCCTATATAGGGTAACCAAAGACCCATTAAGCAGAGAGAAGAGGTATCAGTTAGTGCTGCCTGCTAGCTTGAAGGCCAAAGCTCTCGCTGGTGTGCATGATTTCGCTGGGCATCAAAGGCAGGCTTGAACAGCACACCTCGCCCGACAGCGTTTCTTCTGGCCGCAAATGGGAAGAGACATCAAGGAATATGTGAAATGCTGCCAACGCTGTATCCTTGCAAAGACCCCTGAACCAGCTGCCCGAGCTCCCTTGGAGAGCATTCGCACTTCGGCACCCATGGAGCTGGTGTGCATTGATTTTTGGAGTGCTGAGGACTGTAAGCAAAGATCTGTCGATGTGTTAGGCATAACAGACCACTTTACAAAATTGGCTCATGCCTTTCCCTGCATAAACCAAACTGCAAAGCAAATAGCAAAGAAGTTATGGGATAACGTATTTTGCTTCTACGGTTTCCCAGAGCGAATACATTCTGATCAAGGGGCCAATTTTGAAAGCAAACTCATAGCTGAACTCCTCAGCCTCACAGGGATTATGAAAACACACACAACAGCATACCATCCCATGGGAAATGGGCAAACCGAAAGGTTCAATAGGACACTTGGTAGTATGTTGCGTGCCCTACCACTGACAGCTAAGCAACACTGGGTCCAACAGATACAGACTTTGACTTTTGCGTATAATGCCACCACTCATGAAACAACTGGATATCCTCCATTCTATTTGATGTATGGTCGAGTCCCCAGACTCCCAGTAGACATGGTCTTCAAACAAGTCTTGAAGGATCCAGTCGTGGTGAATTATAAGACCTATGCAGAGAAACTGATGGCGAACCTCCATGTGGCTGCCGACATAGCTCAGCAGCATGCGAGGAAAGGACAGCAACATCAAGCTGATGGCTACAACAAGAGAGTACGTGGAACCCACTTGAACGTTGGCGACCGAGTTTTGTTAGCTAATAAAGCAGAGAGAGGGAAGAGGAAGTTAGCGGATTAGTGGGAAGCCACTATGTATACCATCATAGACCGGAACCCTCAGATTCACGTTTACAAAGTCAGAGACGAAAGTGGGAAAACAAAAGTTGTTCATCTGAATTTGATGTTGGACGTGAGCTTCTTGCCCATGCCAGAACTAAGCGGTGAGGAGATGTGGCCAGTGAGTTTCAGCCTCCTTCTGTTGATGCTTTGAGTGGCCTAGCAGTAGACTCTTCTGAGGACCGTACATGTTCATGGTTAAACGCATGCTCTGACTCTGAGTCTATTGGAGAAGCTGATGAGTCTGAGATGGAGAATGAGATGCCCCACTCTCTGTCCAGAAAGTCTGTTCAACTGACACCCACGAGAGCCCAGTCTAAAGAGGTCAGAGGCCAAGGGGAAAATGAATACTCACCTGTGAGAGACTTGTCGGATTCCAGTGACCCCCCCTGACTTGCACATGACTGACACTGACTCTGTTGCCCCAATTGATGTTCCTGACTTAGATGAGACAGGGTCTTCGGACGTCATCTCACCTGTTACAATGACTGATAGTCAGATACCCTCACAAGCACAAGGGTTTGAAAGTCAGGTTGTCAGAACACGTACTGGCAGGGTTGTTAAGGCAGTCGATCGCTTGATAGAGAACATGGTGCAAAAACCACTCACCAAGGGTTTTGTTACAGGAGTCAGAAGGTCACTGTCATTACGCTCTTTATTTTAGATAAATTTTTGAGATTAAGATATTTTTCTTTATTACCAGTAGTATGACTTGGGTCATGAGATGTTCATATTGGAGGGAAAGTGTTCCAAGATCTCATATGGTGTAAAAGGCATCATATTCACTAGAAGTGGCAGTAGCCTGATCAACTTCTGTTTTCTTTTAACTTACTTTGTAAGTAGCTTTATGCACTGTGTATGGGAAATGGAGTCCCAGGGCTATCTTGGACCAAGTTGACAAGAGTTTTATTCTATATGTTTTTGGTTATTTTCCACCCTCGACGTGCGAATGATTTTGGTGAAATTAAAGAGGGGTGAATGTAACAGGTCAAAGAATTACATATTTTTGCAATCTTTCATTTTCTATTTTCTATTTTATTTTGTGAGTTTATTTCACCAAAATATTGTATTGTTCAGCATTTCGTGTAGTTTACAGATATTGGGAGAGTTAGTTGTAAGTGCGCCCTCTAGAGTGTTGGTTTGGTTATATGCGGAATTGTCGCATTCTTTTCTCAGTCTGCATTCTACTCGACTGAGAGAGGTATGTGTTCACTTCGGCGTGATATAAACTTGATATATATCTGTTAAAACTAAAACGTTTCAGTGCACATAGTAACTTGTATGTATATTATATGTTGAGTGTACATACATTTAATCAAGCTGTGTCGTGAATTTAGCTATTTTTGAGAGTTTGAGAAATTGCTAACTTAGCTAACCTCGTGTTTTGTTTAGCTGTATGTTATCGATTGTCATTCTATCCTCTTGTGTTGAAGCCCACGTTTCAGTTGTCTTTTTTTTTATGTTAGGCTGATTCTGGTCGAGGGTAGAGTTTTGAACATTTTCTCTCCTTGATGTTGAACAGGTATGTACTCCCAATATCAGGTTAAAAATGTGTTCATTTAAAATGTTTTCATGTATTGATTAGTGTTTAATGGCATTGAAAAGCTCAAATGTGAAGGCCTACATGGTGCTTCGTGCTTATTACTGTATGTATTACCTATTTAAAAGTTGGTTTATTTCATGTTGCACAGTATTAATGTAAAGGCTAAAAGCTCAAGAGTTTTTGGCAGAGATAACATGCAATATGACACATAAGATATACAACAGATGCAATGTTTATTTTCCAATTATGTTGTATTTTATTCCTTTGATTTTTGAATGTGATTATATGCAGTCTGCATTCTACTCGACTGAGAGAGGCTGATTCTGGTCGAGGGTAGAGTTTTGAACATTTTCTCTCCTTGATGTTGAACAGATTGAGAGAGTTTGTACACAATAAAGTGCCTTCAAGTACGCCAGTGTCTTGTCTTCAGTGCACCGGAACACAACACAGTAGTCTGCAACGAGCAGACCATGCCGGCTACACCAGCTTCTGACTTCCGGACCTTCTGGACAAAAAACGGTGGTGGCAGTGTTAACATTACTCTCTTAGACTCCAGTGACAGCCCCACCTGAGGGTGGTCCGAGGTTTATTACACTGGTTGCAGTGGTGGGATCTTTCTTGTGGTATACCAATATCAGAAGGAGAGGACATACCTGGCTCTATTACAGGCAAGGCCCAGGCGGCAGTAGGTATCCCCCATGATGGCTTGTCCCTTGCCGCAGGCAGGGCTACCCCACGCCCAGTATTTATGCCAGAAACACACTGGCATCGGGAGAGAATGGTCTGAATGGTCGACCCAATTTGAGATGGCACCGAAGTGAGGAGGGGCCGAGTACCTGTTCCTAACGGGACGCCAGTCTCTGCTCGCCTGGCCGTAGTTCCAACTGCTCTGGGCCCCAATTTTTAGTGGATGACATCCCCTTACAAGAAGTCTTACTGGGCAAAAATGTTTTGGCTAGATTTGGGGCTGTGAATGATTTGGGTGAGAAGCTGATGGGGAAGAAGCTGCCTTTATGGTAGCCTGGTCACCGTTATCTCTGACACAACCGTCCTATCTCGCAGTGAAATCACTATACAAGGTGCAGCTGCTGGCCCCCTTGGCAGGACCATAGAGGGCATGTTGGAACCTCTCGTCCTCCCGGCCTGAGCACTGCGATGTTCTTGTGGTGCGTGTTGTTTGCATTGTGAATCAGGGGCTTTTGCCAGTGCGAGGGATTAATGTGACATACGAAGCATGCCGTTTGAAAAAGGGTATGAATATCATCAAGTTGTTTACTAATATGGTGATAGATAATGAACCTGCGGAGTGGCAAGTGCCCACAAATGAGGACGCCCCCCCACCGGGGGTTGGAGACACACAGATGGGGTACTTTGGGTTGGACGTGAGGGGCTTTGACCAAACAGAGTTGTGCTTTGTTAGTGAATTGCTTCATCGTTACGCCTCAGTCTTTAGTACAGGGGATACTGATCTGGGACGAGCCCATTCTACAATGCACCAGATAAATACTGTAAGGGGCTAGACACATTAAGATGGGGGGTCCTTCGCGGGGCTTACAGTTACAACAGGAGGCATCTGACCATGTAAAGCAGATGCTAGATTACAATATCATTAGGCCTTCATGTAGTCCCTGGGCAGCCCCAGTCGTTCTGGTGGGTAAGAAGGCGTTATGTTTCTGTGTAGATTATCGCAGGCTTAATGATGTTACAGAGAAAGACGGCTATCCCTTCCCTACAATTGAAGACGCCTTGGACAGCCTGAATCAGGCCCGTTGGTTCTCCACCCTCGACCTAGCCAGTGGCTACTGAGAGGTCGAAGTAGACTCTCATAGATTTCTTGTTCTACTTCCAAATAAATCCACAAACTATCTAATCGAGGATCTAAACTCAACACTGTGAAATATTTTGGATACAGTTGCACCACTAAAAACTTGCTCCCTGGTACACAGACAATACTAGAGCACTCAAGCAAGCCTCCAGAAAATTGGAGTGAAAGTGGCGCTCCATCAAGTTGGAAGTATTCAAACTAGCCTGGATAGACCGTATACTAGAATACCAAAAAGCACTCATATCTGCTCGATCAGCTTATTTCTCTGATTGTGGTGAACAAAACAATCAAAAACTTCTCTTTGACACAGTTGCAAAGTTAAGAAAAAAGCAACGCTCAACAAGTGAAGTGGGTCTTCACTTTAGCTGTAATGAATACATGAACTACTTTGATGAAAAGATCATCACCATTAGAAAACAAATAACTGATTCCTCCCTAAATAGTCCCTAAAATCTCAGTTGTCCTGAGAATGTCCTGAACTTCCTGACCAGGACACTTTCATTTTTTGATCCTGTATCGCTTGACACATTCACTAAATTTGTCGGCTAGACCCCGATTCCAACAAAATTACTTAAGGAGCTATTTCCGGTGCTAGGTCAGCCAATGTTGAACTTAATAAATTGCTCATTTTCCTCCGGATGTGTACCAAGCTCACTAAAAATAGCGGAAATGAAGCCTCTTCTACAAAAAATCAAATCTGGATCCTGGCATATTAAACAATTATAGGGCCTATATTGAACCTCCCGTTCCTCTCAAAAATCTTAAATGTGTTTCCCAACAACAGAATGCCTTCCTGAAGACAAATAACATTCCGGGTCCGGTTTCAGACCCCATCATAGTACTGAGACTGCACTTGTGAAGGTAACGAATGACCTAATGGCCTCAGACAAAGGTTCCACATCCGTCCTGTTGCTTCTTGATTTTAGTGCTGCTTTTGACACTATTGATCACTCCCTTCTCTTAGAGAGACTGGAAACCCATATTGGGCTACGTGGACATGTTCTAGCCTGGTTTAAATCTTATTTATCTGAAAGATATCTGTATGTATGGGTGCCATATCCTCTGACAAATCAAAGGTATGTTTTGGTGTTCCTCAAGGCTCGGTTCTGTGCCCATTATTGTTCTCACTATATATGCTGCCTCTCTGTGACGTAATCCGGAATTACAATGTCAATTTTCACTGTTATGCTGATATCAGTTATTTCAATGAAGCATGGAGAAGCCCCAACATTAGCTACTTTGGAAGCATGTGTTTCAGATATTAGGAAGTGGATGACAGAACTTCTTGCTTTTAAACTCTAGAAAAACAGAAATGCAAATTTTAGGACCCAAGAAACAAAGCGCTTTGTTGGCAGATATCACTATGAACCGTGATGGCTGCATTGTCGTACAATGAGGGGAAAAATGTATTTGATCCCCTGCTATGATTTTGTACGTTTGCCCACTGACAAAGAAATGATCAGTTTATAATTTTGATGGTAGGTTTATTTGAACAGTGAGAGACAAAATAACAAAAAAATCCAGAAAAACACATGTCAAGAATGTTATATATTGATTTGCATTTTATTTGATTCCCTCTCAATCAGATTTCTGTCTCCCTGGTGTCTTTTATACAGGTAACGAGCTGAGATTAGGAGCACACTCTTAAAGGGAGTGCTCTTAATCGGTTTGTTCTTAATCTCAGTTTGTTACCTGTATAAAAGACACCTGTCCACAGTAGCAATCAATCAAATTCCAAACTGTCCCCCAAGACCAAAGAGCTGTCCAAGGGATGTCAGGGACAAGATTGTAGACCTACACAAGGCTGGAATGGGCTACAAGACCATTGCCAAGCAGCTTGGTGAGAAGGTGACAACAGTTGGTGCGATTATTCACAAATGGCAGAAACACAAAATAACTGTCAATCTCCATGGGTCTTGGGCTCCATGCAAGATCTCACTTCGTGGAGTTGCAATGATCATGAGAACAGTGAGGAACTAGACAGGAGGATCTAGTCCATGATTTCAAGGCAGTTGGGATCATAGTCACCAAGAAAACAATTGGTAACACTATGCCATGAAGGAATGAAATCCTGCAGCACCTGCAAGTTCCCCCTGCTCAAGAAGGCACATGTACAGGCCCATCTGAGGTTTGCCAATGAACATGCCAAGAACTGGGTGAAAATCGAGCTCTTTGGCATCAACTCATCTCGCCATGTTTGGAGGAGGAGGAATGCTGCCTATGACCCCAAGAACACCATCCCTACCATCAAACATGGAGATGGAAACATTATGCGTTTGGGGTTATTTCTCTTCTAAGGGAACAGGACAACTGCACTGCATCAAAGGGACGCCGGACGGGGCCATGTACAGTCAAATCTTGGGTGAGAACCTCCTTCCCTCGGCCAGGGCATTGAAAATGGGTCATGGATTGATATTCCAGCATGACAATTACCAAAAACACACGGCCAAGACAACAAAGGAGTGGCTCAAGAATCACATTAAGGTCCTGGAGTGGCCCAGCCAGTCTCCAGACATTAATCCCATAGAAAATCTTTGGAGGGAGCTGAAGGTTTGAGTTTCCAAACGTCAGCCTCGAAACCTTAATGAATTGGAGAAGATCTGCAAAGAGGAGTGGGACAAAATCCCTCCTGAGATGTGTTCAAACCTGGTGGCCAACTACAAGAAACGTCTGACCTCTGTGATTGCCAACAAGGGTTTTGCCACCATGTGCTAAGTCATGTTTTGCAGAGGTTTCGCTCATTAAAATGCAAATCAATTTATAACATTTTTGAAATGCGTTTTTCTGGATTTTTGTTGTTTTTCTGTCTCTCACTGTTCAAATAAACTTACCATTAAAATTATAGACTGATCATTTCTTTGTCATAGGGCAAATGTACAAAATCAGCAGGGGTCAAATACTTTTTTTCCCTCACTGTATCCCCAAAAACTAAGAAATCCCAGCATTATCCTTGACCCAGTCCTATACTTTGATGAACATATAAAATATATTTCAAGATTTGCTTATTTTCATCTTCGAAACATTGCAAAAATCTGAAACTTTCTATCAAAAACTGATGCAGAAAAACTAATCCATGCTTTTGTTACTTCTAGATTAGGTTACTGCAATGCTCTTCTTTCCGGCTACCCTGATACATCAATAAATAAACTTCAATAAGTGCTGCAAACGGCTGCAAGAATCCTAACTAGAACGAAAAAAGGCGAACACATTACTCCTGTACTAGCCTCTTTTCGCTGGCTGCCTGTTAGGGTTAGGGCTGATTTTAAGGTTTTACTCTTAACCTATAAATCAATACATGGACTTGCTCCTACTTACCTCGCTGAAATGACCTAAGGTCACGTGTACCTACACGTGACCTTAGGTCGCAAGATGCAGGCCTTTTAATTGTACCTAGAATTTCTAAACAAACAGCCGGAGGCAGGGCCTTCTCATATAGAGTTCCACTACTGTGGAATAATTTGCCAATTATGGTTAGAAATGTAAACTTAAAATGTCTACTAAAGATTCACCTCTACAGCATGGTCTTAGGACTAAGTGTAGTCTAGCCCAGGGGCGTGAAGTTGACTAGAAAGGCTTGATACTGTCCACCCTTGCTGTCTTGACAGGTGGGCTCTAATCGCCACTGGGATGCCCTCCCTCCATTGCCATTCAGGGACGGAGTCGCTGGCTTGTTGTTGTCTCTCTGTTGCGCACTTGTGCATTTGGGCTGTCCTCTGCTGGCAATACTCGGCCCTCATTCAGGGTGGTGGCAGTGGGTTGGAGTCCCTTTGATTGATGCTTGGCAATGTGGGTGGATTGATTTCCTGCCTGTTGAGCCCTGTCCAGGGCCTCCCCCGGATAGGGCCACAGTGTCACTGGACCCCCTTGTCTCAGCCCCAAGGTCTTACGCCGCTATATTATTGTGCTGGGGGAGTATTACAATGTTTCGAAGATGAAAATAAGCAACTCTTGAGACATTCTATATGTTCATCAAAGGAGAGGTCAAGGGTAACGCTGAGGTTTCTTACAGTTTTTTTGGGATAAGACCACGCAGCTGTCAAGGTTCACAGTGAGATCTGCTAACAAAGCCCTTTGTTTCTTGGGTCCTAAAACCATAGACATAATACACTCACCTAAAGGATTATTAGGAACACCATACTAATACTGTGTTTGAACCCCTTTCGCCTTCAGAACTGCCTTAATTCTACGTGGCATTGATTCAACAAGGTGCTGAAAGCATTCTTTAGAAATGTTGGCCCCTATTGATAGGATAGCATCTTGAAGTTGATGGAGATTTGTGGGATGCACATCCAGGGCACGAAGCTCCCGTTCCACCACATCCCAAAGATGCTCTATTGGGTTGAGATCTGGTGACTGTGGGGGCCATTTCAGTACAGTGAACTCATTGTCATGTTCAAGAAACCAATTTGAAATTCCAGCTTTGTGACATGGTGCATTATCCTGCTGGAAGTAGCCATCAGAGGATGGGTACATGGTTGTCATAAAGGGATGGACATGGTCAGAAACAATGCTCAGGTAGGCCGTGGCATTTAAACGATGCCCAATTGGCACTAAGGGGCCTAAAGTGTGCCAAGAAAACATCCCCCACACCATTACACCACCACCACCAGCCTGCACAGTGGTAACAAGGCATGATGGATCCATGTTCTCATTCTGTTTACGCCAAATTCTGACTCTACCATCTGAATGTCTCAACAGAAATCGACTCATCAGACCAGGTAACATTCTTCCAGTCTTCAACTGTCCAATTTTGGTGAGCTTGTGCAAATTGTAGCCTCTTTTTCCTATTTGTAGTGGAGATGAGTGGTACCCGGTGGGGTCTTCTGCTGTTGTAGCCCATCCGCCTCAAGGTTGTGCGTGTTGTGGCTTCACAAATGCTTTGCTGCATACCTCGGTTGTAACGAGGTTTAATTTAATGCATTTGTAAACCATTAATAAAGGGTTATCATTGATGAACAATGATGAACAAGACTTGATCAAACAGTTAACAATGTCCATTCAAGGTAACTACTGCATTTGTTAATGGTTGTTCATGTACACTTATCGGAAAGTGTTACCTAAGTAGTTGTTGAAAGTAGATTTTTTTTTGTAGGAAACATTTGTTGTGCAAAAACAAAGGACATTTCTTGCTTTTGTTCAGGTATTTAAAAGCATTTGACAGATTGAATTACATCTTTATGACCGTATTTTACCACTATACTTGAGGTCAAGAAAATGTATTCATAACACAATTATAATGGTCTCATAACAACCAATGTCAAAACCAACCACATATGATAGTTGTATTTAATGCTAACACATACAGCCAAATAGTTTCTTCAAGTTTGATAATCAGGCCTGCTATGACATGTTTATGACAGGTTATGTTTCTGACTAACTGCACCACAGCATGGTTTGGCATTTGCTCTGTAGCCGACTGGAAGGCCCTGCAACGGGCGGTGGAAACCGCCCAGCACATCACTGGTACCCAGCACCCAGCCATCGTAGACCTCCAGCACAAGCGGTGTCTGCACAGGGTGTGCGGCATCATCAGGGACCCTTCACATCCATAGCACAAACTGTTTGCCCTCGAAGTATAGCCTGTTTGCCTCTGAAGTTCAGTACTTGGGCCATATTAACTCCGCCGTGGGCGTGCTGGCAGACCCTGCCAAGATAGAGGCTGTACGATGCTGGCCCACCCCCAAAAACCAAAACCGGGGCGAAAATATGCCACCACTAAAAAGGAATTACTGGGTATGGTCACGTTTTACCAGGTATTTTAAACATTATCTTTTAGGTAAGGAATTTTACAATGCATACAGATCATAACTCTGTTCGGTGGCTGCATCATTTTCAGGGATTGGAGGACCAGCTAGCTAGGTGGGTAGAACAACTGGCAAATTTCCAGTACAAGATTGTTCACCGCCCTGGGAAACAACATGCAGATGCCTTATCAAGGGTACCTGCATTTCTATCTGAAGTCGATTTCGCCTCCCTCTCCTCCAGTTGTTGCTGTAGTGAGACAGGTTGATTAGAGGGAGGTTTAGATTGTGAGGTAGGGGATGACCTAGCTCATGCCCAACAAGAAGATGGAGAGATTAAGCTCCTTATCAAGCTTAAGAAAGGGGTCTGGAATTTCAGGGCAATAGTGCTATGCCAAAGTACGCCCCTGTGTGGGATCAACTCCAGGTGCAGAGTCAGAGGCTGGTACGTATGCTGCATAGTGCCAAGACTGGGGGTATCTAAGGGTGATAAAGCTCCAGTGTAAGGTGAAGGACCGTTTTTATTGGCTAGGGTAGTTCAATGATGTCAAGTGTTGGTGCAGGGAGTGTGTAGATTGTCCATCTAGGAAAACCCAGGGGCAGTCCCCCTGGGCGCCCCTAAATCTATTACTGCTCGGGCATATGAACGGATAGCTTTGGACATCCTGGGTCCCTTCCCTGAGACGTCTAGGGGAAACAAGTACATCTTGGTGGTGGGAGATTATTTCTCCAAATGGACAGAGGCGTTTCCCCTCCCTACACCAGTAAATTATCTGAACCTATAACCTTCCACAGAGCATATCAAACAGGCTACTGCACACATGTGCTATCCTATGGAAACTGACATAATTTGCATGGTATTTGTTGAGACATTTCTAACATTGGCCTAAAATCCCTTATTTAGATTGGAAAGATATGATTTTGGAATATTTTGCAAGAAGATTGTTGTCTATAAAAATTACTGTGATCTGGCTCAAATAATTTGGCAGTTATGTAGCCTAATAGTTGTGACAACCCTAGACGTAGCTAACTTACTATGCTCACTCCAAAGAGATTGTGAAATGTTCATTCTGCTGACTGATTTAAATAAAAAACAAAGTATAGCGTAAACTGCATTCAACTACGTTCATCAATATAGCCTATGCCCTACAGTAAGGCTTGTTACAAAAAAAAATTACCGTAAAGCTGTTAACCTAAAATGATAAGTCTCCAATATGAAAGACTGTGCTGCCTGGATCTTTCAACTGTTTTATCAATCGAGTTGGATCTATAACCCACATTTTGCATCTGCTTGCTAGGCAAACGTAGGCTACTGATCTATGTTGATTGATAAAACCTTTGAAAATAGTTAGTATACAGCATCAATACATAGGGATAATATACTGTGAATTTCCTCTAAAAGCAAATTAACACATTGTGTAAGGCAATGGGGTATAGATGGCAACAATAATTTGCTATTCAATAGACTATAATGGCCTATCGAAACCACGGAGTGAAATTGACAATTTTATTAATGTGTAATGTGTTCCAATTTTTTGGGTCGAGTTAGGATTCTAGCAGCCATGTGCAGCACTTATTGTAGTTTATTTATTGATTTATCAGGGTAACCGGAAAGAAGAGCATTGCATTAATCTAATCTAGAAGTAACAAAAGCCTGGATTAGTTTTTGCATCAGTTTTTGATAGAAAGTTTCTGATTTTTGCAATGTTTCAAAGATGAAAATAAGCAAGCCTTGAGATATATTGTCTATGTTCATCAAAGGAGAGATCAGGGTCGAGGGTAAACACCAAGGATTCTTAGTTTTTTGAGATACGACCATGCAGCCGTCGAGGTTCACAGTGAGATCTGCCAACAAAGCTATTTGTTTCTTGGGTAATAAAAGCAAGAAGATCTGTCATCCTCCTAATATCTGAAACGCATGCTTCCAAAGTAGCTAATTTTGGGACTTCTCTATGCTTCATCGATATATATAACTGTGTCATCAGCATAACATGAAATTGTGATTCCGGATTACGCCACCCAGAGGCAGCATGTATAGTGAGAACAATAATGGGCCCACAACCGAGCTTTGAGGAACACCAAAACATACCTTTCATTTGTCAGAGGATATGCCTTTCACACATACGAACTGATATCTTTCAGATAAATAAGATTTAAACCAGGCTCAAAAGCAACAGGACAGATGCAGAACCTTTTGTCTGAGGCCATTAGAAGGTAATTTGTTCCCTGCACAAGTGCAGTCTCAGTGCTATGATGGGGTCTGAAACCTGACTGGAGCATTGCATAAATGTTATTTGTCTTCAGGAAGGCATTGAGATTTTGGGAAAAACATTTTTCAAAGATTTCTGAGAGGAACGGGAGGTTCGATATGGGGCCTAATATGTCTGGATCAAGATTAGATTGTTTGAGAAGAGGCTTAATTTCCGCTATTTTTAGTGAGCTTGGTACACATCCAGAGGAAAGGGATCAATTTAATATGTTCAACATTGGCAGACCTAGCACCGGAAATAGCTCCTAAAGGACTTTTTGTTGGAATCGGGTCTAGCTGACAATTTGTGTGTTTAGTCTCATTACTAATTTAGTGAACGTGTTGAACGATACAGGATAAAAATATTCAAGTGTCCCCATTGACACCTGGTCAGGGAGGTTCAGGACATTGTCAGGACAACTGAGATTTTGGGGACTATAACTATTTATGGAGGAGTCAGTTATTTGTTTAAGATGTTCATATATTAATTCCAGCTGAAGTGAAGACCCACATTACTTGTTCAGCGCTGCTTTTTTCTTAACTTTGTAACTGTATCAAAGAGAAATTTTTGATTGTTTTTGTTCACCTCAATCAGATTGGAGGAATAAGCTGATCGAGCAGATGTGAGTTATTTTCGGTATTGTAGTGTACTGTCTATCCAGGCTAGTCTGAATACTTCCAACTTGGTGGAGCGCCACTTTCGCTCCAATTTTCTGGAGGCTTGCTTGAGTGCTCTAGTATTGTCTGTGTACCAGGGAGCAAGTTTCTTGCTGCATATATATTTATTTAGTTTTTAGTGGTGCAACCGTATCTATTTCGTAGTGTTGAGTTTAGATTAAATAGTTTGCGGCTTTATTTACTCTGTCATTGATGAGTGAGCTTGGAAGAATATCATTAAATCTATTTGTAGTCTGAGAATTTATAGTATGGCTTTTACAACTTTTTGTGACAGGACTAAATCTAAGGTAGGATTGTGGCAGTGCGTTGGACCTGAGACATGTTGGATAAAACCCATTCAGTCAATTATGGCTTCAAAGGCATTTTGAAGAGGGTCATTGGACTTTTCCATATGAATATTGAAATCGGCAAAAATTAGGATACTATCTGCCATGACTACAAGGTTAGACAACAATTCTGGACAGTCATTGAGGAACATTGTGTATGGCCCGGGGCCCTGTAAATAGTAGCTATGTAAAACGATTAATCAGCCTGGTTAACTTTCATGAGTAAAACTTCAAAAGAATGAAAACCAGTGATGTGTTTGAGAGTACATTTATATTCACTGTCATAATTATTAGCAACACCCCCTTCTTTTCTTTTTGGCATGTACAAGGGATATGATCACTTGTAAAGCCAGGAGGAGAGGCCTTAGGTAGGGCACTAAATTCATCAAGCTTTAGCCATGTTTCACACAAGCCAATAACATCTAGTTTATGATCAGAGATTTATTAATTTACTGCAACTACCTTTGGAGCAAGGGATCTAATATTTAGGAGTCCCATTTTGAGATACGAGGTAATAGTCATTTTTATTTGTGACAGTCGGAGGAAGGCTTTATCTAAATAAGGTTGCTATTGTTTGCACTACCTAGTTTAACTTTTCTCAGCCTGGAACGAGTCACAGTCGCAATAGGCAAAACAGCCCCAGATTTGCGTCTACGTCTGTGGTAAACAGTGTACGATCGCCGGCTGGTTCTTTAGTCTAATACTGCGGGTAATGGAATCGCTGATGACTAAAGTTTTCAGTTTTTCCGGGTAGTTTTTTGCCACTGGTAGAAAATGCTGGTGAAAATTTCAAGTGGGGAAAACCTGTTGAAAATCTCAATCGGCTCTAGCAGTGACACAGGTTTAACTGTGACCAAGAGAAAGTTCTTGCCTGGCTGCAGGAGCTGTGCCGGGGAGCTAACATCACTATCATTTCTTCCTGGTGGCACAGATGCAGTTTTTTCTGTTTCTACACTAACATAATCCTTGCCTGACATTTGCGTCTGAATCCAAGCCTCTAAATCTGCTATCTTTACCCAAAGACGATAGTTCTCCTCCGTGTTGAAACTACAACAACTACAATAATAAGGCATAATAATGGTATTTAGCTTTGGGTGTTCAGGGGCGAGTACTTACATTTATTATGTCCAAACAAGGTCCCGGTTTAGAAAAGTTGGGTAAAAAGTCAATAGATATTATTGTGTTGGTAAACTCTTAAACTAAACCAGTTAGTTTATATAAAATCAATTTGAAAATGTTTAGCAAGTAGCCAGGTAGGTAACAGTAAGCATCGTACAGCACGTCCCACAATGCCAAGTTCTGAGCAGGTCGTTCCAGTGACAAGGTGTGGTTGATCTTCCCCTCCGTCTGTCCTACCGTAAGCTTGGGCTCCAGTATGTGGGGCCATTCTGTGTCATTTTGGAACATAAACGTTGTATCGTACAACTTAAAGTTAACACCCCCATACGATAACATCTCACCCACCTTCCATGTCTTTCTCCTCGGGTTGGTGGTTCCTGGTCCGCTGGATCTGGCTCTGCTGGGGCGCCTCCACCTCCGGTGGCGGGGCCGGGTCCAGTACCTTGTGGACTGGGCGGGGTACGACCCTGTGGAATGTAGGAAGGTCTTGGAAGCGGATATCTGTAATATGTCCTTGAGAGCTGAGTTTCACACCTGCCACCCAGTCCAGCCTGCTCCTCAACATCCGGAGCCACGCCTAGGAGTGGGGATTTTATCCGATCCGGTGTTCCACCTCGCTGGTGTACTAACCACTGGCTAGAGACTGATGGCAGCAGAGCAGCCTGAGGACAAAATTGTAGGGCGAACCTGTTTTCACTCAGTCATTAGTTCAGTATACAGCTCTGGAACAAATTAAGAGACCACTGCACCTTTTTCTTTCCTTTCCAAAAAAGTCGAAAAGGGAGGTTTTTAGTGAGGAGCAGAAGAGTTCAATTTGCAGTGGTCTCTTAATTTTAACCCATTCTTTTTATCACTCAAAACCTTCCTTTTCTACTTTTTTGGAAAGGAAAGAAAAAGGTTCAGTGGTCTCTTAATTTTTTCCAGAGCTGTATATTGGTTCTGTTAATGACAGTTTAGCACTGATTATTGTTTGCTTGTCAGTACATGAGGTGTGTTGTCTTATATATATTCCTGAACCGTTTCTGCTCATGTTTTTCTATTTTTTATTTCACTCCCTAATTTTTTCTCACATATTGCACTCGCACAGGATATTGAGGGGGAGAATGAGGACGAGGGCAGAGATGACATTCAAATTGAATCTGATTCAGAGTCATTGCAAGAGACCGCAAGAGATGGCGCAGTATGGGTTCAACAAACTGCTGGGAATACATTGGTGAAAATTCTACAATGCAATATCATTCTAGAAACCCCCGTGGCCACCCCATATGCAAGGGAAAATATTCCAAGTCCTTTGAGCAGTTTTCTGTGTTTGATTGACACCGAAATGTTGCAAAAGTTTCTAACCTATACTTTTGCTGAAGCCAAGCGAAATAGTGCAGAAAGGTTTGAACTGAGAGATCAGGAATTAAAAGCGTTAAATGAAATCTTTGATGTATTTCTTGTAAGCCTACACAAACTGCTTACAATGGACCGTGGTATTTGGGGGTTGTTATTGTTAACCAGTTTCACTTAAAACCTAAAGTCCCCCCTTTTTGTGGCATGGTAATTAGTAGGGGGTGGGGAAGACGGACAATTGCTGGTTGTACAATCTGATTGATTGCCTAATGTGTATGGCCTCTTTACATTATCTGTAAAGAATATTAGTTTACTGATATTAAACTTGAAGCATGCCATTTTCCATTTTATCTGAGATGTTGCAAAAAGGGCTTGATTTGAATTATATACATCACATTTCAAAGCTTGAAAAGCTTTTTTTTCTTTTTTCTGTTTAGCCTATTTTCTATTTATATATAACAATTAACTTTTAATAAACGGTCAAATTCTGTGTGTTAGTTTAAAAAAATTAAAAAATATAAAATGCCTGGTCAACATTTAAAAAAATACTTTTAAACAAACAGTGTGGTAAAATGCATGTTTTTCGTGTGGAAATGTAGGAATGTGAGGACTATTTTGAGGGAAACAAAAGTTGGTTTGTTATACTGCTTCTTCTAATAATAACAAAATTATCTCTTATATTACTTCAAGCCAAATAGCACAATGAATCAGAAACACATTCAAATAGGTTTTCACTTACAAAGAATTCGCTTTGGTCTGATGATGCATAACAATAAACATATAGTGCGAGGACAAAAGCAGGCAAGTACAAAAGTGCCAAACTGCAAAATACAGTAACAATTACAATGGATATAAAAAGTCTACACACCCCTGTTAAAATGCCAGGTTCTTGTTATGTAAAATAGACAAAGATAAATCATGTCAGAACTTTTTTCAACTTTAATGTGACCTATAATGTGAACAATTTAATTGAAAACAAACTGAAATCTTTGAGGGGGAAAATTGCAAGGACATCTCCTGTGCACAGCCCTCTTCAGATCACCCCACAGATGTTCAACTGGATTCAGGTCTGGGCTCCGGCAGGGCCATTCCAAAACATTAATCTTCTTCTGGTGAAGCCATGCTTTTGTGTATTTGGATGTGTGCTTTGGGTCGTTGTCGTGCTGAAAGGTGAACTTCATCTTCAGCTTTCTAACGGACGCCTGATGGTTTTGTGCCAAAATTGCCTGGTATTTGGAACTGTTCATAATTCCCTCCACCCTGACTAAGGCCCCGGTTCCAGTTGAAGAAAAACATCCCCAAAACATGATGCTGCCACCACCATGCTTCACTGTGGGTATGGTGTTCTTTGGGTGATGTGCAGTGTTGTTTTTGCGCCAAACATACCTTTTGGATTTTTGGCCTAATAGTTCAACCTTGGTTTCATCAGACCATAACACATTTCCCCACGTGCTTTTGGGAAACTTGATGCAAACTTCAGCTGGGCTTGGATGTTTTTCTTTGTAAGAAAAGGCTTCCATCTTGCCACCCTACACCATAGCCATTTCATATGAAGTATACTGGAGATTGTCACATGTAACACACAGCCAATACTTGCCAGAAATTCCTGCAGTTCCTTTAATGTTGCTCTGTGAAGCCTCCCTGACCAGGAAGCCTCCTTATTCTCGTCTTTTCATACATAATACATGTATATTTTTTCCCTGAAGATTATATTTTTTTTCCGAAGATTTCAGTTTTTGTTTCCATTGAATTGTTCACATTATAGGTCACATTAAAAGTGGAAAAGTTCTGACATGATTTATCTTTGTCTCATTTCTTTACATCACAAAGACCTGGCATTTTAACAGGGGTGTGTAGACTTTTTATATCCACTGTAAGTGACAAATAAACAATAGAAGACATAAGTGTTATAAGAATGTGTTGTGATGGTCAGGATTAGCTACAACATGCGTATTTACTCAGTAATCAAAAACTGTTCTCAAGTTCCTATTTTGTATCTAGTTAATTTAATTTAGTTATTGTAAAAGTAAAAATGCTGAGAGACTGATGTGTTTCAGATTTTCAAGAATATCTATGAACAACATTTTGATCCATCCCGCAATATCCAACAGTGGTTATTTGTATAAAACTATAATTTCTCCCCTCACAGATATTTAATGCGCAATAACAAACATCAAATATAAAATTACATTAATAGATTTTAATAGATAGTTAAATATTTTTTGACCCAATTATTTAACGAAATGTACCTTAGCTACTCAAAAAAATCTATATTACATTGTGTTTAACAAAAGTTTACAAATGGATTTAATCCTTGTTACTGCCATATTCTAAAATATTTTAAGGTTACCCATAAAATGTACATATGTTTGCATACCCTGGCAGAAATTGTGAAATTCTGACATTGATATGACTGATCATGCAAAACAAGTGTATTTTATTTAAGTAGTGATCATATGAAGAAATTTATTATCACATATGTCCAAAGCCTTGCAAATGCCAGTCAGTACTGTTCAATCTATGGGGATCTCTTGATACCAAGCCAAGGTCAGGTAGACCAAAATTAGATTTCAGCCAAAACTGCCAGAAGAATTGTTCAGGATACAACACCCACAGGTAACCTCAGGAGAAATACAGGCTGCTCTGGAAAAAGACAGTGTGGTTGTTTCAAGGAGCACAATATGACAATATTTGAGCAAAAATGAGTTGCATGGTCGAGTTGCCAGAAAGAAGCCTTTACTGCGCCAATGCCACAAAAAAGCCTGGTTATAATATGATGACAACACCTAGACATGCTTCACAGCTTTTGGCACACTGTTATTTGGAGTGACGAGACCAAAATAAAGCTTCATGGTCAAAGCCATAAATGTTTGGAGAAGGGCAACAAGGCCTATAGTGAACCATCCCCACTGTGAAGCATGGTGGTGGCTCACTGATGTTTTTTGTGAGCTCTAAAGACACAGGGAATCTTCTTCTGGACGAAAGCTGCGCATGGGACGCTCTTGGACTTTTCAGCATGTCAATGACCCTAAGCACAGGGCCAAGTTGACATTCCAGTGGTTACAGCAGAAAAAGGTGAATACAAATGAAAAACTAGTTTTCATATGTATTTGATGGAGTTTGTAGCATGCTAGGAAGAATTTCAGGTGTAATAACTAGGTTGACTTAAAGATAATCAAAACTTTTTTCATGGCACTATATTAACCACAGTCCTTAACTGGCAGTTTCAGATGCACTTGTAACCATTTTAGCATATTTATTAATAGACTTTACTCTCTATATAGTATGTCAAACAAAAATGAGCATGGAGTCATAAATTCAGCAACTGAAGTAGGCTCACTAATCCTTAGATATCTGCTTGGTTGCCAGCAGGGACATCACCAGAAATTCATGGATGGGGTTGCTAAGCCTAGTTTTCGGGGGGCTGGGCATACTCCCGTAACATCTTTTCATAATGTATTTTCAGAGTAACAACGGTGTAAAATCTATCCTAATAAGTATATTTTTGGTCAAGGTTGGCTAAACGTATACCGGTCTCATAGTTTGTGTTAGACTTTGACATAATGACTTCACTTCTATCCAAATAAAGAAATTACAAAGGAGTCCACTCTGTCCTCATCCATCCAACACCAACAAAAAGCACAAAATACGTTGTATAATACGTTGTATTTTGTAGCCAAATTACTTTTGTCAACTATAGTTAATAGTAAATGAACTTCTACATACACTACATATTCTAATTCTAAACCAGATTTTAGATTAATTCTGAATCATTTCAAAACAGATTTAGTCATTAGCCCATTCATCTCGGAATGAAGTCATAAAAAAAATCGATCATAAATGAAAAAGAAACATTTAATAATCGGATCTCCCTTCCTCTGAACAGAATATGTTGCAATACGTTAACTTCAAGCCAAAACAAACATTAATCTGTGAATCACGCAAAGTTTTGCAACTGTGTTTTCGATGAACTGAAGAATTGAACATAACTAATCTCTAACCCCCTATTATTTGCATATCCAACAGCAAGTTTTAAAAACACCTTCTTGAACTGAGTACTCATTTGATTACTCGGATCAAGAAGCTAAAGCCCCCCTAAAATAGGCCTAGCGATGTCCTTGGTTGCCAATAGTATGTAAATGCTGTTTGGACATCACTGGGTGAACATTAAAAAAATGCTTGTGCAGATGAGAGGAGAACCAGCAAAGATGATCGATCCTGTCCATTGTATTTTAAAAGTGTTTTGCAGGAAACAAGAATATTTCAGGAACAGAGTCATAATGTTTTGTCGCTTAGAACCATATTTGGTTAAAACGTTAGAACCATATTTGTAGGACAAAAATCAAACCACTTTATTTATGACAACTACATTTAGCTCCTGTCAAGGTCCTAAATACCTGACTTATGCTTTTCATTTCAAACATGTTTAATGTATGTTGGTCCTGAAAAGGTAATATACACATACAAACACACGCTTTTTTTCCGACTCTCCACTCCACTCCGCTCTACATCTAACAGACACCTTGAAACAGCCAGTCAAACAAAAGGGGGGAGGTGCTAGTGTCAAATCATGTAAGAGATATACTCAGCTTGTCTATCAAGCTAAGTTTATCATTGCTAGAGAAACACTTCTACTAGGAACTGCCTAGGAGATACTGCCTCGTTTCAGAGCTGCCAGGGATTTTCTTTCGCTCTCTTTGCGGTACAACCTTCACTTCACTGTATATTAAGCTACCATTTTGTTCTTATTTCTGAGTCTTTTGGTTAACGGGAAAGGTTACAAAGATGCAGTCCTGTGCCCGATGTGGGTTTGTGGTGTATCCTGCCGAGAAGATCAATTGCATTGATCAGGTAAGAAAGAGTTACCTGCATAGATTACCTCTAGTCTGGTGTTTCATGAGCACATTTTTTAGGAAAAGAATGAAAGTAGCATTTGACTGCTATGGCAAATACCCTTCCATAGTTCTCAATGTAAAAGTGTTTGAATTTTAGATTAGGATTGCACAATAATGTATGTTAAAATGTATAATCTGAAAAGTTCTCTCATGGTCTCAGGTAAGGCTCATCCATTTAGGTCAGTTCCAAAACATTCCTGTGTCTCTTTACAATAAATTAGCTTGGAGTTCTTATTTTCTAGTTGGGATTCAGGACTTTGTGTACAACACACTGTATTGATGAAGTGCATTTTTCTTATTTGTCAGAATTGGCACAAAGCGTGTTTTCACTGTGATGTTTGTAAGATGGTCCTGACGGCCAAGAACTTTGTCAGCCACAAGAAGCGGCCATACTGCTCTGTGTGAGTTGAGAATTGCTTTTTTTCTTTCTTACCTGCCCTGACAATGTTTGGGATAGTTTCCTTTAAAGTTTGTCAAGTATTTATAGACCTTAAAAGTGGTATGTGAGTCCAGAATCTTTTACCATGTACTGAGATGTATCACTGTGACTCCATCAGTTTAATAATAGGCACTGAAAGAAAATATGATGGTAGATGATAGTGCTTTAAAGTACTATGACACTTGTCTTTTAGTATTTTAAGCATGCTGCTGACTGAAAATATCAACAGCGACAATATGGACTATACCAAAAATAAATCTGATTAAATTCTTAAAATGTGTTGATGACCTTTCACCTTTAATCCCCCAGACACAATCCAAGGAACAATATGTTCACTAGTGTCTATGAAACCCCCATCAATACCAACGCCAAGAAGCAAGCAATGGCCAGAAATGAGGTAAGCAAGCAATGATGTCCCAAGAAACAGCAAAAGTCCCTGTTAGTGGATATAATCCATTGCATTAGGAATCAACAACTTGTTTACGTCTGTTTCTTGGACGTTGATATGCATGTTTATTTCTGTGTATCATTATTCAAGAATAACAGTCTGAAATAGCTTCCCCTCTGTCACTCAAGTCAAAGTGGATTTGGGATACAAAGGAACACCTTCTATAGAAGCTTAACAGTGTTTGTTATCATATTTGTCATGGGCTTCAACAACAAATTCCCAGTTAGGGAAACTGAATGACCAATGTTTCTATTGCTATTTTGGTCAATAAAGCCTTCAGTTCCTTAAAAGAGCTAGCTATAGAGCTGTGGAATTTTCAAAGTTTTCAGGCAATGTTCACATGGAGCCAAACTAATGATATAATGATGGGAGTAAATATACCTTAATATATTTATTGAATGGGCAAATGAGAAGGATATTTCCTCCTCTATGAAAGAGAATGAGTTGCAAATCAGATTTCTGGATAACTTTAAGCCCAGGATGACAGCACAGATTTGGAATGGTGAGCACGGCTGTCTATTTCTGTGACCATGAAAGACATTTGACACCCCTCGCTGTCCACGTTTACGCTTCAGGAAGTTAAAATTATACCTCAGGAAAACAACTTATCCTCTCATCCTTTCCTCCACCCTCTGCACCACACCTGTCTCTGTCTGTCTGTATGTCAGGTCTGAATATTTGTCTGGCACACAGTTTTCCTTAAGCACTCTTTTCCATGTTGCCATGGTTAACATACCTGATAGCAAGACACACAGCCTTATATTGAACCAAATGTAAGGCTCTGGCAAGAACCTTTAATAAATAGGATTCATAGCTGTAAGCAGAAACCTTGTATATGATGTCTCATAAGTGAACAATGGTTAGGTAACATGATATAGTCATCCTCATCCACACTCTGTATGCATTTTAACACTAAGTTATTAATGGTCTTTGTAGACCACTTCTAGCATGTGACACCCAGACAGATGGACAGACAGATTCTATGAATATTTTTAAACAAATCTCTACCGGGCATCTGGAGAATTCTAAAACTATCGGCCTAGGGTGATCCAGTGGTCTAGGCCCCTGACTCATGGCACATGTACTGCTATAGAATGGGTCTAAATCTAGTCCACTGCTCTTTCAACAATTTACTGTCTAATATACCATTCAGATTGAAATTGCAGGTTTGTTTTGGTAATGTTTATATGAGAATTCAGTAATGTTTATATGGTCACTGTTTATACTGTACATATTAATGTTTATGCCACATAAACATTTTGCCATGTGACTACACAGACATTGTGATAGACAAAATATTTGAGTGTTGCATCTACTATAATCTATTTGGGGACATAACCCAGCGATTGCGGCTTTTGCACCAATGCAGTATCCACTCAGATCAGGGGAGGATTTTGAAACCAACCTTTTTACAGACACGTTCAAGGCTGTTCAACATCCAGAAATTCTGGGGCAGGCTAAAAAAAAGATTTTCAGAATAATTGGGACGATTTCAAATTGATCCTTAAAATTGGTTTTAGAAATCTATACATTTTGTCTTTGGAGGTGTTAATTGAGTGGGAGATTAGAGATAAAGAACAAGCCAACACAACATGACGGACAGTGCTGCTACAAAGAGAGGAGTTGTGGTATAAATGTAACTGCTTCACTTTGGCTGTTTCGCACACATTAAACTTTGTCTGTTTCGCAGGCTGCATTCAAACTCTGTTATCGCATGCTTACTTGGTCGGGTGAGGTGCAATGCAGCATTTCGCACCAAGGTTGGGGAGTAACAGATTACAAAAAACAGTAACTGTAATCTGTTACATTACAAGTAAAAAAGATTATAATATTAATCGGATTAATTATATTTTTGAAAAAATGTATGATTACTTCTTGGATTACTTTTAAATAAAAAAAGAATAAGTGCACTAAATAGCTATGACTCGTTGCATGTTTTATTTTTTATTATATTGCTTTAAAAACATTGTTATTCACACCCAAAAGTTGTGCACCTCAGTTGTGTGAGATCAGCATGTGCAGAAATGTGGCCACGCATAACCAGATAAATGTTAATGCAATCCCACAATAGAATAAAAATTTTCCACTTTTGCCAGTATTATTGCATTCATAAAAATATGAATGCAATACTGTGATTTGAATTTACATGTACTGGTACACATCTACTTTGTGGTTAACACAATTCAAATGTTAATTCAAATGTGAAAGGTGAGAAACAGTGACCACCTTTGCAACTAAATTTCCACGTTCTAACGCCATTTCCCTAATGCGATTGCTTTTTCATGTTCTACCTCCCTGTCAGTCATTCTCTGAAGGACGGGACACTGTTTAACGTGCCAACCAAAAATAGTTATGCTACAATCATAATTAAAAGGGTACAATGGCAACTGCAGGGCTAGTGCAAGTAATGATATATTTTGCAGATCATATTGAAAGCAATTTGACTTTCTGGCCAGTTGGTCATGGCAGAATAGAAGTGATCATTGAAAATGTAGCTGCATTCTCTGTGATCACTAACAATGCTATTGACCCATATAATTCACATGCAAGGACAGATTGACACCCTTTGATTTGTGTGTGATTAGGATATGATAAAGCTTAAAATACCTCTGAAAGATATCTCAGAAAAAAGTTAAAATAATTATAACACTAAAGCCTTGTTCATCTATTTGGAGCTTCAAGCAATTCAGTGATATGTATTGATATGGTTGATAATAACATTAAGATATTATTCATAACCTTAACCAGGGACGTCACTAGAAAATCATGGATGGGTGGGCTAAGCCTTGTTTTGGGAGGTCTAGGCATATTCCCCAATACTGTTTTCATCATTTATATTTAGAGTAACAACGGGTGGTAAATCAAGGTTGGCTAAAGGTATATGTACCTATCTAATACTTTGTGTTAGCCACATCTAATATGACTTAAATTCTGTCCAAATAAAGAAATTAAAGTCCACTCTGTCCTCATCTATCCGAAACCAACAAAAGGCACAAAAATGGCTGTACTATGTAGCCAAAATACTTTTGTCAACTATAGTTTATATTAAATGAACATCTGCATGCAGTACATCATCTGTTTCTAAGCAAGAAATCATTCTGAATAAGTTCAAAGCAGATTCAGTCATTAGCCCATTCATCTGGGAATTAAGGAAAAACATGTATCATAATTAAAAATAAAAAAGAATGTATAACCGCATCTCCCTTCCTCTGAACAGAATATGTTGCAATATGTTAACTTCAAACCCAAAGAAACTGAATGAATCTGTGAAACATGCAGTTTTTCAACTGTGTTTAGTTGAAACTGAAGAACTGAACATAACTTATCTCAAATCCATTATTAGCATATCCAACAGCAATTTTGAAAAACATCTTGTACCGAGTAATCACTTGATCAAGTCATCAATGTTTATGATGATTATTAGTGACATACACATGTTAGCTAGCCTGTCATTAATGGGAAATTTGTATTTTCAGTAGTTGGTTACTGACATAGCTAAAAAAATGCAACCCCTTATTATCGGCCACCATCTCCAATTATTGGCCACCTTACTCTTTTGATGAATTAAATTATAATTGCTTTTTATTTGTACTACAAATCACAGATGTTAGTCCACTCTGAAGTGTCTACAAGTGGTATCTAGCCTTCTTGCCTTCACGTAACGGAAAATAGTAAATAGGAAATATCATGGTAAATAGGAAATGTGGTCCACAAATGTCATTCAGAATCTTCAAACAAACACATTTAAAATTCACAAACAAATACTTCACGACCTGTAAGTATGAAATACAATCCGCAATCAAAATATGCAAACTATTTTCATCAGATGAAGAGGTATTTGTGAGTGACATTTGAGTTTCTGGAACATATCGTATTTGTGATTAGCAAATGGATTGGTTCCTGTTTGTTTACAGAATTCTGATGCAAACATTCCGCATTGACACAGACAAGAAAATAACTTGAATAAACATTCTGAACACAAACAGCATGTAAAGAGGTTATAGAAAATATATACAATAGTATAGAACAGATGTGTCATATGAAACTTATCACAGTTTCAACAGGTGGTACGGAAAAAAGTAGGCCAAATAAGAGCCCTTAACTGTGGCTTATGTTGTATATAGCCTACTATACTGTAAACCATGCCTACTGTAAATGTCATTAGGTTGTATTTTAAAGAATGTTACCACGCGAGTACTCTACAATCAGTATGGGATATAAATACATCAAAATCAGCTAGGACATGTGGTGGTCCAAATGAAGCTGGGAAGTTTATTTAAGATGGATATGCCTGCAATTTGTTGCATTTGCTTGAAGACCAAACACACTGTAGATGCTAGAGTGTCAACAAGATGCTGAGGCGTCAGGACATCATTCCATGTTGTCTGAACTTCGGTTGAAGTAGTTGTGCAACGTAGAGCTGAACCAGGAGCAATTGTCGTTATCATCTAGGCAAATAAATAATTAATTAAATGACTGCGAGAGCTACAAGTGAAACTATCACAAAATAGGATGGCTGGCTGGATAGCTAACAAACTACTTTGACGAGGATAAATAAATCAGTCTGAGAGAGTGACACGTGTCACTCTAGTAATGAAGCATATACCCGGTTAACTAGCTAGTAGTGTAGCGATACAACGCTAGATTGAAATAAAAATTCCCAACAAATCAATAACGGTAGTACAATTCGAAAATAATTATTAACAAAGAAATGTAAAGCAAGCAAGTTTATTTATATAGCACAATTCATACATCGAAGCAATTCAATGTGCTTTACAAAGAAAAAATATATGTAAAAATACAATAACATAAAAACAAATACTCAAATAAAAACATCAAAACAACATCATAATAAGAAAAAAATAGAATAAGAAAATATAAAAAGTGGTAAACACGGGATAAAAACATAGGAAGCTATAAGGCTAAACAGTGTGGTTAAGTTTAAGTGCTCAGTCATAGGAACGTGAAAATAAGTGTTTTTAACCTGGATTTTAAAATGTATACGTTTAGGGCACGTCTAAGATCTTCTGGTAGTTTATTCCAGTTGTGTACAGCATAACTGCTAA